>NC_044005.1:44323740-44626771 GCF_900496995.4 Aquila chrysaetos chrysaetos | reverse complement strand
AGCCTGGAAGCTTGCTGTGACTGCTGGCAGTGATTATGGGCTGATAAAGTGTGATGCAGTACGATATCTCTCCTAAATGAAAATGCCATCCTATTAAAAATAAACTCTCTGGAGGCTGTGGTAGAGTGTGGTGGGGTGGGCACCTTAAAGGGTAGTGGACTTTTGCAACAGTGGTTCTAAACTGATTCCTGAACCCTTGGCCATCAACATGGCTGTTACACATGGCCTGCAACTAGTCTGTGGACCAGCCCTAATGAAAGGGAGCTGGTGAATTATCAACTTCATGCATTTGTATTGCTAGTTTTAAGAGCATTTGAGGATTGGCAGCAGTCTCTTGACCTAGAAGCTAGAGAATCGTGTTAGTGTAGGATTCCTGTAATAACTTGAATATTATTCCTAGAAGTTTAGAACTACAAAGCATGGACAATCCCACTGGCAAAGAGGTGTGGTCACTCGAGTATGTTTTCAGGCCGGCTGCTTTGGTTGAAATATCTCAGTAACTTTTTATAAGATTTAGCAATGGAAACAAAAAGAAAAAAAAAAAAAACAAATTCCGAAAGGAATTAGCTGTGATCTATGGAGAATAATGCTTCCTGGCAAGCTTCTGACCTTCTTTGAAGAGAAGGACCTGCCAATGTTGAAGGAACTTTTTTTTCCCCCCACTCTGTGGATAGAGTAGGGGGTCTTGTTAATGGATGCAATTGCAACAGCCAGTCTGTATGACTGCATCAGATTGATTAGCTGGGTCCTGGTTACCGCTGCGAGTGGTGATTATGCCAGTACAGCTGCTTTCTCTTTTTATGTACTAATTACCACACACGCGGATGTCATCACCCTTAACACTGCATGGAGTTGTCCCATTAGCGTGGGAGTGGGAAGCAGCAGGGGGGGGGAGCTCTTCGGTGTGACAAGCTGTTTAGAAGTGAATGGAGTGGAGTGGAGTGATGAAGCAACTACTTTTACGCAGAATTTTTAAGCCACCTTATCTTTGAGATTCTGCCCTCGGCCAACGTTTTTGCAGGTTGTCAGAACCAGACCCATGTCCTTGGCAGCACTTTCCATGGGGTGCTATTTACTGCAAAGCACCTGGATGCTCAGCTGTAGCTAGCAAGTCTCCCCTCTTGGCGTGGCCAGTCGTGGAGCGTGTGGGACAACGGCTCTGCAAACTGACCTGCCAGCGGAGGAGAGCTTGCGACTAGCCCAGGAAGGCAGCTTCTCTAACTGTGATACCTTGCAAAGCCATTCTCAGTAGCAGAGGAACCGTTTCTTTCTGACTTGCCGAAGAAGGATACGATGAAAAACCCTTGCAGTTCTTGAGAGATTTGAAATGCTTATTTTATGAATTTATGCTCCCAGCTCTGGTGGACCCCTCCCTTTCCCCTCCTTCCTCCTTCTCCTCCAAATCCAGTCTTCCCATCTCAGAGTGCACCATAATCTCCATGGTAACAGGTGTTACCATCGTACATCAGATTTTTTTTTTTTTTCCCCCTCTCTCCTTTTCTCCCCCTGCCCGCCCCCCCGCCACACACACACAGAGCAAGCAAGGCAGGGAGGGAAAGGGACAGACATGACAGAAATGGGTAAGAGCTAGATAAACCCCTAAGGGCCTGTTCCTTCCATCCAAACACTGAGCTTCTCTGAATACACTAAATGCTGTGCTGAGTGATAGCCAGGGCGAGGAGTCAGCTTCTGTCACACAGAGAAATCCTTAAGGACGTTTTCTCCTCGGATGTGGCCTCCTCAGAGGAGAGGTTAAATATGTTACTGACAACGGGAAATAATGTAGCTATATTGTTTTGCTCTTTCTTACTTTGTTTGTGTTACGGTGGTCAAGATGAAGGTTCTGGGTACTAGCTGTTGGAGGGCATACAGTTAAGTGGTCTCTGCCTCAGACTTCTCAAGTTAAATTGTCAAACAGACAAGATGTGGGGTGGGCAGTAGAGCTACAGAGAAAAACAGCCCCGGTTTCTTATGCTAGCTGATGCCTCCCACCCTAATGAATTCTAATTATTAGTTCAGGCCACCGCAGTAGTGGTTGATCTGCACTCCCATCTACCTTTATCCTGTTGTTCAGCACATCCTCATTCCCTTCCCTGCTTCCTGGTCCAGCACCATCCCCTTTTCTGGGGAGTCCGGAAGAAAGGTTTTATGATGGATGGACAGTTGCCCACCAGAAAACATAATGAAAACTTATCTTTCTCCTGGGACTTACTCCATTGAAAATCTAGATTTGAAGTCTGTGTTACCTGCAGTGATGACAGGATAAATCCTAGGTAAATTTCTGCAGAAATTCTGTTAATGATTTGGACTTGTAAATGCAGTCTTCAGCCATGACGGAATGTGCTCTGATGGCCCAGTACACTGAAGCAGCTTGTCCCTGTTTGTTCCTGGTAGCCAAACTGACTCATTACCTACCCCTCTTTCCACTTCCCATGCCTTTGTTTTTATGATCTACATGTGTCATTTTCTGGCTAAATGGAGTGTTGACAGTATAGCCAGTTCTCGTTGCTGGATGGCAGGGTGCAGGAAAGCGTTGTGCTGTACAAAAGACATTAGCTTCTTGGAGTAGAAGGAGAGTATCTGCGTAGGTATAATCTGTTCCGCTTCATCGTTCTTGCTTTTCAAGCCTCATATGCTTCCGAAACCAAGCTAGTGCAGACCAGAAAGCAGAGCTTGCTATTGGTCCTTCATACACACAGGGTTTTAATTCACATGCATTAATGCAGCATATGGGAAGCACTGGCTTGCAGCCATGCTAACTACCTGCTGTCTTAACAGCTCTTCAGCTTCTTACCTCACTGCAGGTAAAACGGATGGTGTTGGTAGGGGACCTGAACGGAGGGATTTCTTACTTGTGTACTTACTCGTGTTATTCTCATAACCTATGGATTTTGATTTTCCTTTGTGCGCTGTTGGTGTGGGGGTTGATCAAACTCTGAAACATTTTCAGGAGGCTGTTTAAATGTTTAAAAAAGGAAAGAATTATATGTTATTTTTGCATAAAGTTTGGTTTGCTTAATAGAAACAATAAACTTTTGATGCTGAAAGCCCATGTACTTGCCAGTTTCCTGTTCCACCCTAATGAGTTAAGATGAGAGGTGATGGCCAGAAGAGTCCCAGTTGTCCTGCTTTCTAATGACTATACCACTTGTGCCCATCACTTTAATTAGTTTGAATAGAAGGACTATGCAGTCCACTGAGTGACATGCAGATTCTCCTGGGAGCAGAATTTCTTCTGCTCCACAGCTGTGTGCCAGTCAGTCTATGAAACACTTAGGGGCACATAGATGTCCTTTTCTAGCAGCTGCTTACTCTTGCTGCTGGATTAGTAGTTTCTTGCAACATCCTGTAAAGTGACATGTCTCCTTGGCCAGCTGCACTGCTGCAGGGAGATTGAACGTTTGTTTGAGCTTCCTTGGCTCTCCTGCTTTGTCCTGTCAAGTAATCTCCTGTTATTGTTTCAGAGAGTTTTCAACGTTCTGTACCCAATGCCTGCCGACCAGAGAAGACACGTCAGCATAAACTCTGCTCGCTGGCTGCCTGAGCCAGGCCTGGGATTGGCATATGGCACCAACAAAGGGGACCTGGTGATTTGCCGACCAGAGTAAGTGCTTGCTTTACATGGAGATATAAAGAACTGCTTTGGCTGTTCTGTTCTTAGGGTGGTGGGGATGATACAGCGTTTCACTGCCTGGAGCATTGTGCTTGAGGGACCCAAAAGCCTAACTCCCAATACTCCTTTTGGACTGTCACAGCGTTTACCTGAGTCTCTTACAATCAGTGTTTGTTTTGCTGATTATAAACTTCTGAGGCTGTTTGAAGTGCATCTCATTAGCTCATTTTATTTCCCATGTCTTTCTAGGCTCTCTGGATCCTTTGTTTCACATATGTCTAGTGCAGTGTCTTTCAGTCTCTCTGGACTTACGGACTTCTAAAAGCTTCCAATGAGAACAGCAAATTTGAGCTGTTAGTGATATGCTTGCTTTCCTCAGCTTTCATGGACCCTTTGGAGTCCGCCAACCAGGTTGAAAGCTGCTGACCTAGAGTTATCAAATACTTGTTACAGTGTTCAAGCATGAGATTCTATGAACTGCAAAGATTTTTGTCATGATTATGAGCAAGCCAGTGAATTGGTTTGGTCCTCACTTTTAAGCCCAATGGTGAGACATATAGACTTTAGCTCTCTTTTATTTATACAGTGCCATGAAGGGTGTAACTGTCCCTTTGTAAATGTGCAATTAAACACAAGCTAATTTAGCTGTGGTGTGACAGAGATGATAATTGAGTATGTGAGCAGTGAAACATGTACTGCTTTCAGTGTTCTTGAGGAGTCTCTGCACCATACTTCATTGAGACCCTTTTCTCCATTGTGTTGTGCAAGTGCTTCTTTTGGAGCAGTGTTTCTTTCATGCTGCAGGAACACTTTAGGGATTTCTCTGCTTCAGTTACTTCCTGATACTAAACTACCTTGGTATTCTTTTGGGTTATGCGTTGCATGTTGAAGTTCCTTGTAACTTAAAAGCTGGCAGTTAGAAACTTGCAGCACTGCTGATGATCTTACGACATGCATGTGGACTCTGTCTGTCGTGCATGAGATCAAGCATGTGGTGCTTGAGGAGAGTCATATGGTCAGTGTAGAAGCACTATCTTAAATCGGAACAAATAAATACAATTGTAATAGTGATTAATTTAGTACAGCCTTCTGGTGAAATCTGTGGTTGGAATTTGGATTGGACCAATTTCAGTAGCACAGAATGCCAGCACTCTTCAAACAGCCCTCTTGTTCTCTTGAACATAATCTTTCATCAAGGTCTTATTTATACATGAAGTTCTACAAGATATTATTATGGAATAAGCTATAATCGTTCTCTTCCAGGATAAGTGGCTTTCTTCAAGAATAGTTGCTGTACTTTCTAAGCAGAAGAATTATTTAGGAATAATGGCTCTTTTCTTGAACTCGAGAGTTATTCTAAGTTATTTCCAGTATAGGGAAGTTATAAGATCTAGTCTACTGATTATGGCTCGTGATATGAACTTGGACGAGAACCCAGGGAAATGCAGTCTCCCTGAGGGTGGATGCTTTGATTGAATGCTGCAGAGTGGAGCTTGGTCTGGCTGTCCTGGCTTGCCACACCCCACATTAGGTGTCTATTCTGGTGCTGGCAGTAGCCCCAAGCTAAGTGGCATGTCTCTTCTTGGCACGTCACGAATTAAAGACACAACAGGAACACTTTCTTGTTATGTTATGGAAGCACTGTCAGTCCTTCTGCAACTTCTCTGTGAAACCTTCTTAGCTCACCATGTTGCTAGGGCACTCTTCTATCTCCTTACTCCTGTCCCAGCAACAATCATGCACAGTTCCAACAAAAATAAACTTTTTGTATAAAAACATGAAACAAACTGGCTTTAGAGGTGGGAGATTTATTGGTGGTTTGACAAAAATGCTTCAACAGGTTTCCTGCTTGGTGGATTGGAGTGACTGATGCTTCTGGTGATTATTGCAGACCTCACGTGGACTGGTGGGTTCTTTTTGGAGCAGGACACCTGATATGTTCTGTTCTCAACTGCACCATTTTGTAGACGAACAACAGCCAGAGTGACTTACAAACCTCTGCATGAAGGTGTAGATATTCACCAAGCTGAATAATTTGCATTGAGGCTCTAACATCAGAACACACAAATGAGTGAGACTCTATCAGAGCAGAAGTGGCTTGCGGCTGTGATGTCTGCCCCAGACCTACTTGGAAGATCCTCAGAGAAAGGAAACATCCTGACACGTAGATGCCATCTCAATACTTCTTGGCTTAATAGACTTGGTTTGAGGTTGGCATATCTGTTGACTTCAACTTGAGAAGTGAGGGAGAAAGATGAAAAATATTTGTGTAGTTTCCATACATCGTAATATAGAGGAAGAGAAATACTAAATAAAGGATTCAGCAATTGATAGAGTACTACATGGGGGATAGCCTAGCTAACAGCAGAGATCAAGAAAACACTGTACTGCTGAAAACACCCCCACTGTTCTAATTTGGCAAAAAAAACTGTGGTCAGTAGCAAACAATGGAGATGGTTATAATTCCCTGGGTCTTTATTCCCATGTACAATGGAGGTGTTTGAAACCAAGTACTACAGGGATCACATAAACAGATTGAAATAGCAGCTGTGCCTCACATACAGGATTTGAAAAGCATGTGCTTAGGGAAAATGAGATGAGTAGACTGAAAGTACAAGCTGACCAAAAAAAAAAGGCATAACTTGAAGCTCCATGGGCTCATAATGAGAGGCTATGCAAGTAGTCCTTCCAGAGTTCTAAAGAAACAGTAATTAAAATCAAACATTTTGAGCTATATTGCTAAGTTGGGGTAGCACTGATGGCAGGTGGTCTTTTGCAGATAGAAATGGGGAAGGTCAGGTTATGTTGGCAATCCATAATGTGAACTTGGTACACAGATTTATGGGGTGTATTTTGAAGGAAAGGAAAATTAAAACCATAGAAAGCAGGATTGAATGCATTGTGATTTGACTAAGGTGGAGTATAGCAGGTTGGATACCTGTCCTTGAGAATTTTATGTATTTATTTTTAATTAAAGGGTCAGCTAAGGACTTGCTCCAGGTCTAATACCTCTGCGTTTTAGTAAGGCAGTTCCCATGTTGGAACTACAATAAATCTAGTTAATTTGTAAAGAATTGGGATTAGAACAAGATCAGGTAAAGGCCTGGCTAAAGGAAAGAATACAACATGATTGAGAGCTGGACTCTGGTCACAAAAGAGGTCATTGATGGACTTCCTTAAGAACCTGTTCTGGGGCTGATCATTAATACTATTTACACTAATGCCTTGTAAGGGTGTACTGAATAAATTTGCAGAGGATGTGACATTAGCCTTGTCATTGCAGAGAAAGATCAGAGTATTGCACTAGAATTGGATTGCCTTGAAAGTGACTGGAGCTATAGAAATGAGAATTTAATAGTACAAAGTGCACTTAGTGACTAATAACACTGAGCTCAGTACTTAAGATGACAGAGGAGGAGAAAGACCCGAGGTTTTAGTTGATCATAGGTGATTAAGCCATCAATATATGAGGCTGTAAAAACAAGAAATTTAGTTCTAGGATGAGACACAAGATGCTTAACAGCAGAAATAGCAAAATGTTAGTATCACTGTAGAAGAAACCAGATACATGAGCTGGAACAGTTTAAAATTCACATATCCATATTCAGAACTGCCTTTGAACCAGTACAGTAGTTAAGAGCAGCTGCTAGTGGGGTCAGTGGAGCATTTTTATCTAAGAAAACCTGCAGCTTAGGGTCTTTAGCAGGGCTAAAAATGAGGGGTAAGGAGGAGGTTATATAGCCTTCCATAAATCTCCAGGAAAGGAAAACTATTTAAATTTACATGCTTTTTATTAGAGAACAAAGAAGCATAAATTGACTATGACTAGGTTGTGGCTGCAAACTAGAGAAAGGTGGCTAACCAGCTGATTTCTGCAATAGCCTGTGCATTGGTTGGGTGGATGCAAAAGGCTTAGCTGTTTGGAGATGCAGCTTGGCTGGCTGGCAGAACCAAGTGTATGACTTGAATACTTGTGACTGGGGGTGGGACTGGACTGCTGAGCCGTGAGGCAGTTTTCAGTATTTTGAACCCAAGGTCCCTGCCTAAACAGGTGTTGACAAGTTGGCTCTCAGAGCTGTTGTGCTGTAGGAAGGTGAGGTGGTGACAGCAGTGTTCATCCACACTTGGAAATGCACCTAATGGGCCTGAAAGAAGCCTGTAAGAGACTGAAATTCATGAGCCAGTACAGTAGCTATGAGGATAGAATAAATGTTTTTATTAGCCAAAGATATAACCCCTAGCAGGGTTGCATTCTGGTGAGTAAAGGAAAGAAAGGGCATTGTGTACCTGCTCCCTTAGATTTCAGGGTGACACCCAGCTCACTAAACTGTGCTATTGAAAAGCATCAATTTGTTTTCTCTGCTTTTTATGTGATTAAATTGGAAGAAACTTTTAGTGTAACATCAGGAAAGCTCCTCCTTTCCCAAACGCTCAAAGGCTGACCAACTTAAGTTGTTTACTAGTAAGTTAGTTTGAACATGCATATGAGATACAGACTTGTATTGAAAACCCAGAGATCCCAATTGTCAGTGAATAAATACTATTCTGAGTAAGGATAACAAATAGCAAAGGTGGTGGAGCTGGTGTTCAGCAGTGTCTGTCTGTCCTTCATGTTCTTTTCTTTTGGTTGTTTAGCTGCTGGTTTCACTTGCTTGCAAATAAAAAACCTATCCATCTTAGAGCAGGTCTCTCTGACCTGCTAAAAACTTTGTCTACTTTTCCTGCTGAATTACTGTCCTTTTGAGGAATGGTCTGTGTGAAAACCCAGGGGACTGGATTCCTGTGGGACAGGAACCCAGCTTTTGGAAGCAACTTCTTCTGCAAGTGACCAACAGGACAAGCAATTTACTTTTCATGAGTCTGATCTTTCATTTTCTGAAAAAATCGTCAGCCAGCATATAAAAGGAGTTGCTGGGAGAAGGTTCACGGAAGTGACCGTTAGAGACAGAGTACAAAGTGCAGGAAGCTGATATGAAGAAAGGCAAGTCCTGAAGATGCATAGAATAATGAATGGAATTGAGTAGATCGTAAGCAGTGTAAGTGTCTTTGGGGGATGCTTCGTGCTTGTCTTGTTGCTTTTTAACCAATTGCAGTGATAGGCTGGAGCAAAGGTACTCAGGTCTGTGGTTCACAGGCAAGTCTGGCTGGTAAGAGAGTTTTGGCCCTCAGATGTGGATTGGAAACAGGTTGCAGTCTGTATGAGGCTGTGAGAGCCTGTTCCTTTTTTGAGGGTCCTGTAGTTTCCTCTTGTCATGGTTCAGTGTGTAGATGGTTGCCAACTGATAGACTTGCATACATAGTAGATCATGAGTCTGCTGTCTGCTTGCACATGGCTTCACATTACCCCATGGTAGTCTGTGTTTTTTGGATGTAAGATGAGCTTGTGTTCAGTCCAGAAGCGTGGTATCGAAAGGCTCTGAGGCTGTCATGTTTTAAAGGGTGGGCACCATTGAGCTAAATCAAGACATTGAATTCATGACACTAATGTTCATTGGGAGAGCCGTGCCACATGAAAAGGAAATCCCTGAAAGGGATGAATGAAAGGAATGAAAGGAATCCCTTTAGGTACACCACTTGAGGTAGCGTACTCCTCTTGAGGTAGCGTACTCCACTTAGCAAATTAAGTGAACTACTATGTACTACTCACTGTGGCCAGGAGGTCTGTTGCAGGAGATGGTACAGAGCAATATGAATTCCCCCCACCCATCTGCTGGCCTGCTGCACACAACTTTTCTGTGTGGCTGCTAATGCTTTTTAGCCCCCCTCAAGGCTGCTTCTCCCCCACCACATGCTGCCTGACATCCATTGTAACTGTGACCAGCGCTAATGCTCACTAAAGTTTTGTACGTCTTTCTTGGCTCTGCGTAGTTCAAGGTTTGATTCGGTTCCTGAATCTTTGGGTTTTGCAGCATGGAATGAAATCCACTATGTCTTGTACAGTAGAACCACCCCTACTGAATTAAAAAGGAATTTGTTTTTTAGTGCTCATAACCTTTCCTATCCTGTCACATCCTAACAAGAGCTTTCCCATTCAGAAACACCCCTGGTGGGGCTTCTCAAACATTAATCATCTTGTAGAACATGAACAGGTGAGACCGAAAGTGAGGAGGAACAGACTGCATGCTGCTTATTGCCCTTTGCTGGCTTCTCTTGTGGAGGACTGCCGTGGGAGAAAGGCAGGGGGTCCAAATATCAGTTGTTCACCGTTTCATCTTGAGTGCCGTGCTCAGGAGCAGGTTCTGGAAGGGCTCAGTGCTCATGTGCTTTTGAAAATACTAATCCAAAACCTCAGTGTTCTGGGAAAAATGTTTCAAAACCAAGTGCTCAAAGCACCTTGTCTAGGGCTAGCTCTGTAATGCAGGCATCCACAAGAGAGGAAGGATTTCTTCAGCAGACAGAGTGTCTGGTAATGGAATTAAAATACCCCCTGAAGTTGCATCTGGTTCAGAGGAGGAATCCCTTGGAATTCTCTCATTGGGAAGTAGGTGTGGAGAGTTTCAAACTAAGTGCTACGCGGTGTGCATATTTTAATTCTTTGTGGCGAGATCTGCCTCTAACATGAAATTATTCTGGGAAGATTCTCTCCACGATAAATTCCTATGCTTTGCAGAGGATCATTGCAATTTTCTGACCCTGCCAATCCAGTTTTTTTCCTCTGAGAATTGTGTATCCTCTCATCTAGTAATGGGGACAATGTGTCTGCATCTGGTTATCAGCGTTGGTAAAGAGATGGTAATCTATCCAGCTGCCTGGCGCATCATGTCTCTCTGCTGGCTGGCTCCATTCGTCAGGCTCTTCAGCCTCTAGCAATGATAACCCCCAGCAGCATAAGCCCTGGTGCATTGTTTGCCTTTTAAGAGTAGCTTCAGGAGGATGGAGTAAACGAAGAGACAGAAGGAGGAGCCGTCTTCTTTCATGTGTAACCGAGGGGTGTTAGCAACCCTGAGCAGGGAATGTTCTCACAACTGTTAACTGGGGCAGCTAGAGATACTGGTTATGTCTGGGTCCTCCCTGCAAATGGCCTCTTGAAAGGCAGCATCTGCACAGTGGCCTTTGACCATGGCTGAGTAAGTGAATGCATGTCCTGGACTTTTTGCTGCCTGTTAACCACAAGATACATTGAATTTTCTAAATGAGGGTAAAAGGTTATTTTGATTGATGAAAGGACTGAAAAAGGGGGAAGATGGCCAATTTTGCACTAAAGATGCATCCTGAAAGCTTATATTTGGATTTTGTTATTCATGCATTTAAGAAAAAACTGAAATGAATTATTTCCAAATTGTGCAGGGAAGCCTTAGGTATCCTGAGTGCCAAGAGGCTCAGTCATTGCAGATGCAAGAGAAGTGGCATGGTAATATGGATGCTTTAAACAGTATCTCCATTCTGATACTGTTTTTTATTCCATTTCTATTTCTGTTTCTGTATGTGAATTTGATATCCAGGATGAATGATGGCATTAGGTGGAAGATGCCCTCATAAAATTCCACTTAATATGTCTATGAATCCTAGAGATAAATTTTGAGAGCTGCTTTAAGTCTTCAGTTATTAGCAAGTTCATTTCCCTCATCCAATTCTTCGAGATATGCTGAAGCACTGACTAGTTAGTGACATTTATTTTCCACCATGAGAAAGGGAACTTGGTACAGAGCCCAGTGTTAAAGAAACTTCGCCTGCTGCTTACCAGTTTGTGTGCTATTTCACTGGGCTTCTGCAGGTCCTTACTGGTTCTCACGTTGGATAGCAATCTTTCTAAAAGCATGACCACGTACTCTAAGAACAGTTACCAGATGCTTCACTTATATCTATTCAGATCACACCTGCCACCTTTTCTTCCTTTACTTTTTTCTAATTCTATCTACAAAAGCAATTAAATTTCATGCAAGCAATTATTTGACTTACTGCCTACTGCATGTGGCTCACTCTTTCATTGTTTTCATATATCTTCCTTTTTTCTCTTTGTTACATGACTGTCTTTAAGGATAAAAGTTATGCTTAGGAGAGAGTAATTGTCAATTTAAGTATGGCTTTCTTTTTGAAGAATGCTGCTAAGTTGGCTTTTCTGGCCTTTTGTCACTTCCTCAGTTTTTTGTAATGTTAAAAATCAGGTGTGAATGGCTCAAAGTTAATTTTTTTTTCCCCATTTTCTTAATGAGTGCAACTAGCTGCTATGTCTGGCTTCTTTCTTACTCCCTAATTGCATAAGTACCCTTGGATATATTTTAAGTGGAGACTTCAGAGAAAAAATTCAGTATCTTGGCCACTTTGAGTCATTATTGATTTTTGTCCTTAGCCTCACTGATGAATAGACCTTTTTTCATTCCAGTACCATGTTCCTCCTGTTTATTTTTAGAATGTCTTTTCCCTCTTTGGCAGCACCAGTCCATCCTGCTTTCTTATAACCTTTCTTTTCTCTGTAGGTCTATACTAGACCTTCCTTGTTTGGTTGTTTACTCCCTTGACTTTCCAATAAGATCATCTTTAATTTTCTCGTCTTTGATCCAGTGTATTTGTGGAGTTTTATTTGTTGTCCCTTATGCCTGTGTTTTCTAGCAGGACTCTAGTGAATCCAGCTAGCAAATAAAACAGCCAACTTTTTCTTCATTTTCTTTCTCTTTTTTAAATGTTCAAGCTATCTGGTTCTGTAAATGGTCTCAAGTCAATGGCTACAAACTGTGAGTTATTGAAGTAATAACTGTGGATTTGGGTTTTTTGTCCACTTTTTTTTTTTTTTTTTTTTTTTTTTTTTTGGAGCAGGTTTCCTCTGTGCGCTAAACAGAACACTTTTTGGTTGGCTAATTTCAAAGCTGCTGAAGATTAAAAATATAAAAGTTGGCTTGCCCTGTGGATCTCATTGAGATTAGACCAAGCCAAGATCTTGGTTCTGGAGCTTGGTAGCTTTGTGTGTGCACATCACAATGTTCTATTAAAAAAAAAAAAAAATAAAAAGCATTGCTGTGCTTGCTAATTTTAAATATTTATTTTGAAGTTGATTTCTCCCATTCCAAATGCAGTTTCCTGGTTTAGCTTGTTGGCATAAGAGTTGCAAAACAAGCCTACTTTGAAGTCGCCTTTGAATCAACGTAAATACTAGTTTCTGCTAAAATGCTGGTGAAAGTTCAAAGAAGACTAAAGAGTGACTTTGGCTCTCAAGACTTCTAGCAGTTTAAGATGTTTAAGGCCTTAGAAGGCTTAAGCAATTTGCACTCCCCCGAAGACTCCTAACATCCTAAATTGTCTAAGCCACTGGAAGAGCTGATAGATCATAAACAGCTTAAGATATTCTGAGGGTTCAAAGCTTATTTGGAGTATAGTCTGCCTATAATCACTTTAAGCAATTAACAAGCCTTTAGGTTTTTAGAGGAATTTAAGCAAGTTATCCATCTTTAGAGCTTGGTTTAAGGTGATACCAAGCTAAATTGTTCTTATTTAAGGAACTTAAAGCTCTGTGTTCTGGAATCTGTTATTTACCTTCCGAAGGATCCCTACGTGCTACTTGATGTGGTTGGAGCCACATAAGTGAAGGATATCATGGAATACTGGCAAGATTTTGAGTGAGAAGAAAATCAGTGAAAATTCAGGAAATTATTTGGTTTATTTCTGCCTTGTTTATTCCAGGCTATTTTTTCTGGATGGTATGTTCTTAATCACATAAACATGCATTTTTTTTAAATAGTGCTAAAACTATTGTGTAACACAGTATATCATATGCAAAAATCTTACCAGTGTTGTAGGAGCAAATCTTAACTCTGGGCCCACCTTGCTTGAGTGTTTTGTCCATCTGCTTACAAATATTTTGCATTTAATGATGGCCTCAGCATGCCCCCTCGAAATTAGGATATATCTCTTCTACATGTTGAAGTAGCTGATGTCTAGTTACAACATTGGTATTACGGGAGTCACGTTCAGGACTATAAAGGGTTCCTCTTGTTCTCTCAGGCACAAGTTACAACTTCTTCTGTCACACTGACGGTGTAAAAAAGCTCTGGGAAAAGCTGCTTTAAAAAACTGTTGTGGCATTCTGGTAGAAGAATTGGTATGGGCATGAAGGCTGTCTGTGAGGGACTTTTCTTGTCCTTATTCTCAACACAGGTTTTGCTGTGTAGCTTCATGTCCCTTAAGGGCAGCGCTGTCAACCTCAGTATTAGTTCTTGAGTCCCAAAATAATCTAACATCCAAACTTTCATACAAAGCTCTGTCCTGCTCTGTCACTGTCTTGGTGCTTAATTTCCATTTATCATTCCTCTTGAACGTGTTGGAAGACTGATTCTTCATTTATGACTTTCTCCCTTAGAATGTAAGACAAATTCCTCTTTAGCTTTCTGTGCTTTGTCCTCTGTGTCATGAGTCTGCTTATCTGCTACATGCAAACTGCTGGAACAGGCAGGTTACAAATGCTGACTCCTGGAAGTCACTTGGCTTTTAGCTGTGGTGACCCTATGGAGCAGAAGAAACGATCATGATCATGTTTTTGTTCTTCCTACTGTATTAATCTCTTCTCTCTTCTCTTCTCTCTTCTCTCTTCTCTTCTCTCCTCTCTTCTCTCCTCTCTTCTCTCCTCTCTTCTCTCCTCTCTTCTCTCCTCTCTTCTCTCCTCTCTTCGGTATTTTAACAGCTTAGCTGACAGATGACTCTCTCTTCCTTAGCTGCAATGTCACATTTTTGCCCAGGGAAGATGACTGTTAGAGGTGTGCCTTCTATCTAAATCTTATCCACTGGCTGCAAGAGCCTGGGCTGTATCCTGGTTTAGTTGCCTACTGGTGGGCAGAACAAACTTGTGCATGTTCACGCTGTTGAGGCAGAAAAGTGTTATTAGCTACTAGTGCCTCCAAATTTATAAGGCTGGCCTCTTTTAAATGGTGTGAGTTTGAATAGAGCCTCTTCAAAATCCCACTGTTTAACCTAGCTGACACGATCAAATAAACGGGACCGGTCATCTTGCATGGTGTTCTGAGTTGAGTTGGCATCCTCCCTGAAGCAGGCACATGGCTACCAGCTGCACCAAGCTGCTTGCTGTCCTGCTTCTGCAGCACCTTTGGCGATTCAAGTAGGTGTCAGGATGTGTTTCTGCATGGTTGCTGGTTTCCAGGTGGGTGAAGCTTGCAGGATTCTGGAGTATCAGCTGGCTGTATCAGTGTAGAGAGTAAAAATGCACCCGCTGCTAGTTCCAGAGAAGGGGTGACCTTTCCATCGTTCTTCTGAATGTGATGAATAGGATAATTTCATATGTCACTTAAATGTCTGTGTGGTTGTTAATCGTAAACTGCAGATCTTGTGTTCTGTACGACTTATCTTGTTAGGAATTCTTATACTTGGGTCTCGTGAGCTTCCCCTGGCTAGTCATACGTGTGCTGTACTCCAGGGGTGTGCTCTGAAATAGTCCGGTATCAGTGAAGCTGCCACCTTGGTCTAAGGGGATTACTGCCCAGCAGAGCTACTCCAGGAATCCCATTTGCTGATTCCATACAGTTTGCACTGCAGCCAATTTTTACTTTGATTTGTCTCTGCACGTGGTTCATCGCCTGCACAGAAAGCTAAATATTTATGAAGTAGAGTGTTAGAAATGATTGTTTTCCTATCCAGGCAGCTGCTGGGAGTGCCAAACTTTGCCTTGTACTGACAATACCGTTGCCTAGCTAATCATGGGAGCCAGGGATGGGCTTGCTGTGCTGATCATCACACGCTGGCAGAAGAGATAATGAGCTGCTGACAAGGATGCTTCTGGAATCTGGCCAAGCATTGCATTGCGTGAGATACCATGTGCTGCAGCTTTCTTCCCAAACAAGAACAATGGATTCCTGTTCCTTAGCATAGTGTCACCTTGCTCTCTGTAGCTCACTGTATTTCCTTGATACCGTTTGAATGGTTTAAGAATGACACCTTCACGCAAAGGGAGTAAAGCATGTCTTGGGGAATTCAAATCCTTTGTCAACTAACCTGGTTTTGTATGCTTGCTCTTGGTGATCTTGAATGGACAGTATATTTCAGAAATCAACTTTAAAGCGTAATTTCTTTTGTGGAGAAAGCAAACCTTGGCAGCATGAAAATCAGATACTCACCTAGCTGCGTGCTGCATGGCATTGTTTTGCAGCTAGTCTTCTCCATGTTGGGCTTGCCACAATCTTCATAGTAGTAATGGGGTTGTGCTTATATTTTTAGGTGGGATTGCAGGCAGCAGTGTCTTAATCAAAATTTAATTCCATGCTGTAGCAGACAAGCGTGCTACTTACTGTTGGGCCTTTCCATGTGGCAGGATTTGAAGGAGAGCAGCGGATTTGCCCATTGCTGCTACCTTCTTCAATATTGGGGATGGTTTAAGTGAAAAGACAGTCAGTGTTATTTATGCAGTCCTGGCCATGCATACCCTACTTGCAATTTTTTTTTTTTGTCTTGCCATCTTGCTGCTGAGCTGTATTGTTAGGTAGAGTGGGGGAACTTTTGTCCTAATCCCTCCTCCTCTTCAACTCCCAATTTTGGATATTCCGGCTGGGAGGTTACCTAGAAGTTTAAGTTGTTTTGTGCTGACCTGTGCTTTGTCAGTTTACTTTTCAAATACTGGTTAAGCCAATGCAGTAAATCATATTTCAGCTTTCTTGTCACGCATGAATAATTTTGTCATTAATTCCTATGGCTTGGTCCTAGTTTCTTCAGGGGGACATACCTGAGCTGTGTAGGTAATACCTCCATGCAGAGGAGGAGGCTGTGCTGCCTAAGTTGTTGGCTTTTGGTACTTAACAGGCTCCACTCTGAATCCTTATTCGACTTTCAGCAAAGCATGCAAATCTGTGCCCTTCATCCTCTCCAAGCTCATTAATAATGTGAGCTGGACACAGGCGTGAAGGAAAAGTCCATCTCGGAACAGATCCCTGCTGGGAAAGCCAGGCTGTGAGCAGCTCTGCATTTAAAAAGTTAATGGAAATTTCCAGGGAGGGCTTAGAGAGCTTAGTGACAGCCATAAAAAGGAAGAAAATAAGAACTTGACTAAGTGGACTTCACTGTCCATGACTGACGCAGTGTGGAGAATTGCAATTTTTCACCCTGAAGCCCTGGGCAACAAATGTCCTCCTTGCTGCATCCACGTCCAAGTGGCAACATGCTCCATGCTACAGAGAGCTTCTACCTTATGCCTTGGAAAATGTCAAGTGCTTCCAGCATTTCCATGTCTAGAGTTTGATGGAGCAAAAGTTAAATGCTTATAAATGCTTACATTACCTGAAAAATATTCATTTCTCCAGTGTAAGCTCTGCTTCTGTGAAATGAATAGTCAGGCCTTGATTTGCAAATCTCCTGGGAAACGTGCTGTGAAAGGCTTGCTAATTTACAAAATTCAAGCAACATTTTGCAACGGGTGTTAAAAAACCTTTAGGCTTTCTGAAAAGGGAGATTGGACTGTTTTAAATAGGTGTGCTTAAACCAGTGCAAATCTTTAAGCTTAATTGAAAATCTGATTTAAACTAAGGTAATTGTGGTTGTCACACACATCTCGTTGTGTATCTAAGTTCATTTAAGGTGCAACTATGTGATCAAGTTTCTAATGCAGGCATGGTCTTGTATGGCACTTAACAGATACAATAAATAGCAGCATTTCTTTGATGAAATCTTTGCTTATTAAGAAGGGAAGTTATGATCTTCATATAAAAGATAGTGCCCAACCAGTTCCCTTTGTGAAGTTCAGATATTTGTTTTCTCCACTGTACCTTGATGCAGTCTGAAACACCTCTTCTGTAGCCTCAATCATCCAAAGGCTGGAAGACCTAATTGGGAGCAAGCTGGATATTGGTGTTAGGGCTGTGCAGAGGCAGATGAGATGCAGGTCGGAGAGATGCAGATGCATGCAAAAGAGAACAAAGATTGTGCTGAGGTTTTTATTGCTTCCAGTCTTTTGGAAGAGGTTAAGTTGGTTAGCTGACCCTGGTGGCAGAAGAGTCTGCTGAAGGGTAGCTGTGAGGATGCTTGCTGCTGCAGTAGAGAGTGCCAACTGTTTATTCTGAGCCACTTTTCTGGCCCTGCAGGGAGACACGCACAGCCCAGACTAAAAAGCCAGGTTAAAGTGGTGCTGAGAATGTTGAACTCCTGTCGTGGCCAAGTCTAGTGAGCTTGGCTTAAGCCTGTTCGTCAGTGTTCCCAGAGTCAGCAATGGGACTAGTGGCACCAGCTGCTACAGGTCCTTCTTCTGGGAAAGGAGAGCCAAGTCCTCGATCCTCTGGCACTAAATGAGTACCTAATAGGACCCTGGCAGTGAAACTCCATTGATAAATGGCAGTATTTAAAACCAATGTGCAAAGTCATGTATTAAATGGAATGGCTATTGATTTCACCATCCAGGGAAAGGTGCAAATTGGCAGCGTGGAGTTAGAATGGACTTTCCTGCCCGGCAGCCTGAATGTGCAGTAGTGAGCCTCTGCAGAATGGGTAGGAGCAGGGGTGGGAGTTTTTAACCTGGCATACTCCATGTCAGCCTGGTACCATCATGCTTTTGTAGAAGTGAGGTGAATCAGACTCAGAGGATGTATATGTGTGCGCGCACAGGAGCTGAACTTTCTATGTAGTACAAGAACACAGTGTTTGGGGGAAGAGGGGAAACACAGTATTGCCAACTCACATTTTGGCCTAGGGAAAGCTTTGCAGTCTTCTGGTTTTTAGAGCTGGGAGCTGGCAAAGACCAGTAGGGCACATGGAGCACCTTGGTGAGGAATACCAGTTGTGTAGGTGGCTGTGGGGACCACGCCTGTACTTTGGAAAGCATAAAGAAGTGTGGAAGGAGGGCGAAAAGAGCATGGGTCAGTTTAGCTCTGTTGGATAATAGCTGCAGATACCAAGCAAACTAGGCTTTTTCTGGAAATTTTGCCTACCAGGTCAGAAAGCCTCACTTGCCTAGGGAGAGTGTGCTACTTTGCAGACAGCAAAGTGTGACAGCTAAGTCTCAGTATACTAGGCAGGGGATGGAGCAGCCAGAGGGACTGGCACAGTTTTAGTGACAGGTTACCATCTGTCAATAAACTACAAAGCCTTTGTAAATCAGCATCTCCCTGGCAGCTGCTTTCATGGGGTATAATGCAGCGCTGGGCTAGCTCAGCACAAAAAAAAAAAAAAAGTGATGACTGATTACTTCCTGTAGACTCTGCATGGTTTTGTTGACCTAATTTTCTCTAGCTTTTGCCCTTGGTCCCAACCTGGGGTGCTGTCACCCCAGCAGCCTAGCCCGAGGCTTCCAGCACACACAGCTCTCCCACCTGACCTGCACTGCATCTGGCCTGCAGCATCCACTAAACTGGGGTTCTTGCCAGTTCTGCTGAGGCATCTCATTACAGGGACAACAGCTTTTATATATATGTAAAACACCATGTTTGTGCCCGAGCCATAACCAGCTACCAATTACTTGCCCTGAATCCTTCCTTCAGGTTGTGGGACTAGCCTTAGTTCGTGCACTGAGACTGCCTGTGGTGTGATGCAAGTCCAACTCTTCAGACGCAATTCCCTTCTGTCTGCACAGGACCTTTTTTTTTTTTTTTTTTCTTTTTTACTTGCCTTGTGGTGACCACTGCACAGCACTCTTAACTCTCTGCCTAGCACCATCAGGGGCAAATCTGCAGTCCAGCAGCCATGTGGTGGTACACAGCACTGTTTTGAAACTCCCAGGCCAGCTCACAGGGAGCTGGTGCGTCGGCATGGCATGGCAAAACACTGTACAGAAAGTCTCTTCCATGGCAATGCAGCCCGTAGTGCTTCTGGAGGTGGGACACAGCAGTAGGTAGGAGATCTCCATACTGCCTTGGACTGCATAACGTGTGCCTGTCCTCTGACATTTCTGTATGGCACAGAGTAAGCTTGGGTTCGCTCTTATCCTCTTCCAGTCTAAGAGCTGTTGGGCCTTAGAAATAGTGGGAGACGCACTTACAGCATTATGGTTATGGTGGTTTAGTTTCTGTCATTGCCCATAGTCTTCAGCAATGATGTGATGATTTGCAATACATTGTTAACCTTGCCTGTTCCTGTGGAGTGATTAACCAGCCCTGCCTTCGTGTATCTTTTTGGGAAATGCACTGTTAAACTTAGTAGCATTAGCTGTAAAATTCAAGTTTTGGACTTTTCGGACATACAGGTAGTTGATCCAGTGCAAACTCTTTTGTGGAAACTTACTAAAGTATCCTCTACATCTGCCCTTGCTCCACAGTGACTGTCAGCGAGAGGGCTGTATAGAAATTTACTTACAGGTAGAATGAGAGCCATTTGCGAAGAAACTGAATGTCAAATAAGAGCGGTGTTTTACTGAGCATTACCTAGTGCAGGAAATGCTGGCAGGCACCACAGAGAGAATTGGCCTTCCCATTCTAATTCTTTGTTTAGTCACTTGGAGTTAGGGTAACCTGATTTTATACACACAATTGTATGTCTTCATTTCCTGAAAACCTCTCTGTTCCTGTTGCTGTGCCTTAGTGCTAATACTGAATGGAAATGAATAGAATGTTCTAGAGCAATCTGGGTAATGCAGTGCTCCACGTTTGCAAGGCTGTTTATGGTGATGAGCCATTTTAACGAAAACGTGAACTCAGCTAGAACTGCAGTTTCTGTAGGGCAGGAATCAACACTGTCCTTCATGTTGGGGGGACGTAATGTGTGCTGGCTGGCATAGTGTCCTGCCATACTAATATTTTTTCCTCCTTTGGTGTTTCAAGGGCCTTAAACTCTGGAGTTGAGTACCACTGGGACCAGCTGAATGAGAATGTCTTCGCTGTGCATTCCAGCAGCAGGAGCACTGAGCGGCCTGGGTGAGTGTCCTGGGTCTGGGTTAGAGACACCTGACCCTTTTTGCTGGTTTTGTTACGTCTGACAGCACCACTTTTTCTTTGTTCCCTTAGCACTGGCAGCTTTAATTATGCAATTTTTTCCACCTCTGACACGGCCTAGTTGGGCCACCTGGCCTGCTTCCAGTAAGTGACATTCAGTGCCCAAAAGTGCTGCCAGTGATAGTGAAGTACATGTGTCACCCATGGCCTCAGTAACATCCTTGAGCAAGCTGTGGGAGGCTTGATACATCAAAAACACCATGCGAACTAAATGATCTTTGGAGGATAACTGAAGAATGGCAGGGGGGGGGGGGGGGTTCACAGAGATGGGTGCAAACCCATTGGGCAGTCCTGGTGACTGATTTTCATCCCTTTGGTTTCTGGTCATGGGACAGTTGTTTCTCACCAATAAACTCTAAAAATAAAGCTAAATCCTTTGACAGCCCTATTGGCTGCTTCATCCAGTCTGTCCGGTGATGCACACATTAGTTATTCTAAACACGGGGGTGATGCTCTAGTCCCTTTCTTCTTGTCCCAGTGAAGAGTACTTCTCCTTAAGTCAGCTGTTCTCAGCAAGAGGGTGGCAGTCTTGGTTTCTGAATCATGAGCTCCAGGATCCCAAGGAAGTTACAAGCTGGTGTACAGGGCAATGTCTGTGCTGTCCTACAGCCTTGGACTGATTAAGAGTAAAAAATAAGCAGTAGAGATTCTTTACTCTGCCATGTGAGTGGATATTGCCATTACTCACGTTTTTTAACAGGGCATATCAGTCTTGCATGATGGGCTTAGGAGCAGCTTGAAGGCAGAAATACTGCTCAAGAATTAACTAGCTCAAAGAGAGAGTAAGAAAAGTGTGGCGGGTTTCAAAACCTTATGAAAAAAGGTTGTGAATTGAGGCAGTCTTTGCTAGAATCTCTTCACCATTCCCAGCAGTTAAAGCCAGAGGTCAGTTTTGGAAAGAGCATCCGAGCATTGTCAATATTCAGCTCTTGTAGCGTCGTACACTTCAGCTGTTCAATTCTGAGAAGAAGCTAATGAGCCTTGAGGTGGTTCCTGTTGTTTGCTCTTGAGAACAGAGAATTTCTCTTGTCCAACTGGAATGGGCAGAAATGCCTGCTGGAGCGCATTCACGTGTGATGCTGACAAACTAGGAGGTCCAGAGAAGAGAAGGGTTACAGGCTGCAGCCTTGGAGTTAAAACCGCCCTGCCAACGTGCAGAGGGGGTTGTGTGTGTGTTTATGGTCCTGCGCTGCATGTCGCTTTGCCTACTCAACTCAGTGACCCCGAGACAGAGTTGTTCTGCAGGCTTAGTGATGCTGCAGGGATATCTATCTGTGCCCGTCAGACATACTGCTTCTGTGGAAGGGTGAGTGGACTGTAAGACTCTGTTGGCTTAATATTCAAGAGACCAGCCAGCTGAGGCTGGAGAGGCTTGTCTGTGTGTGTGTAAATAAGTGCAGGTCACAGTTCCCTCCAGCCCCATCTGCACAGTGGCTAGCAAGTGCCTGGCTGGAGTGGAGGCAAGAAGAGGCTCAGGTGGATGCTTCAGTCTTGCTGGGGCACATTGCCTCCAAATGCTCCTTATTTGTTTTTCTCTCTTTTCAGAACCAGCAGAGCCACATGGAGGACAGACAGGGACATGGGCCTGATGAATGCCATAGGCCTGCAACCCCGAAACCCCCCCACCTCTGTGACTTCGCAGGGTACCCAGACCTTGGCGCCTCAGCTGCAGAATGCCGAGACTCAGACAGAGAGGGAGGTACAGGAGCAGGAATCCGCCTCTGCAGGGACTGGGGAAGGTAGGAGCTGAAGCAATGATTTATCTGACAGAGCTTATCTGGTGAGTGAGGAGTTTCCGCGTAGGTTCCACATCCTATCAATGCATTTGGACACTCCTGTTATCTCTTCACCAAAGACTTCTCCAGCGTAATTTGCCTGTAGCTAGGCCAAGATGATCAGGAGAGAGAATCTCTGTCCATATGAATAGAGAAATTGTCTTTTTCACATGCTTTTAGAGAGCAAAATGAACTCTTCTCCAGATCATTGTGTCTTTGTAGAATCAGCTGTCCTGGCATCACTCCTCACAAATCTCCTGAACCCCAACCATCAGTAAGGCTGCAAACTGCTAGGAATTATCCTTTCTGCCTCTGTGTTAGAGCTTAGCTCGGTCCTTCATCCTCTGCATCTAAAACCTGTGCAGGCTTCACAAGATCAGCATCTGGATACAAAATAAAATACTGTAAATCACTCCTCACAAAGCAGGTATGAGTATTCTGTTTAGTCTGATCAATGAAGGCTGTGTTGAGTGTCCAGCTCAGCTATTCAAAAATGTCTCTAGTGTTTTCCAGTCCAGGAAAACTCACCAACATGTAAAGAGCTGGAAGCAGCTGATGTGCAATTCCTACATGATAATAAAATCGCTTATCTTTTGAAAGCATGGTGATTTTTGTCCAGGCTTCTTGTCTCTATACTGTAGCATTGCGCTTGAATCCAACTCTGAAGGCTTGGCTAAGAAAGAGTTGGGCAGTATATACATAGGAAAGACAGAGAAAATCAAGGAGACAGTTTTGAAGGTGTTGCTTCATGATGAACCCACTTGACTTTGGGAAGCAGCCCATGACATGCTTGTTTGTGCCTGTATGCTTACTTGTGCTCTGTCACTCTGAAAAATGCTTTTTGGCATGTGCCTCTTCCAGTTTCTGTTGTGCAGCATCCAGCACATGTGATAAGGCTTTGTGTTTCTCTGATCTCTGCTCTTCTGTTCAAAGTTAAGTGGCAAATTCCTGACCTGTGGGGTTTCCCATCTGCTTATCTCAGTGGAGCTGGGATTAACCTCTCTAGAAGGTTAGTACAGCTGAGGGCATGTGAATAAGGCTGGAACGTAGGATGTCTGGACAAATGCTGAACTTGTGGGAACTGGTTCTTCCACTGATTGTGGTATGCAGGCTGAGAACAGGGTATAGCGTGGGACCTTCTTGCATCAAGGCCGTGATGGTTATGCTGCAGGCTTGGGTAGTCTTTCTCTGCTCTGTTAAACCAGTGGAGTTCTCCAGTGCTGCTTCTGTCTGCTGCTGTTCTGCAATCATCTGAAGGTTTAATTATCTCATTCTTTCTAATTAACCTTTCAATTTGCAGATCTAGATCATGGTTTTTAACTAGACCATTAATGAGATGGGGATGGGTTGTCCTTTACCAGTGCCTTGGGCAGGATATCTCTACAAAGGAGCAAAACATGTAGCATTTGGAGGAAGAGGAGTGTAGACAACAAGCCTAGGACAGAGGCTTGTCTTTATCTCCCTTTCTTGCTTGGAAGAAGATTGGTGGGTTCCACATCCAGTGTCATTTCTGGCTCGGACGCTGACTTATCGCATGTGGCCTTGCAAGTGGCCTCACCTGCAAAATGGGCTATCACACTCCTGTCTACTATATAAGGATCTTTAGAACAAAGGAGTTATTCCAGTATGGACATAAGGCGCTGGAGATGAGATGAGCGGTCTTACCCTGTAGTTGGTCAGTTCTTATGCCAGTTGCATCCTCAGTGGAAATTCCTCTGCAAAGGCTCAAGAGCAGCTTAAAGCAGGGAGCTATCAAGAGGTTAACTATCAGAAGCATGTAGGATCCAAAAAACCTCTGTAATCCATGACAAAGGAAGAGTACAAGGACCTATCATGAAGGAGAAAGACAAATTTTCAGCTGCTGTTACCAACACCTCAACCAGTCAGCCAGGGACACTTGTGGCATCAGTGGTCTGGTTCATCCAAGAGTCTTTGTGCTTGACATTATACGTGAGCCCCATCGCGCTGCTTGTGGCATTAAGGTTACTGTATTTCCAGCATCATAAACTCTTGTGATGCTCATCCAATGTGTTCAGGCAGGCTAGATTAGATGCTGTGCTGCTTTTCCGGTGGTTAATTTGCCCACTGTATCTACCGTAACTCTTTGCCTGTTGAAAAGGAAACAGTGTTTCTTAATAACAGGATCTAGATGTCAGGGACAGGAAGGGAAAAAAAGGGAAAAAATATGCTACCACTAACTTGGTGTGTGACCTAGGGCAAATTATTAATCATCTACCAAATGGGAATAAATCTTGCCATAGTACAGGGGCTGTGAAGATTAATTAGTGTTTTGTATGGGGCTTTGAAGATGTAAATCACTATGTAAAGGCTTAGCAGTATTATCAGGAGCAGAATAGATAAATCAGATGTGATTCTGAGTAATGTAAAGGAAAGTGTTTTAGTTATCACCTTGTCACGAGGGGAAGAAAAAACAAAACAAGACCAAAAAAACCTCTTGAATGTTTAAAAAAAAAAAAAAAAAAAAAAGGAAGGAATTAAAAGGAAGGCTAGTGCTACCCACCAAGAGTGGGTTTCTGTCCTATTTCTGTCCTATGTCCTGTCAGCTCCACTGTTGTGGGAAATTCTGGCTCAGGGCATTTCTTGCAGATATGTGCTTACTGTACAGAAAAAAAAAAAGTATGCAGAATTGCATCAGAAATCTAATTAAGCTCTGTGCGGGTATAAATAGTTCCCTTTTCTCATGCAAAGCTCTGCGGGGACTTTGCTGTTCTGATTATCTTTCTGCCTCCTTTGGAGGAATGAGTATTTGATGACTTTATTAGTAGTGAATCTCTCCAATGTCTGTATCTTTTTGTTTTGCAGCAGTTGATAGCTGCCTTGTGAACTCTGGTCCCAAGCCACACATAAACCATAGGAAGTTAGAGTTGAAAGAAAACTAGGGAGAGGTACCAAGAAATGCCTAAAACAGTGTTTCAGCTGTCTCCTACTTTCTTTTAAGCTGACAGACATAGTGGAAATCGTGATGGAGTTGTAACTTTGAGGCACTCTTAATTAGAAACAGTCTGTTGGGAGTTATACTACGCTTTGCCTTGCAAGTGGACAGGCATGATAGGGGAGGGACCTGTATTCAACTGGCAAATTAAATGTCACTTGAAAACCAACAAAAATTCCTAACGAGATTTAATGGCCCAAAGCTTTAACCTTTAGAAACTGTAATTCCCAGTCCAGACTGGGTCAGGCTATGGCTGCCACTTGTTCAGGCTGCTGGATCTGTAGAGTAGGGTGCACGTGACAGTAACTCTCAGGGACTGCAACTGTGCAAAAGGTGCTGCAGGCTGAGGGAAAGCGACCTTTGCAGAGCTTCAGGACACTTGTTTGATTGTGCACCCATGCTGTCCCCTTGCTATTGACAGTACAATCAATACATCTTTCAGGTAACCCAGTTGTTTAAAAAGAAAAAAAAAAAAAAAACCCACACTCAAAAAAAACTTGATGGAAATAACTGAAGGGCAATTGTAATCTTGGTTCCCATCACCTGCATTGTCTTTGGGGCTTAAAATTCAGATAGCTAGCTCAATGCTCATTGTGCAAGTAGGCACGAGTTGTAACTACTGGAATTGTAGCCGTCGGAAGACTTGCTGTCAGTGGATTGCTACTTTGCCTGTCTTTGGGTGAGCAACATATTGACTACTGTCATGCCATATAGTTTTTTACCTATTTGGCTGAAGCGTTTCTCACCAACCAGTACAAATTTCTATCCTGTCCAACTGCTTTCAGAGGTTGGAGCAGATACTTTTGAGAGGGAAAAGAGTTGTAAAATGAAGGCTTGGGTTTGTGGGATTCAGTCTGTTCCGACTATTAGTAGTGAAAAAACAGCACATGCAAGTGAAACTTACCTGGTATAAGCAAAGCATTCTGAGGATGCCTAAGGAGCACTTATAAGCAGAGTCGGTGTGTCTGCACGTGATGTAATTTATTTAATCTGAGACATTAGGAACGTGTGTCGGGGCGGGGGGCGGGGCTGCATGGGCAGGAATACCCTGTCCCCAGCTGACCCTCATAAATGCTAAAAAGAAACATGTTGGTTTACGTTAGCTGAATATGTTCTTGCAATGCTGTTGTCAGATGTGATGTGACTTTTGTGTGATTAGTGTGGAAATGGGAACCAGGACACCAGGGACTTCCAGATCTGCCTCTCATTCTCCAAGTAGAAATGTGGGTAGATCCCTTAGCCTTTCATCTGCCTGTCCATATGTAAAATGTGCGTCATATGTCCTATAGAACTGCAAATTTCGGTTTCTCTTTAAAGCCCTCTGAAAAGTACTACCTAAAAAATAGAATCAGGTTCTAGAAGCATGTACTATGTAAGCCTTTACAGTGTGAGCTACTCCAAGTACCTAGCTCTCTTGGGATTAAATTATGGGGGCTACTTTTAAACTCCCATTACAAAAATAAGTTTCACTCATACAAATCACCAACGTGAGATATTGCTAAGAATTTTGTTACAAGTCAAAGCAGTTGTGTCTTTTCTGAGTTCTGTGGAGTTGTTTGGATTAGCTACCTCAGAAGGGAAGTGTGAACATGCTTCTAAGCTTGGCTGGGGAGAAAAGTAACTGGTAGTATTTCTTCTGGCACTGAGGGACATGTGATTATTCATAGCTGGTTATGCTGTGCAGTGACCCTCCGTTTCCTATTCTTATGCAAGGAGTGAATTCATTTTAAAATGCTGATATTTTTATCTTTGAGCATCTGAATTAGTGGGTCAGCTCACACCTCAGAGCTATTATTCCATGTTCTCTGAAGACTTAGATATCTCTGCAGTGCTTATTCTTGTAATTTTGAAGCTTTGTTTGCAAGCATGGCTACTAACTACTGCTGATTTTAGAAAGGCAAAAACTGAAAATAGGAAAAAATTCAAGAGCCATGTCAGTATATCACACAGCCACAGAGGAGCCTGATCTCATCCTTGCTTCTGTGGGCTTTGCTCTTTATCGGGTGTCCATGCCCAGAGATAAACAAGTTGTACTCCTTGTAATTACTTCAGAGACCACTTCATTTAAGAGTGGAAATGCTTCTGCCTTATGCCCAGCTCCATTGAAAGTCTGCCAGATGTCTTGCCTTTGTAGTCTTCTGTGTCAAATTCTTGTCTTGTTGGAGTAGTGTGACAGAGGACTTCTGAAGACAGATGCATTAGCTAGGGAGTATTTTGTTAAATGTTGGAGCCAGTCAGCTAGATTGACAGAAATCCACTGGTCTTTGGGCTAATTACTTAAAAGAATAACATTTTGTGCCAGTGTTTGGGATAGATGGGGTTTTGGACCTCTGGAAAGGTCACTTCAGTTAGAGTAGAAGAGGGTTGTGGGAACACAGCACTGTGGACACAACACTAATACTTACTTGTATTGCGGAAGTGAACCATGGGTGATGCTTTCCTGTCCTGTCAGGCACAGAACTTGTGTCCCTGTCCAGAAGAATGAAGACTGTGTCTCAGGACTGCTCCCTGCTCTGCGATGGATTCTAATACAGAGACAGCCTAAGTGGAGGACGAATTGGCAGGTGTTACGCTTAGACTGGTACTTCACATACTGTAGCTGGAGCTGTTTAGCTCAGTTTTCTAGATTTTTGTCTGTAGTGCTCTGTGAGGTTTTTCTATTTTTCTGACCCTAGAAGGTAGGCTTAGAAGAATGAGAGCTTAAGGTAAAGGATTTTACAGAGCCTGGGAGATCAGAATGTAGTTTTGAGCATAAAATGAGAGAAAAGGAGTTGCCTTCTCAGTATGGAGAATTAGATGTGCTGTCACTTGGCCTACTCCTGCAAAAGCTCAGGTTCATGCTCTAGATATGCCTAAACCCTTTGGAGTCTGAAAAAAGCGTCACGAGTATGGGGTTTCTCTCTGTCCGGTTTTGTTGAGCTGGTGGCTGGGTTTGGCCACTGCAGCAAGTTGAAACTTCTAGCAATCTGAGGTGTGGGGTTTACGGCGTTGCTGTTGTTTTGGGTGAGTGCCTGTGTGCACACTCTGAACCTCCACCGAATGGAAGTTAGCTGATTTCACTTGCACTGAGTACTAATGTAGTCTGCATTGGCAGCCTGGTAAAAGAACGTGTGTGGGAGTCACCAGGCAGTAGAAATGGGCTGTATGTGAATCTGTGCTGTAGCTCAGCTCAAGGCAAATCATGTGGGAAGCTTTGCTCTGAACCAGTCAGCCAAAGTCATTTTCAAAACCTGAGGGGGGAAAGGCGAGGACAAACCCCCAAAGCAGAGGTGCTTGTCGGCTGCTTGAATGGTGAGGCTCACTTCTGGCCCTTGATGGGCTCTCTTTCTGGAATTTCCAACACTGCTGCATCTCTGTGCTCGTAGTCTGAAGGCTCGTGACTTGCTGATTTCTGCTGTGGCATCAGCCCTTGCCTGTTTTCTGAGCAAGCAGCTGCCTCAACTGGAAATTCAGCCATGGCACATGGTAATTAAGGGGCAGGGAAGAGCAGGCGGTGCTGTGGTGTGCGCTGCCTGCATGGACTCCTCTGGTGAAGCACATGTTTCTAATGCTGAGGAGCATTGGCTGGGGATCCTTGCAGATTCACTGTACCAATACTCCTGTATTGGGCTAGTTTATAGTAAGTGATCTGTCAAGGGCACAGTACCTGCTGTTGCAGAACTTGTGTAGATGGGGCTGGCTGGCACGTCTCTAAGCCAGGTTGCACATCTTGGCTTTCTCACGCTTCCTCTCTGGCCTGGCCAGGTGGTTGGTAACAAAGTGCTTACGACTATGCCCTCAGAAGGAAGCGATGACTGAATCCAAAACCATGCTTCTCAAACCTTCCACTTATTTCTGCTCATGATTAATGCTTCAATATCCCCTGGCATGCGTGTTTTTCACACTGAAGTTTGCAGTCTAATAGCTGCCTCTGTCTGTTCTCAGTCTTCATGCTGGTCAGCCAAGTTCCTAGTTCCTGCATCAACCACATCCTAGTTCATGCATCAGCCGCATCCTGAACAGGATTCCCCTGCTAGAGTTGTGGGTCAGGCTCTGCCCAGGGGGTATTCTTGCTCACTCCTCTAAGCTCTGCTCCAGATTCTCATGTGGTTACTGGTGTCTCTGTGGTCTCACTGATGCTCTAACCAAGGAGCTATGCGATTGCTGTATGTATAGTGGATATAGGAGGCTTACTACATTCCTAGCAGAAAGGGACTTACTCTACTTGTGAGAACTAAATTTGACCTTAATGTCCGTAGTATTTCTTACAGCAGGGCAGTATGTCAGCAGACTTGCTTGAAGATGAAATTAGCTGTACCCTGTGGTGGAGGAAGCTGGTGGTGTTTGATGCAAGTACTACTGAGCCCATGAGGAAAGGGAATAAGCTGTCACTGACTGACTGCATAACATGTTAACAGCTTTAACTATCTTGGTTTTTTAAAAAATAGTCTCTACAGTGGCACGGTGTCGACTGTGCTGAATACACCAGCTCCCATGTTGGATACATGATCTCCACCCCACAACCCCAAGCAGTTTTGTCTTCCTAGTCAGTGTGGCGTTTTGTTTTCTATTGTGTTTTAACTCCTGCCTACATCTAGCCTTGTTGACATTTGTGTTCATTTCCTTGGTACCAGGAGAGCTCATGGCTTTCTCCTCTCCCCTAATCAGCACTGCAATAGCTTCATGGAGCTGGGAGTAAGATTTATCTCTTTAATAAGAACTGCCAGGATCCCACTGTGGAATGATTCTCGCAGTTTATGATTACAGATTGTTTTCCCCAAATGGTCTGGGTAGGGTTTGTAGCAAAAGGAGGATGCTGGGAAACAGAACTGGGCTGGACTTCCCTGCCATGGGGATTTAATCTCCTACATGGACTATTTTTTATGAGATTTTGTTCTTCAGAAGTAATCTTTAGCAACCAAGGCATCTGACAATGGTTGCCTCAGGGCTCAGTACAGCCTCACTATGAAGGGGAGCCTCGGAGATAGAGTAGACAAAGACTCTAGATCTTGAGATGTTTTTTGCATTCCTCAAAAGATATCAGTCAAGGGGAGCAGGAGCCTACACAGTTGATCTTTCCTTGATCATAGGTGATGTGGAAGCACAGACCGTGTTCTGTAGCTGCTGTCTGCTCTTGGCCAGCTGCCTATGTCCTCCCTAATACTGGGGAGATTGCCATCACGTCATCTGCCTGGGATGTTCTCAAACAGGTGAAGGAGGAAAGGCCACAGGACTCTTTAACACCATGGTGAAATGTTTGGTTTATTGCAGTGCAAACTGAGGTTTTTCTTCCTGCCCCTGTGGGACTGTCTCTGCAGCTGTGAGAAAACACACTGCCTCTTTCAGTCCTCTTTTTTCCCCACCTGTATGGCTAGATAAGAGCTGCTTCTCCAAGGCTTGGGCATACAAGTCTGTGAGGGATACCTGTGGGAGAGGCCAAGAGTTTCATGACAGAGTTCAGTGCCTTTGTTAGGCGCTTCACCAAAAGTTATGGAAATAAAATGTTGGACTCCCTCTGGAACAAAACCCATCTTCCATCCCAGCACACGCGCCCTGTGTGATGCACCTTACCGAGCAAGCTTTCTCTTGGTGTTGTGGTTTGTCTTGTGCACCAAAGTTGCTTCTGCTTTCTCTTGCAGGTGAAGGTCCAGAATATGGGGCCAGTGGGGAGGATGCCCTGAGTAGGATCCAAAGGCTGATGGCAGAAGGTGGCATGACTGCCGTGGTCCAGCGGGAGCAGAGCACCACCATGGCATCCATGGGCGGCTTTGGCAACAACATCATTGTGAGCCACCGGATCCACCGCAGCTCTCAGACTGGTGCAGAGTCCACCGGAGTTGAGGGCACGTCGGCACAGCAGTCCACCTCACAGCAGCTAGCGGCTGAGCTGGAGGGACGGATCCTTTCAGAGTCTATGCAGCTGTCAGAGCATGGCCTGAGCCCGCGGACAGCCTCTAGCGGGAGTGAAGGACAAAGCGCTGGTGATCTGGACCTGCCAGAGCAGGGCCAGTCCTCCATGGACACTGAGGGACCAATTGAATACAGTGACCTAACTAATAATAACCATCTTCCTGACAGTACCAACTTCTATAGTAATGACAGCACCAGTGGGGAGTCGCGGAACAGGTAGAGATTGAGTTGTGTGTTGGTGCTACCCTTGTACTGCTCAGCAGAGACCTGTACCTCACAGCTGGCCAGGAGCTGGAAGAGTAGGGACATGTGGCTCTGACAGGATGCTGGTGGTTCAGAGGGCTTCTCTATCCTGGGTGAGTGGGAGGGGATAAGGACTGCAAGGGAAGCCATGGGGAAGAAAGCGTACTTAACTTCCAACATTCCCACTGCTGAAGAATTAATAGGAACATGAACCGTACTGGCTGCACATCATGCAGATTTTGAAGCCCCATGGGTTCCCCTGAGCTCAGCCCTAACCCTGCAATTCGGTCAGTGTCATCCTTTGTAAAGCTTCTTTCCTTTCCTCTTGCCTGCCCTTTTATGCCCAGGGGCTGATCAGTAGAGTGAAGGAAGGGAAGGGGGCCTGCAGCATCCTTCTGGAGACGGGCAGTCCTGCTGGGCAAACCTGGGCGTTGATGCTCCAGCTCCTTTGCTGGAGTGGAGGAGTCTTCCAGGCCACAGTCCCGCTCCGTGGCACAGCACTGCTCCCCCCTCAGAGTGTGGTGTTCTGAGACCCGTCCTGCCTGTGCTGTGGTCTTTTCTGGGAAGAACTGGGCTTTGCCAAAACCCGCGTGGCTCAGGATCTGCTCACAGGTGGGGATCTTTCCTTTTTAGAGAGTTAGTTTAGTACTTGGCAGGAACCTAAGCAGAGCTGCTGTATAGATGGGTAGAGGGACAGGGGCTACTGCTCTCTAGTCAGGGTGCAGTTCACGCAAGGATGTTCTAAGCTGTGCCAATATTAACGTGAATGAGCCATCCCAGTGGTTTCATGGTGCCAGGACTGAGCTACACTTCCTTGGCAGGGGGCAGGAAATGTCTTTCAGCTCCAGGCCAGGGTGTGAGGTATAAGTCTGTGATGTAAGGTGTTGCATGTGAAATCTTGACCTTGTACATGTAGTTTCTAGTGGAGAAATCAAGGCTCTGATATTTTGTTTTTAGTCTCAAATGTGATTTTCCTTTTCGTTTGTAACTCTCCATCCCTAGCAGGCTTGTGGAGGAAGGACGGGGAGAGCGTGAGTGCTAACGAGGGAAACACCAAAGATCAATGTCATTAAAATATGACAAACCCTTGCTTGACCTACTGTCTTCATTTGCGTGATGGTTGTCTCTGTATTCAGCCTTGGGATAAGCACATCCAGCTCAGAAGCTCAAGGTAGCTTACAAATGTCAGATGATGACCACCCTCTTCCCAGGAGGAAAGTAGGCTCAGCCTTTGAATTGGAAGCCCAAAACTGGGAAAGAGAGAGGAGCATTTGGGAGTCTTGATTGCAAATCGCCTTTTAACCAGTCTGGAGATGAGCGGGCACTTCTGCGTTTCCCATCATTCAAGTACTGTATTGGGGAGAAAGGGGAGCGTTTCTACTATCCCGCTTAAAAAGGTATGTAGAGATGCAGCACTGTCTGTCTTAGGCAAGCAGAGAGTGGTCTGTCTTGCTGACCTCTCAAAGCAGAAAAGGGGTGCAGTATTTGGCTGTTCTGGATAAAGGAATGCATGCCCCAGTGTTACAACTCTGCAGTGATGGATGCTTCCCCTGCTGTCTGAGCACCTGCCCGCAGCTGCTGCGCTCCTGCCCGCCTCCTCTAGACTCTGTGCTGCAAAGACATAACAATAAATAAGGCTGTCATTAGGCAGCACTCAAGCTCCCAGTCAGAAGAGTCTGTTAGAGAACATTAAGCAAATCTTCTCTTAAATCACAGCCTGGAAATGAACCTTAAATCAAATCAGCTGCTGTCAGGCCTCATTGCAGAGTGTTAATGAGGCTCTAAAACCTGCCCTGAGCCAACCGCATCCCTGATCTGACAGGAGAGCAGCCTGAAAAACGGGATTCCCTTGTGTGGTGAGGAAGGTTTCATGCATCCCTGTATTGCCTCAGTGTGCGGTGGCCTGAGGATGTGCTGGCACTTGGGAGCCAGAGGAGCTATGTCTCAGCTGAAGACTTGGGCAGACAGGGCTGTGCAGGTCTAGGCAGAGCTGTTTACTGCTCTGCTTGAAAACAAACTATAACAGAGCCTGGAAAAAAACTGTTTCTGCTTCAGCTCAGCCTGGCATCTCTTCTTCCCTCTCCCTGCACGATTCCTGGAAGAGTCTTGAGGCCCATTCTTGGTAGATGTGTTGCAGAGCATCTACAGATGTCCATTTCCATAGCCAGAGCCAAGCTACCTATGGAAGAATTTCCATCATGGTTGGAGAAAGGTCTTCTGGGATGCCTCACTCTAGTGTTGGCAGATTCTCAAAGGCCTGGCGTGCACCATTGCTGGGCACTCTGGCCAGGCTGCTGTACAGACGCCTGAAGCCTGCTCTGCTGAGGACTTCCCCTTGGTCCAGACCTGTCCCCATCGGAGACGGTGGCAGAGCGGGTAGTGAGCTCCAGTGGGAGCCGGAGCAAACCACAGCTGCTGTCTTTGGCATCAACTCGGGACATCTCTGAAGCTCCAAAGCAGCTTTTCATTCGAGGTTTGTAGGGGAAACTCTTCCAGATGAGGTAAGGACGGAGGCCTGATCAGAGCAGGCAGCTTTGTTGTTTCTCCTAACCTGCTTTGTAGCTCTGGGCCAAAGGCTGGTAACAGCTGCAGCCTGATTCCTGTGTTCATACAGGCTTTAAGCAGGAGCAGCAGGCAGGGCGGGTGTGGGTGGGCTTAATCTTCAGATGCTGCCCTGGACGTGCTTTGTAGGTGACCTGCTGTGGCCACACAACTAAGCAGGTGCTCTCAGGGATGGTGGGCTTGTATGTAGAGAGCGCAATGCTTTTTTTTGAGTTTCAGACCTAGAATCTGCCAAGCTCAGTTTCTGTCCCTGCCAGAGACCTGATGGGGGAGCTGGGTGGGTGGGAAGAGGAGGGACAGGAGGGAAAATTGAGCACGCTTACGCCACGGGCTCACTTTTCCCCCCCCAATGCAATTTATTTCTTACGCCTTCCGTGCTTCTTGCGGAACAAAACTCTCTCTCTGCTTTGGACCACCCCGTTTTGGCCCAGCAGCCTTCCTTGGTTGGTTTGGGCAGGGCTGAGCTGACCTGTACCCTCGAGCAACACCCCTGAATCCGCACAATGACCTGGGGCCTGGAGTCCTGCGCGGAACCGGAGGAGGCGGTGGAATTGCCCGCGTCCAGAACAAGCGCAGCAGCGGCACAGGGCTCCTTCCCCAAACCTCACAGCTTGCCTGCTCGCTGCAGTGTGATAACACAGCGCTGAGGCAAACACCCTGCCAGGAGCAATGTGGAAATTCAGCAAGAGCTGCCTGAGGAAACCATACCGGAGCTGTGGATGCTTGCTGGCCCGGTTTAGGAGGCAAAATGGGAGCTTTGCTGCGTAGGAGCAGGAAATAATCTTAAAAACCAAAAGCTTTTCTCAGCCTTAGCCTGTCAGGAGCCTTTAAACGTGCTAACAAAATCCTGGGGAAAGGAGAAATACGGTGCAGAGAATTTTATTTAGCTTTCAAAAGGCTTTTGATAAAGTCCCTCACAAGAGGCTATTAAAGAAACTTAGTCACCTTAAGGGTGAGGGGTAGAGTCCTCCTGGAGATGGAAGCCGTTTGAGATGGGAATTGGAGTCAGAAGTAACAGCCAATTCTCGGCGTGGAAAGAGGTTAATGGTGGGTTGGTTGGGTTCGGTAGGAGCCAGCGTTCTCTAAAAGCCCTAATGAGCTGGAAGAGGAGGGGAACAGCTGAAGATAAAAGATTATTTAGGTTAGCTAGGAAAGGAGAAGGTGCCAGAAGCCTGGGGCAGCAGGAGGAGGTAATGGTTGGAGCTGCTGTGCTGGAAGGGGGGGCTTGCAGGTTAGCGCTGTGAAGGATCCATACATGGGCACTGCTGCAGCCGCTGAATGCTCTGGTACTCCTGGCCCTGGGACCAAACCAGCTGGGAGCGCTGCCCGGAGGGGAGACCTGGGATGCCACGGAGCATCGCCAAAACCCTGGCAGGTGGTACGGCAAAGTGGCGAGACCCTCTTGTCCCCGAGTCCTGTGTTTTTCCGCCCTCTCTCCTTTGCTGGCTCCGTCTCCAGCACCGCCATTTGACTCCCCTTGGAAGTCCCACGCCGTACCCGCGTGTGGCTGGCGGGGGGTGTCCGTGGGGTGACCCTATAGCTGGGTGATGCTGGGACCCCAGCTCTACCTGATGGCCAGGAGCTGTGCCGGGCAGGAAGGAGAGCGCAGGGACCAGGTCACAGCTGGGTGCCCGGGACGGGGGGGGGGGGTCTCTCCGCTCCGGCGTTACCCGTGCCGAAGCCGAGCCCCATAGCCGGCCCCTCCGCCCGCCACTCGGGCTGCCGGCCAGGGAGCAGCTGCCCTCTCTGCTCAGTCCCAATCTGTCGGAGAAGCTCTTCACCAACAGGAAAAGGCAAATTAATTAAAGCGTGCAGCATGTGAGCCATCCGCCTCTAATTGGGATCTCGGTGTGCAGCACGTAAATGTCATGCCGCTGCCGCTTCTGCGTGGAGGGGGCCCTCGGCGCACGAGGGGGCCGGGGGGGGGGGATGGCAGCCTTTCCTTTCCAGCTGCCACCCTCTGCCAGCCAATTAATGTCGGCACCCCTTTCTCCTCGCCCCCGGGAGCCGGAGGCCTTTCTCTTCCCTGCCCTGCTGCCGCTGCGTGGCTCCCACCGCGGTAATAGGCAGGAGGCTCGTCACAGCCCCCTCGGTGCGCTCCGGCGAGCGCGGGGATTTGTTTCCCCGCAGCGTCTCGAACAGAAGCGCCTCTCATCTGTTCTCGGTGAGCTCCCTCGGCTCCCGTTCGTTTTGCCTTTGGAGCGGTTGTTGCTGGCGGGGATCAAGCTGTCCTGCCCTGGATGCCGGCCCCGGGCATCAGCTCCCTCCCAGCCGGGAGCGGGACGCCGTGAGGCTTCTTCCCATCTGCCTCCCATCCAAAAAATCGACGTGCCGTTGCTCGGCCTCCAAGCGTCCACCCTCCGTGCCGGGGTCTCGCTCATCGATTCAGGCCGGGTTCCTCCAGCTCGGTGGTGCCACGTGGGAGGGACCGGGGGGGGTCCCAAGCGCTGCGTGGGCAGGGCTCGCCCGGCTCAGTGGGACAGGTAAGGTGTGAGCGATGGGAGATGTGAGCCCGGCAGGGAGTAAATGCCACCACTGGAAGAGGCAGCCAGACACCGAGGTCTCCAGGAGGACCCGGTGTTGAAACCAGACCACCGCTTGTGTGGAGAGCTGCAGCTGGGGTCTACCCCCCAGTGAGCCTTCGCTTCAGCTGTGGCTGGTAGGATGGTGAGCTCCGGCACGTGGGTTTTGGTAGCCGCCGAGGTTTCTCCTTCTGTCCTTGCATCCAGCCCTGCTCCAGCTTGGCTGCTGGAGTTGGACTCTGGAGTCCCTGCTCTTTCCAAGCTCGGGAAACTGCCGAGGGTCCCTGGCCCTCCACCGTTACCCTCTGAGCTCCTAACTCCAGCTTTACAGAGGCTGAGGTCAATAGCAGACACTGTGCAAGCTGTGCAAAAACATGAGTTGTCATGGTAATTTAGGCTTGGTCCTTTCTATTTCTTGGGCTCAGCTACATGTCCAGGCCAATATTCCCACCTACGCGGGTGCCGTGGGTACACAGCTTTCCCCAAAGCCTTTCTCTCTGCGAATGGCAGACCAGCAGAGCTCCAGGTTAGGTGCCTGTCACTTTGAGCATTACTTGGCACACGTTGGCAAATGCTGTCCTCGTGTCTGCGCTGCTCCTTGCAGCTGCTGGGGAAGAGGGAAGCCTTGAACGTCTGGGAGAAAACAGGAGACCAGGACAGGTTATGGTGGGGCTCTGTAGATGCTCTGTTGTGAGTAAATTGGGGGAAATGGAGAAGACGGTAAAGGGAGCAATAGGGGTTCGGCCGACAGTTCCTAATGTGCAATGGGGCCCGGCACAAGCGTGGCTGTGGGGTTCATGCTGTCCAGCGCTCGCTGCTGTGTGTTAAATGAGCTCCACCATCCCTTACCAACACGCGTGAAGCGTCCGTGCCCAGCTCTACCTTATGTTGCTGCATTCTCCTTTGTCTTTGAGGCCGGACCGGGTCGCCTAGAGTTGGAGACCTGCTGCAGGACGGCAGGCGGCTGTCCTGCCTCTGCCCTGCCAGAACTGCCCCTGCCTGGAGCAGGGGGGGAGCAGAGCCGGCGTGCGGGGCTGGCCCCTTCCCGTGCATCCATGCGACTGTGTGCGGTGGCAGGCTCGGGGGGCTGCTCTGGGCTTGCAGAAATTGGGGTGATTTCTAGGCGGAGAGGAGTGTGCCCGGGCAGGAGCTCTTGCCGTGCCCCCCGCCGGCATCAGCCCTGTGCTGGTGCTCGGCAAACGTGGGCTTATGCCCCCCCGCTGACGGCTTTTGTGTATGAACCCGCGTTAATTTGGTGCAGAGATGAAAATATTTTTATCCTCCAGAATTCTGTGGCACGCGATTGCTGCCTCGGAGCAGGGAACGCCTGTGGCGAAGCCGTGGCCCTTCCTGGAGTTCAATGGTGGACCCCTGATACCATCGTAGCTATTAAAGCCTGTCCCTCAATCCCCGGTTCAATAATACAGTAATATCCTGATAGGATCAGGGGCTGGCTCTGATGGCAGATGGATTCCAGTCCCTCCTCAAGCACCGCGTGGGGCACTGCCGCCCCGTCGCAGGGAAACTTTAACGGGCAGATTGTTTTCGCGGCAGGCTTTGGAGGGGGGGGACGAGCGAGGTCCCGTTATCAGGGTGGTGGTTGCTGGGTGCTGAGCAGGCACCGCTGAAAGCCAGAGCCCTTTGCTGGGCTATGTCACGCTTTGCTGGCTGGTACCCAAACCCAGCTTCTCTCCCCTGGGTACTTATCAAACCTCCCCAGGGCCATATGGCCGTGGCTCTGCCCTTTCCCTGGGGGTCATTACCCCGGATTCGCTCACTCCTGCCAGGCAGGGTCGTACCCCCACCGAAGTGGGCACCCACCCGTGGGGTCCCCCGCCTGTACTCCGTGCCTGGGCGGGCGCTGCAAACTCCATCGCGCTTTGGCCACAGGCAGCATTAGAAAAGGCTCAAAGGGGCTAACAAAGACTGACTGGCAGCCACCGGTGAGGCTGGTATTAAAGCGTTTAAGTACTATGGCAGTATGGGGGGGCTGCGCTTATCTGACTGCCCACTGCAAAAGTTCCCAAGGAAGCCCTGCCAGCTGCCCCCTCCTCACCTACATCAAAGCAAACGCTAATTAAAACAATTATTTAGGGAGGGATTGAGGCTGGTCCTGCCGTATCATTGTGGGGAGCAGGGGGGGGACAAGCACAGCCATGAAACAGCAGCTTTTGGGCTCCGGGACCTGGTGTGACCGGCAACGACAAGCGGCGCTGGGGAGGACAAGGTAGTTTTATAACACGCACAGAGCACTTGGGCCATGGGGCGCAGTCTTCGAGGAGGAGGAGGAGAGCTGAGCATGCAAAGGCAGCAGTAACCTGGTGCAAAGTGCTGCCCTGCACCCAGCCTTTCCCATCCCGCTCCATCTCCCGCAGCCACTCACAGGATTGGGAGTAAGGATCTCGCTCCAGGGACCCTTTATTTCAAAGTCATGCAAGCTCCTCTGTAGTGGCACCGGCTCTTGGTAGGGGAGCTTGGGCTGCTCCCCGCGGAGCTGCAGCCCCATGGTCGGCAGCGCTTGGGGTGCAGTGACCCAGGAGAAGCCCCGGAGATGGGTTTGCTCTGGAGGCGCTGAGGATGGCTAAACCCGGCATTGTTTTTTTGATGAGCCCTCAGATTTGGTTGACAAAGGTAGCTGTGTTGGCATAATATGCTTAGGCTCCTGTAAGGTATTTGACATAATACTTCCTGACAGCCTGATCGGAAATTAGCCCTATACAGCACTCTGTGGGTTTAATGCAGCTAAGTGCAATGCCGTATGTTTGGGGAGGCAGAATGTAGGTCGCAGCAGTGAGACGGGGCTGCACACCGCAAGCAGCCAGGCGAAGGTCAGGGTGGCCTCGGTCCCAGGGGGACAAGTGGCACCGGTGGGTCCCGTCCTGCGGAGGGGCTGAGCTCCTTGCCTAGAAGTTACTTTGGAAATCAAACTTGGGGCATAGGTCGGCTAAAACCCCACCAGGACTCCGAGGTGCCATAAAAGAGCTGGGTCGGGGACACCGGCAGTCAATAAATCGCCAGCGAGTGAAATTCCCATCCAGGTCCCGTGTGCTGCTCCCTGCTTTGGTGCTGTCTCGGCTTGCGCTTGCTGCCTGCAGTCCCTCGCTGTGCGGCTCAGCAGGACTGGGCATCTCCTCCACCCTGAGTTTCTCCAGACTCCTGTCCCCTGCTCCCTTCCCTGCCCTTTGGCCTTTACCCCCCTGGGTGATTTTCTCTAGCAACCTCCTCCTGCTCTTTTTTTTCTTTTTTTTTTTCCACCCCTCAGGAGTGTTATTTATCTTACGCTCATCAGCGAGCATGGGCTTTCCTTCTTAAGAGCGCTGCCTCCCACACAGTTAATGGGACTGATGGGAGCGGGACAGCCTGGAGATGATGCTCGCCAGGGTTCGGATCCATCCACGGGGACACCCCGGGGTGGTGCAGATTCGCAGGCTCTGCCGGCCGAGAGCAGAGCCAGGCTGTGAGTGCCCACGTCCTGCCCACACCGGGGGAGAGTGGGACGCAACACGTCGGCCACCTGAAGTGCTGCTCTTGGGCAGACCCCCTCCGCACAGACCCACCCTGATGCTGCCAGCCCCAGCCCCGTTGCCTGCCCAAATATCAGCTCAAGGCACAGCGAACGGCCCTGAAACGGCCGAGATTCCTCCTGCCTCGAGCAGCCCCTGCTCCGTCTTCATCAAGGCTGTTTAAGGCCATCCAGATGGCCTAATGGACCTCATCAAAGTACAATTTGTATCGCGGCGTGCAGCTATTTGAAGCATCCCAGCTCAGGGCTGGCGGTAACGCTTTGGCTGGGCCGGTGGCGTGTTTGCCTCCATTCGGTGGGGGGCTGATGGACGGAGGGACTGTGCTCTGGACCCCGGCGTGGGGAGGCTGGCCCAGCACCGGTGGGGGTGAGGAGGGACCTGGGGGGCTTTTGCATGGAGGCTGTGGGCTGGTGCTGGTTGGGTCCCTGCGAGGGGTTGGCAGCTACTGCTCGAGGGATGGATGCAGATGCAGCAGGTCCTGTCCTTTAGGAAACAGCTGGAAAAGCCCTTTAGGCCTCTGCAGGAGCACAGCATCTGTCTTGCTAGCTTCCCTGTCCCTGACTTGCAGTCTCAGCGGTTTGGCACCAGTCCTTTGCGGTCCCAAGGGGTTGCTCCTCCCTCCTGGCATCTTTAGCTCTCTGTGGGGGATTTCGTTAAGCGCTGCTTTGCTTTGCTCTGCGCTCACCGGACAGGGTCTGTGTGCTGCAAGGGTCCTCCCGCAGCATCGCCCACAAGGGTGATGTGCTCCTGCCCCACAGTTGAGGCAGAAGAGGTCCTGTCTTGTCCCCTGGGCTGGGGATGCTGCCGGGTTTCCAGGCAGGGTCTCAGGCTCTGAACAGGTGGAATAAGTACAATTTCATAAAATAGTTTTACCCTTCAAACAAGTAAGACCACAGCTGCTTACTATCCTCTCTTGAAATACCATCACTGAGATGATGCGTTTTTTTAATTTCAGTGATAAAACCTATGTGGGGTCAGGTACTCAACCGGCTATGAATTAATTCAGCTCATCAGAGTGCAGCGTCTCTCCATAGAAAATCTGCCCTCAAAAATGTGTTGCTCTCACTCACGTAGCTCTGAAAATCTATGAAAATATATTTTCCCCCACTTTATGGTACCAAGAGGGGAACCTAATTGTTTTTTTGCTGTCTTATGGGAGTGCCTGCCATCCCACTCCGCGCCAACACCTGGGGGATGCTGGCACTCCGCAGGAGCTGGGAAGAGAACAGCGCTGGCACGAGCGACTGCCCGGGCGGACGCACGAAGGGAGGCCGCAGGAGCTGGGTAAGGGTGGCGCGGCCAAGTACCTGCACGGAGCAGCAGCTGGCAAAGGTACAACCAGAGTGTGGGGAGAGGGGTGCTGTAAGCTGGTGTCTGAAGACCCCCCCTCCTGCAGTGACCTCAGCCGGATCCCACCCGAGCGACGGTGGCTCTCAACACCCCGTCTCCAGCAAGGCGGCTGGAAGCGCTTGCTCTCTGGAGGTGTTGGCAGCTCTTCTCCTCACGCTCCGGGTCGGGAGGCCGTGTGCCCGCTCCCCCCTTGGAAGGGGGTCGTGGTCCCCGGCTGCATCTGGCTGGGCCCCGGCTCTGCCCAGCCGCCCAGACGTGTCCCTCGCTGCGGCTCCGTCCTCCAGCCTAATCACCCAGGGGCTGGAAATTAAGTCCCATCGCAGGCTCATTTTCATTAATGAAAACACCAGGCTGGGCTGGGATTTTTATTTATTTTGCTGATGTGATTACCCACCTCCTACCTACGGCTCCCTCTGCCCCACGGGGAGGGGGATGCTCCACGTGGATTAGCGGGCTCCCACGGGCACCTCTGCTCTATGCCGTGCCCAAAAAATCCCAAACCTCTATCATTGCCACCCCGGGCAGCTCCTCAGCCAGACCCGGCTCCAGCTGCTGGGAAGAGAAGCTGCAGCGCTGCACTGGGGCATCCCCCCTGCCACGAGTGAGGGTCTTGGTGCCAGGTCCGTGGGGAGAAGCACTTTGTCCCTGGCCCAGCCAGGGCTCACCAGCCCAATTGCTGGCTGGGGGTTGGCATGGGGCGAGCACCGGGGCAGAGCAGGAGCTGGCCTGGCTGTGGGGAGGAGGAGGAGGAAGAGGAGGAGGATTATGTGTGTGTGTGTGCAAGGGAGCACCCGTGGAGGGGAGAGGGGCTGCAGCGTGGAAGGATGGACGGATGGAGCTGGGCTGGTGGCTTCCTGCCCTCCTCCTCCTCCTCCTGTGCTCTCTGCCCTGAGAAGCCTTATTTAAATAAATGATGCAATTACTGGGAATTAAGGGGAGGTGAGGGATGGATGCCAAAACAGAGCTTGCTCATTTCCACCTTCCCCAGATCCTCCAGGTTTTTCTGTGCACCCTCTCCCCCTCTCTCTAGGCTTCTCTTCCTCCCAGAGAAATCATTCAAGGGCCGGAGACCCGCCTGGCCGGAGGCTGGTTCTTTCCTCCCTCAGTGTCGTCTTCCCTGACCGCGCTGGTTCTTCCTGTGACTTTTTGACTTTTGAGTCCCCTTGCAGGGGCTTGTGCCTTTGTGCCTTCACTTTCCCCAGGGTCCCCAGCTCCGGGGTGAGTGGTCCCGGGGCTGCAGGGCTGTGCCTTGCAGGCAGCCCCAGCCCTGCCACCCTCCCGCTCTGCAGCAGTCCCTGCTCGCCTCCCAATTCCCCGGCAGACACAGTAGTGAGATTATCGTAATGATGTCCGACAAGGCAGTATCAGGAATTACACTGATAAATCTAAACAGACAGCTTATAAAAAAAAAACCAAAACAAAACAAACCAACAACCACAACTGAACCCAGGCCTGTAATTTAATACAGGGTTATTAGCCTGGCCAGCAGAGAACAGAGCTCTTGCATCCTGCAGCCTCAAGTCTCCTCCGTCCCTGGCTCTGCCTTGAGAAATGGTCTCTTGCCAAAAGACTTCAGCCGGGTTTTTGTCTTAGCTCGGGGTGGTAGAGTCTCCTTGGCGAGTGCTGGGGCTGGGTGGGGGGTACAGACCTGGGGGTGAATGGGAGACCCCAACATCAGCGAGCCGCCTTCATCCCTGCAGCGCGCAGCAGCTCGGTACCCGTTGCCAGCCCGTGCCGGACCCCGGCGTGGGCTCTTCTTCCCGGGGTGAACTTCAGTGGGAAGAGGCTGGGGAGGGTGAGGAGAGGGGCAGCCACGCGTGGGAGAGGTGTGAATGCTGGGGGGCTGCCCGCCGTCGTGCCCACCGCCCTCGGGATGAAGGCAAGCGACTGGCAGCCCGGTCCCCGCCAGCTGCAGGGAGGTGCAGGGCAGGGGCAGCGTCTTTCTTGGGAAAGAAAGGATCTGCTTCGTTCTGGCTGTGTTAAATGCTTTCTTGATACAGGAGTTGCTGACTGCTTTTTTTACCTGCTGTGGTTTTTGCACACTTGCTTTTTTCCTCTTGGCTTCCTTCTCCGTGAAGGGGACTGTAGGTAGCATTAACATTAATGGGGGCTCTATGCGAGGTAAATATGGGCGCGGGGAGCACAAATCCTCTCCAAATGGGACGCTGAGCTGGGCTGCCTGAGGTGAGACGCGCACACATAGAGCTCTTTGTCCCCCACCAGCAGTGGCAATTATCTCAAACCGAGGGAAATGCACCTTTTTAATAGAGATGTTTAAAAGAGTGGGTGCATTAAAGCAAATATTTATTAGGCTGCGTGTGTATTAGAAGGCAGGCTCCACCAAGCTGCTGGGTGAATTCAATCTGCTGGCGGAGCGGCTGAGCTACAGGCAGGGCTGCCGGCTCCCTGCCCCGGGGGGGGGAGAGAAGCCTGGGGGGGGGCTGTAGGAAGCCCCCAGAGGGGCTTGGGTTTGCCCCCCCCCCCAGCGCAGGCAGGCTGGCAAGCTACGAGGCAGCTTTGCTGGGGTGTCAGCGCCTCGGTGGGGCTGGGGCTCATCTTCTCGCTTGGCGTGAGTTTCTCCTCCAGCGAGCGGCTGCCTCTATCAAGGGTGGGTTTGGTTTCATGAAGTTTTTTGGGTTTAGGGGCTCTGCCCCCACGTAGCCAGGGGGGGCTAGCGGACCGGCGTCTCCCGCAGCCGTCCCCTCCTGCAGCTCTGCGGCGGTCGCTGGCACCTTCTCCAGAACCTGCCAGCCTATAGAAATAGTATAGACTGACCTCCCGAGCTGGAAGGCGTCAACGCAGCAGGTACCCCGAAAGCCTTTGGGGGAGGAGAGGGGCAGCCAGACCCTCGTGCTGCCCGGTGGGACGCCGGGGACCCCGCGCCGTGCCGGGGAGGAAGGCTGAGCACTCTCATCACCGGCGAGGGAACTGCTGCTGTGCGCGTAAGCACGCGGGTTAACGAATTTGTGGGTTAGTGAATTCATGAATTAATGAAGTAGCGAATTAGAAAATTAATGAATTAGACTAATCTCTTTAAAGGGGCTTGAGCCCCTGTTGGCTTTTTCCCTTGATGGTCAGGCAGCGAGCTGCGTGGGAGGGTGCCTGGGAGAGGGGCCCGGGGAGCGCGGCGACCGGCTGCCGGCAGCAGGCAGCCGCAGGCGGGCACGGTGTTTCCCCGCACGCCGCCTGGCTCCGCGGGCCAGGCCTGGCCCACGGGCACAACGGTCACGGGGGAGATGTGCCGTCTTCTGCGGCGGCGTGGGAAATGGCAGGGGAACAGCGCAAGCCTACGTTTCCACTTTTTTTTCTTTCTTTTTTTTTTTTTTTTTTTGGATAATAGGTATAAAAGAAGTGATTCAGAAGCATTTTCCCCCTTCCATTACCCAGAAAGCAAATAAGAGTTGCAAGAACGGGGACTGGAACAAAACAATTATATTGAAATATTTGAAGTCGTGCTTATGTGGCAAATGTGACAAAAATTGAGCGCAACCTTAAAATAGCAGCAGCAGCGATCTGTTAAAACACAAAAAGCAGATGTTTATTGACTGAAGAGATTGCAGCGCACCAGACAGCAGGCTGTTGTGTTTAACTCTCTCCAGAGGTGCGCGCTCCCTGCGCCTCCCCGAAAGCCGCAGCGGGCAGGGGCTGCGGCTGCCCTCCCCCTTTTGATGAGCTCGAGCGATCGGCAATGCCCGAAGCCAACTTTCCAAGGGCTAACATCAGGTGAGATAAAAGTCTAACGTTTCGCCTGCCGTGCCCCCTCACAGGAGTTAAGGCACCGATCCTTGCCGTCAAGCGCGGGTGTCTGGCGTCTCCCTGGCATTTCAAGGATGCTCCCGGGCTGGTGTGAATCGCACTGGTGTTGCACCAGCCGGGTGTGGGAGGGCGACTTTCTACGTTAGTCACAAAAATCTTCTTCACGCTCACCTGGCTTCCCTGAAGGGGCCAGAGCGGCTGTAACCCGCTTTCCCGGCTGCGCCCCAGGGCGAGTGGGGGGCACTGGTGCCACCGTCACCCCGGCCGCTGGGACCGCACCTGCTGCATGGCTAAACGTAGTCACCCGCTCCCTGGGGCTGAGGCTCTGGCATCCTTCGCTGATGCTAAAAATGACATTTTCCAAATAATGGAAAGAATCTTTCATTACCCTGTCCCTCCAAGCAGCCCAGGAGGCTGAGCATGAAGTGATGTGTCTAATGCAGCTTCAGCGTCGGTATTTTTGTTCCTCCATCTCTGGTCCGGGCATGCTGTGAAGCGTGAGAAGATGTGGCTGTGGGTGACTCCTGGGGGCTTGGCTGAGGTGGCAGAGCACGGCTGGGTGCCTTCGGTCACCTCCTCTCTCGAGAAGGCTGCAGCAGCCCTGCTCTGCCTTGGGCCCTGCAAGTCCTCCTGCCCTGCTCCCCTGCAGCATCACTTGCTCCCTGCAGCGTGGTTTCGTCCCAGCAAGTTTTGGGTCCTGGCTCACTCCCCAGCCGTGAGTGACTGCTCTCCCGCAGAGCTCACGTCCGGGACCTGCCGCTGCCCCCGGGACAGCTGGAACGAGGGGGAAAGGCTGTTTCCCTGGGGATGGTGCTTGGTGGGGAAAAGGAGGACTTGTGCTCGCACCATCCTGCATCTCCTCAACTGGGAGAGCAGCCGTGGCAGGCTGCAGGCAAACGTGGCCAGAGGGTGATGTTTATTTCAGACCCTTTAAACTGTCCTAAGCCCCTTTACGAATGTGCCATCCCGTGCCCTTAGGCAAACCGTTAGGAGAGAGGCAGGTGACAGCAAGGTGCTGTCCCCTCTCTCATCTCCCACAGGGACAACGCTGGCCCAGGGGGGAAGGACCCACGTCCCCCCCGTGGGCTGTGTCTCACCCACCAGCGCACACAGGGCAAGAGCCCACCCGCGCGTGGTATCGATGCCTGCAGCCCTGGGCACGGGCAAGGAGACTGAGTTACTGCCCTGGTAATTAGACAGCCGCCTTCTGCCAGGCAACACCAGCTCCACGCCAGCGAGCGAAGGGGCTGCGTGCCTGGGGGCTCGTCCTCCACCCCGGCGATCCCTCCAGGGTTCCCCGCGGTGTCTCCTCGCTTGGCCAAGAGCAGGCAGAGCGGCTGCCCCTGCTCCCTGGGTCGACGCTTTTAATGCTCTCACCAGCCGCTGAGTGAAGCCTTCACGCCCGTCTCCCTTGGCAGGGTGATGCTTGGGAGGGCTGAGCCTTTCTCACTGTCACCGGCTGGTTTTTCTCTCTCTGCCTCTCCCCTTCTGAGTTAGGTTTATTTTGTTGTTGGGCTGATAGACGGATTAGCATTTATCACCAGGCTGACTACCGGAGGGTTATTAAAAGTGATTTGCAATGTAAATACTTCCATCATCAACCACATTTTCTTTAGACTAGAGTTGACTTTTATGAATATTAAAGCCGTGTGGATGGGTTCAGCGGGTTTGTGGGAGTACGTCTGTCGGAGGGAAAGGGGGCTGGCTGCCTGCGCTGTGCTGGGAGAGGCAACCTGGATCCGCCTGAGGGCAAAGGGATCTGGTGCCAGAGGGAGGGAAGCGGAGCGTGAAAGGTCGTGTGTGAGGCAGACGGAAAACCTGAGTGCTTTGGAGAGCGACCGAAAGAAAAGAGAGGGAGCGTGCGAGCATATGCACAAGGGAATCTCTCTGCGAGCGGATGGGAGGACAAGCTGGGGCGTTTTCGCTGGAGACCAGCGAGGGGCTGCCAGGCTGGGGGAGGGCACGCGGAGGGAGGGGGAAGGCTGGCCAGAGCTGGCGGCGAACTGGTTTGTGCCCATCAGGGGACAAATGTACCCATCTCCTGAGTGCCCGCTCAGTGGTGTAACTACTCCTCTGCCTCAGGATGGCTGCGGATGGGAGCTGTAAGAAGCCAAGATGGAGCATCAAGGTGGCCGCTTGCCACCGGCCCCTGCATCTCCCACCTCAGGGGCGGAGGGGAGAGGAGCGGCTTTGCCTGTTTCTAGGTGTTTGTGTTGTTTTGGTGTGAGGGCAGTTTTTGAGATGGAGGAGCCTGATGGAGCGTTGCCAACTGATAATGGAAGAGCAGCAACTGCTGATTAGACATCAGGCACAGCAAAGCTCGTGGGCATGGCTAAAAAGGAAAAAAAAAAAAAAAAAAAAAAAAAAAGACAAAGAATCCATCCAAAAATAGAGGGTGGAAGTACAGAGATGAAAAAAGGGAGATGCGCAGTTACATGAAAAATGGCCAGCTCCAGGAGTATCCCAGATCCCTACAAGGTGACGTGTGCTGGCTTTTACTCCCCAGCCACCTGCCAGACAAAGCTGCGTCAGTCAAGCAGGATGGCACAGGTCCTAATCCCAAAAGAGAATAAGGAAGGCCCTTCCTTTGCTTGGGCCACTGAACACAAAGGCAGGTTAGCCTCTGGCTTCTGATGTGGGGCAACCACAAGTCCCTCCTGTCCCACCCCACAGCCTGGCACAACGTATCTGCACAGGGGAAGGGTTGGAGCAGTGGTCAGATTCTGGAATGAAGTTGTTTTTCATGACCAGTGCCTACATGGCCTAAGAAGGAAGGTGATGTCACGCTGGAGACAGCGAGAGGGGCTGGTGAAAGCCGCTGGCAGCCCATGAGCAGGGAACGTGCGAACATGTCAAGGCAAGAGAAGCAAGTGCTATCTTTAATTGGAATATGTATGGGGAGTCTGGGCTTTCAGAAACTCTACTTCTTCTGACTAATGAGAGCGCATGAAGCTAGACTAAGAGTTAGAAGTTGAAAAGTTTTGTATTCAAGTTGGTTCCACTTCTTTATCTCCATGACTAATCAGCTTTGGAAGATGACTTCTCGCTGTTCATTACAGTCTTTTGTCTATCCATGGGAGCTGTAGTTTGAAACAAGAGTCCAATCAAATAACCCAACTCTAGTGCAATCAAATTGTCTCCGAAGCAGATATTTCCTCAGTCTGTCTGATGAGTTCACGCAGAGCGTGGCAAAGGTTTTTTTCACATTAATTTTTTTTTGGGGGGGGGGAGGAGGAGGAGGAGAGGGTGGTATTTATTTGAGGTCAGGGCTTTGGGGAGAGGCAAGAGACTCCAATTAACTGGCTGGAGTGTTTGACAGGTTTTGGTCGGTGACTGCAAAAATAGTGTGGGCAGATGTTAAGCTGGCAAAAGTCAGCGAAGCCTCACTGTGCTCAGTGCAATTGCGTGGCTCCTCACCAGCTGACTCTGGGAAAGCTTTGTCTTCTCTCTCCTCAAAGAAGGCAGGAAAGAGAATTAATACCAGTTGACTGAACACTCACTAAAGAAATGCCAGGATCTGGCCTAGGGTGACAAAAATAAAGATGGTGTATATCTGCCTCGCTGCTGTGGCAGGGGCCTCTCGGTGTGCAAAGGCAGCAGCCGAGCGGCAGATGCAAGCGCCGAAAGGCTTTAACCTTTTCAGGGCGCAGAGAGAAGCACTTGGAGCTGGAGATGTGTCATCAGAGAAAATTGTCTGAATTATCTTGCGATGTTCTCTCTACTGGGATTCAGAAATGTGTCTTCATCTCCAGGAAGAAGATACCAGATTGCGGGATCTGGGGAAGAGAGGGGTCAAATCTGTGAACTGGGGACGTCTGGCTAACATTTTAGATGAGATGTTGACGTCGAGCGCCGGCCTTTAGTGCTACCTCCCAGAGCAAGAGATGTAAGAGAGGAGGAGGGTGAGGAGGTGAAGGAGTGGATGGTGGGAACTTATCTGAGACTGTAATCACTCAAAGGAGGGAGAAAGTGGGGCGTTTATTTGTTTATATGTATTTATGTATGCAAGTGTGAGAGCTGAGCAGATGGGGAAATGATACCCATGTGTATCTGTGAGACAGTAGAAGTGAGAGGCAGCGGGTGGGTGAGAGAGCTGGTCTAGGTATAAGCAGAGAGAAGGGGAAAGGTGCAGAGGGAAGGGAAGACAGATTTTTTTTTTTTTTTTCCCCCATTTGTTTCTTCTCACTTGACGCTTTCTCATAACTACGAAGAAAGGAGAAAGCAGAACCTGTGGGGCGGTCAACTGATTATGAAACTGCCTGTTGATGATTTTGTTCCTGGGGGGAAACCCCCCCCCCGTCCTGAGCATTAGCGACAGCCCGGCGGAGACTCACTCCGTGGTGCCTTTCAACTTTGCAGATGTGCGCGCCAGCACCGCATTTTAACTCTTATTTTTGGGAGCCGGGGAGCGCGTCCAGGACTCCCTTTGCCCCCGGGCTGTGCCAGACCCCGCTCCTCCTCTCCCGGCGCTCCGCTCCCTCCCGGCTTGAGGTCCCCGCTCCTCCCGGCGCTACAACCGAACGGGGCTTAACCCCCCCCCCCCCGGTCCTACCGAGCGGGGCTGGTGGCCGCGGGGGGGGGGCCCGGAGGCGGGGCGGGCGTGGAGCGCTGTCCGTGGTGCTGCAGGGGAACGCTCGCCGCGCCCCCCCCCCCCCGCCCCAACATCTGGCCGGCGGGGGCGGGGAGCCACATCTGGGCTGGGGGCGGAGGGGTATAAGGGGAGGGGGGGGGTGTGCGAAGAGCGGTGTGGGGATTGGCCGCGGTTCTTTGACGTCGTGGTGCCCCCCCCCTCCCCGGTGCGCCTTTGCGACGGGGGGGGGGGGGGGGGGGGGCCGCACATCTGGGAGCGGGGGAGGGAGGGAAGGGGCGGGGGGAGGACCGGGCCGAGCCGGCAGCACCGGGCCCTCCTCTCCCCCCGCCCCCTCCCCGCCCCTCCGCCGCTCACGGCGCCGCCGGCAGCCGCCAGCCGGCCGGGGCCATGCGTACCGGAGCCCCCGACGGCGCGGCGGTGTGCTCGGCGCTGCACCATGGCCGCTGAGAACCGCTCGGCGCCGGGCGGCGGCGCGCCCTGGGGGCTGCCCGGTGAGTCGCTGCTGGGGGGGGTCCGTGGGCACGGGGCTGGAGGGGGGGGGGAAGGCATCTCCGTGGGTACCCCCACCCCGAGAGTCCCTGGGGGGGGGGGGGGGGAGCAGCATGGCTTGGGTACATGGGGAGGGGGGGTGCGTACCCCCCCCCCGGGGGATGTAGCACGCGGTGGCTCCAGGAATTGGGGGGGGGGGGGGGGTGTCTCACTGACAACTTTCCTGCACTCCTGCATCCCTCTGGGAACCCCGGGGGTGCCTCGAGGGTAAGGGACCCCCGCACTGGTTCGTCGCCCCGGGATGCGTGGAGACGTGCAGGGCTGCAGCCCTGCCAGGGCACCGGGACGAGGTCTGCCCCCCCCCCCCCCTTCCCTGCTCCCATCCAAACCAACACCGCTCCCCAGGATCCGTGGTCCAAGGCACCTCGGGTCCCTCTGATCACCTAGGAACTGGCCCTGGCATAAGAGCAGGGAACCCAGGGCAGGGGGTTATTTGGTCCCCTGGTGCCTGCTCTTGGAAGGAAATTTGTTTTCTGGGCAGGAAACTACCTGCATGCTTTCTTTGCTTCCCTCTGTATTCCAACAAGAGCAGCAGGGGCAAGATCCCATATCTTTTGGCTACTTTGTCCCCATGCCGGACAAAACCCCTCTGGCCCTTGTGGCTACCTCCCAGGATGTGACTAGGCAGAAGTCCCCCCACCTCCCCGCAGAGCCCTTTGCCAGGTTGGGCATTGCAAGGGGGTTCAGATCTTGCCCCCTCTCTCCCTAGGTGTGGATCCCATCTGCCCTTTAGCTCTTGCTGGCCCTGCTGCGCCCTCCCCGCTGGTAACGGCAGAGCTGCCCCATGCTCTCCGTTGGCCCGTCGTGGGCAAGAGTCGGGCAGCCCCACCCTTCTTTTCTCACAAAATAATGACATTGGCTTCAAATCAGGGAAGAGTTCCTGTCATTTTTTTTAAATGAAAGCAACGCTGGCTTCTCTTCTGTCCTGCTTTCAACCCGACTGTGCTGTGGCCACGTTTTCTAGCTGGTCTTTGCAAAGCCCGGGGCTAGGGAGATACTTCCAAACCTGAGGAACAGCTAGTGTTCCTTTGTGCCCTGCTGGCAGCTGGCAAAGCTGATGAGCTCTGCTTGGGTGTTTGGAGGCTCCTTGCTTTGTCACAGGTGCCTTGAGTGACCTCCGAGGGTGGCTTGGCTTCTCCTGCCACTACTTGTGGGATGAGCAGAGGGGCTGGGAGGGTTGGTACCCACCCACTGGGGTGGCTTGTTGATGCTGGCACTGTCTATCAAAATACTCAGATGCCGGGGTCCTAGAGCCCAGGCTTTCGGTGAAACATCACCAGTGACAATGCTCACGTTGAAACCACAGGCGACAGCAAGATGCTTTTCGCTGTCACTACTGCTGGGCATCACCTCTTGCTTCCTAACGTCTTGGCTTCTGTGATCTGAGCACCTGCTGGTGCTCTCCAGCCTGGACTAGGCCCACCGTGAGGCATCCCAACAAAGACCAGGGCATCCGAGGAGGGGCGATTTCACCCGTACAGAGATCCTAAGAAATAGCGACCCATCCCCAGTTCACCCTTCAGCTGGGCTGGCGGCCAGCGGGCAGAGCCCCTGGGTGGGGAAGGTGGGGATGGGAGCAGGTATCTGGGAGGGAGCGGTGTCCCCGTTCCTGCGGGAGCCAAGCCAACGCGCCCTTGCTCGGAGCTGGCAGCACGTTCCCAGGTCTGCCGGACGGAGTGGCAGCGACCCCGGGAATGACCCGGTGAGCGGGCAGCGGGAAGCTGGCGGGAGGAGAAGGAGGGCTACCGGTAAAAGCGGTTTGTTTATTCACACGAGGGGCATACCCATCTCAGCGGGTCAGTCTGTTTTCTTTCATAGAAGAGAAATGAACTGAAATGATTAATTAATGCTGTGATCCAATTACTCTGAGTTTGCAGAAGGAGCATGGTTTTTCTCTTTAAACTGTCCCCACGAGAATCCTATTGATCTCAGGTTTTGTCATGGTTGGAGTTTTGTTGGTTTGTTGTTTGTTTTTTTTTTTTTTAAATTAAAATGACAAACATCTCCCCAGGAAAAAAAAAAAAAAAAAAAGGCAAAAACAGGCAATAAAAATAGTGAGACCAGGATGAGCGGCTGATGCAGAGCAGTCCCTAGCACACCGTCGCTGTGGAGCCCTTCTCCGCCTGCCCTGCTGAGCCCCAGCCGGCAGCATCCACAGAGGTGAAGACGGTTGGTGAGTGCCCAGCCAAGGTGGCAGATGCAGTTCTGCAAAGGCAACGGGGAGAGCAATAGCAAGAAGAGAGGGAAATGGAGGCTTTTTGCAAGGGGCTGCTGCTTTCTGCACAAATGCAGCTCCTCTTTCCGAATGCACGCACACGCAGCAAGAGTTTCATGTGCGCAAGCTGACCCCTTCTCCTTGGCACGCTAAATCAGGGCTTTGATGGGCATCTTCTGGAGAAGCAGGAGTTGTCCTTGAGCCAGTCTCTGCTCAGCCTGACACAGGGCTATGCCCTTGTTGCTCTCCAGTAAGCCAAGGGAGGAGGTTTGCTTTGCATTTCAGCATCCATTCTGGGCCGGCTCTAGAACTGCATATTTAAGAGAGATGTGTTTCAGGGAGATGCAAGGGTGCAGGACCTGGTGCAGCCAAGAAGTGGAAATTTGGACCAGATAGTTCCCATCTACTTCCCCCCCCACTTCAACCCTCTCCCAGCATCCCCCGCTGATGCTCCTTAGCCTGCCCTAGCACCAGCACCCACCGGGTGCCGGCGGTGGTGTGGGGCTCAGCACCTGGGCAGCGTTGAAGCCTCTTCAAGCCGGTGTTTGGAGCCACGCCAAAGCCATCCCTCTTCTGAGGGATTTGGGTGACCACTCAGAAAACAAACACCAGTTTCTAGGAAGACTTATGTGCTTTTCTGCCCAGGGCCCAGGCAGGCCGGGCAGTGAGGGTCTTAATGGGTGGCTGTTACCTAACTCATAGCCAAGTGGAAGAGTATGCTGGCCTTGACCATCCCAGGAGAGCACTGCCCACCACGACATCCCTTTAACCCTCTAGGAGCACGGGGAAGGCTCGCTGCATCCAGACCCTTGAACGTACCGAGGTTGGCCCTTGGGCTATATTCGGACAAATTCATTTTCTGAAGCTTCAAGGAGGAGTTAGGTATGTCCTGGACAAATGAATCTGCTCCCCGGGCAGGCTTGCCCACTATGCCAGTATTTTGCTGGTGCAGGAGCACAGGGCAGGGTGTCTCCCCTACGGGTCCCCACCTTGATGTTTAGCAGCAGGGTTTTAGCAGCAGACACACGACCAGTCCTTGTCCCCCCCCGCCCCCTGGCAGACACCTGAGTGTCCCCAACCCAGTGTGCGTGTTGGCGTCCATCCCACCTTCCCTGGGGATGGATGCGCTGGTCCTCTTGGGACTTGACTCTGGGCCAGGACAACATCATTTGGCCTAGCTTCAGACACTGAGTCCCCCAGCACAGTGAACGTGAGCAAACGAGGCTCTGCTGGAGATGCTCCCCAGCCCGACGCCTCGCGTGCCAGGCATGGCTGCTCATGCCTTCGCCCTGGGGCTGCTCCCGGGACCCTCCAGAGATGACTTCAGCCCAGAGGCTGCACTGCATGGAGGAGGAACTCCAACAAAGGCTCGGTTTATACCTTGTAAGGTGTAAGTTTGCTAAGAAAATTAACTTCACCAGCCTGTCCAAGCCTCCAAACGCAGCGGCTGCAGGCGCAGAGCCTCATCCCTTCGACAATCCCTGAAACCGTTGCTGGAGGTCCTGCAAACCAGAGCCATGGGAGCGACACTGGCCCTCCCGTCTTGCTGTCACCCTGTCCCCATCACCCCTGCATGTCCTGTGCAGTGTGGCCTTCAGTCCCGCTCGGTGCACGAGGCAGTGGCAGAGATACCCAAGTGCCCCGTTCCCTTCCCACCCCGCAGTTCCCAGCGTTAGGCAGGCTGAGACCTGCTGGTGCAGAGGACGTGTGCCCACCCCGGGTGCTGTTTCCATGACTCGGAGAAGGCTGGAGAAGGACACAGGGAACCACGGGGCTGTTTTTGCTTGTCTTCAAGAGCCTCGCAGAGGAGTTTCATCCTAGGTCAGCTGGCGCAGGAAGAGCAGCAGCTGGGAAGTTTGTCCTTTAAAGGCAGGACTTGGCGTAAACCATAGAGCTCCTCAGACGCAGCGGGCTCGGCCGGAGCTATCGATGCGGTACCAAGCTATCGAGGCTGGCTCCGTTCCTCTAGCCAGGAAAGCCAGGCGGAGAAGCAGCCCCCCCTGCTACCACAACTGCTATTAAATCTAATATATTTTACAGCACCTTGCAGCTTGGCAGAGGAGGCAGCAGGGGCTGGCACCAGCTGGAGGCGTCTGGAGGAGAGGGGTGCTGGTTGAAGTGTCATCTGCAGGTTTCAGGCTCGTGGCGGAGTTGGTTTCTGTCGGCCGGTTAATATCTTCAGGCTCTTTAAACAGAATTAGATTGATTTGTCTGTGGGAAACTAAGAGCTCCGGTTGTGCAACACCAAGGTCTGAAAACATCACTCTGCAAACGCGATGTCCCAGGCCCTCGTGTCCGCTCCAGGTCACGGGGCGGCTCTCCAGAGGCACGCCTGGCGCCTTGCTTCGTTATCTCCTCCCTCGCGGACCCTCCTGATGTTGATGTTAGCTGGGCCCCCCCTCCCCGGGCAGCGTGGCCGGCTGGCTCTGCCACAGAGGGACAGGCATCCTTGTGGGATCTTTGCATGACTGAGATGGGAAGGAGCGTATCCTGCATCTCGGCATCTCTAGTGCCTTCGGGGTAGTTTGGATCCCTGCTCTGCTGGCAGTTACGTCATGTGCGGTCCTGTTAAAGCCAAAAAAGTGCATGCGTGTGTGCAGAGAGGAGTGGAGAGCAATGAAACCCTACTTTGCCTGACGACAGGCGAGAGTTGCCTGGGCTTGGGTCTGCCTTTCTGCAGCACTTAGGAGCAGCGTCTAGCACAGCCATCTCTAGGCTGCTCGCAGAGCTCCGGTCACCCACCGTGGCCCATGAGCGATGCCCAACTCATGAAACCCTCTGCTATCACGTGCAGCCGCAGGCAATGAAGTGACTAAAAACCCAGCCCCGTGCTGCGGGGTGCTGCCTGCGGCGTTAGTGTAGGGCCATGTCAGGCTGGGGACCACCACCCTGCGGTGAGAGAGGTGACTCCCAGGCGGAGCTGGGCTGCCCCGAGCAGGAGAGCTGCAGCCCACGAAGGTTTCCAGCCCCAGCACAGCTCCGGCTCTGCCCAGCCAGGAGCTGGTGGGAGCCTCCAGGGAAGGCAGCAGGCAGTCTCTGCGTGAGGTCTCTCCCTCTTGGAAGATCTTCTTAGGGGTCTTGTGTGGCGTAGCTGTGTAATCCCTCCCTGGCAGCATGAAGCTAGTCCCACCTCCTTCTCCATCCCTCCCCTGCTCTGTTGTCACCATGGATGGGGGTTTCCTACCCGCTCTCCTCCCCACGCTTCCCGTGCTGCCTGTCCGTGCCGCGGGCTCGCCTGTTGATGCCCTGGGCTCCCCTGCCCACCTTCTGCTGCAGCTCCTGTCCTTCACTTTCACTCTGTTCCCTTGCTCAGGCATCACCTCCAATGCCAAACCCTCTGGCAGGTCTTGTGGCCAAGTGGGGTCTAATATTTTCAGTTTCCTTTTTCATTAGCACACCAGAGATTCCCCTCTGCTGTCTGTCCCCAGGACTAGGGCTCTCCTCTGTCAGGTCCACATCCATCTGGCAGGGCCCTTGCTCTTGCCCGATTTTCTGCCCTTAGCTCAGGGCACCAGCTCTCTTTTCTCTCACCCATTGCTCAGCTGGCTTATTTGTCCTCTCAAAGCCCTGCAGAGCCTCACCCTGCTCCATGGGGCAAGGGGCTCTAGTTCCCATTGCCCACTCTTTAAAATTTCAGCTGAGCACCTTGGTATTTTCGCTCACGGTGCCTCGGCTCTGGCACGAGTTGCTTACGGAGAAACACAGCCCCCCCCCCCCCCCCACACCCCCTCCTGACAGCTCTGCTCTGCCAGAGCAACACCGCATCCCTGATTGCCTGAGCTGCATCCCCACCCCATGGCCCGTGGGGACCCCAGGGCGGGGGGGGGGGCAAAGAGGCTGGTTTTGGGGTGCTGTGGCTTTCTGCGTGGGAGCCAGCCCCTGCCTTGCCCAGTGCCAGCTCTGGCTCCTGGAGGGGGGGGGCTGGGGTGGGCTGGTGCCCTGGGCAGGTGATGGGGACCTGGTGGGAGTGACCGTGGCTGTGGGGGGGCAGTGGCAGGGTGAGGGGGCTTCCCTGCAACTGGCTTCCCCAAAGAGGGGCTGAGTCCATCCCCCTTGCCGTCCCCAGGCAAGGCCCATCATTTTCCTTGGGGCAGGGAGAGCTGCTCTTCCAAGCAATGACATCTGGGGTCTTGCAACTCCCTACGCTCTTGCCCCTGGTCCCTCTTCCAGCACCGTCTCTCCTGCAGGCATCTGATCCCGGCCACTAACCTCTCCCTGGGGAGAGCCCAGCTAATCCAGGCAGTCACTTGTTGCTGTAATCCTCTCTCTCCCTCCTTCCCCTCTGCCGGCTGAGCCCAAAGCCCTTCCCGGCAGCGGGACCTGTAGGTCCTATTAAATCTTCAGCCCAGGGATATAAAAGAACATGAGCATCTCTCTGAGGCAGAGAGCATTAATGCAGTAGACGGGAGGGGAGAAATGCAGCTCTAGCCCAGGCTCAGCTGAAAGCCGAGCGCGTTCCTGGCTCAGCAGCATGGGCTGAGCTCTGCCACCAGCCCAGAGCTGCAGCCCTGGGTGGGGAGACAAGGCAGAAGGCACAGGAGGGAGAGGACGGCATCCCCCCACGGCCCCGCTGTGGGATGCCGCCACGGTGAGCCTTCTCCCCCTGTGATGTTACCCACCGGAGCCGGTGTGGGATGCCGCCGCGGTGAGCCTTCTCCCCCTGTGATGTTACCCACCGGAGCCGGCGCAGGTGTGGGAGCCGCCGGTGCCCGGGAGCTGTGGGCTGGGCACAGCAGGGTAAGGCTGGGCTTTGGCTTGCATGGCATTTGCTGGGCATGCTCGCTATTAGTGTTCTACTGATGGGTCATTTATTGGGCCTAATAATTGGGTGACAGATGGTTAATTAATTGTCAGAACGGCCAGCGTGCTGGTAGGTTATTTATAGGAGTGACTTCTAACCACTTAAAAACACTTTCTCACTGATTTGCTTCTCAGCTGGTAATGCTGTGGGTAGGTGGTATGTAGCCCCTTATGAGCTGCGTGTGATACAGGGCACGTTAGGGATACAGGCAAGGACCGGGGGGGGCCAGCTCAGGCAGGGGCAGGCAGCCGTGCCAGCTGTGGGATGCTGGTGAGTGTGCTGGGCGCTACTTATGTGAGCAGCTCATAAGCCACGGCTCTCACCTGCAAGCACTTCTCACGGCCGGGTGCACAGTGCCTTGGATGGGGTGCCCCAGTTTTGCTTTGAAAGCCGGTGACAACCATCTAGTTACAAGCAGCCGTGAAAGCAGGGGAGGGTCCTGGCTTGCTCGGGGCGGGTGGTCAGGTTAGATGACTGCAATGCTCCTTTCTGGCCCCGGACACGGCAAATTTTCAAAACCTGATGCACAAACACGTGTCAAGCGTGGTGGTGGGGACCTCCAGCCCCCTCGCCTCCCCCTGAAAGCTGGCAGCTCCTGCGCTGCTGAGCTCAATGCTTCTCTGGTGGCTCCAGGAAAAGCCACCAGAGACTCCCAGCTCGTGGGGACGGAGGAATTTGCTTCGCCTCATGAGAACCAGTTGAATAGCAGAGGAAGAAAGAGGAATAAATTATTCAATGGAAAAATAAAATGCTCAGATCCACCCCATACATTACTTGCAAGGAGCAATTCCTCTGGTATGATAGCTCAGATCTCCTCTGGAGCAGGATAAGGACTTCAGGGGTCCTTCGACCCTCACCGTGCCAGAGGGGTGCCAGCACAGCCACCAGCTGGAGCCAGGAGGGTAGAGGGAGCCCCACCATCTTAAAGCAGCAAATCCCGCTGGCCCCTCGTCTCCTTTCTGTTTTCCTGCTTGGTTTATTGCCTTCATCGTTCCTGATGTGGAGGCACGGGAGCAGCCTGACACCAACCCGGCAGAGCCTTCCCCGACGGGGCAAACCCAGGCTAATCCCCCCACCACGCACTGGGTCTCCCCCCGATCCTCTCCCCATATATTATATTTCTAAAGTGCCTGTTCCTGGTATCTAGTTCTATTTTCACACTCCCTGAGAGGTGTGAATCTGTCAACCAGAACAATCCTTCACTAGCTGTAAACCGGTGCCATGACTCAGGAACTAATTAACGGCTATTAGATAACGCAATTAGCACCACAAACTGTCACCCTCCCTGAGTGTCCCTTCCCTTCGTGTGCATGAGCCATAAACACAAGTATCTGTTCAGCATCTTCTATCCTTCCCCTCTTTCTTCTCCCTCCTCTCAAATTCTGGTTGTGGCTGCGCTAACTGCCCAGCCCCGCATCACATCAGCAGTTTGACATGACGGAACTAATCCCATTAAGATTTTCACCCTCTCGGCTCTTTTAGGAAGGCCAAGACAAGCAGGGGGCCAGCAGGAGGGCTGGCCCAGCTCTTTCCGACGTCTACGCCGGAGCTGATGTGCCCTGGCCCCAGCCCTCTGCATCCAGCCGGAGCGGGGGGTGATGTGTGCCTTCTCCCGGGGTGTCCCTGCGGTTGGAGGGGGCCAAGCTGCCCTCCCTGCTGGAGACGGGCAGCACCTGGAGCCCCACGAGGTCCAGCCAGCCAGGAGCTGGCAGCCACGGCCACCCCAACCCTGCTGGGGTGGAAGCCCCTGGGCTCGAGGTCTCTTCAGCTTTGCTGTTCCTCCGAAGGGCTGACTGCACCCGTGGAGAGCAAAAGCTCATCTCCTTTGGGAGCAGCTCACACTCGGAAGCCTCTGCAAAAGTAACGTTCTCTCTAATTCCTCTCCTTCCCCTACAAACGTCTTCTTCCCCTGACCGGCGTGTGAGCGTGGGGGCTTGGTTTCTGGTGGCGTGCTTGCCGAGCAGCGCTGGGGGCATGCACAGCCCTGCTCGTTCCCAGAGACCTCGCTTCAAGCCGCGCATGGACCAGCCGTGACTCTGCGCCCACCTGCCCCCGCTCCCCCCCCCCCCAGCCCTGAGGATGATGATGGGGCCGGGACGAAGGCAGTGACAGAGCAGGGAGGGGGGCGGCTGGTGGTGGCATGGGGAACGGGGGCTGTGGAGGGGTACAGGGAGCAGAGGTAGTAGGGCTGCTTGCTCCAGAAGCTCATCCCACAGCTCGACGTGCCACCATAACACGGGCATGCGTAAATACCAGCCTCTCCCGCTGTCTTTGCCGTGCCGGTGGGGAGGGTGGCAATCTCCTGCCACGTGGGGAGCGACAGCGTGGGCAGGGGGGAGTGAGACCCTCATGGGGACATGGGCTGAGTGCTCAGTAGGTGCTCGGTCACTAATTGCACCCGATGGAGCACCTGCCTGTAGCCAGTGCAGACTTTTTGGGTACAGGAGGACCAGCAGCAGCAGTCCATGACAGGGCTTTCTCCTTTCCTACCTGGCAACAGGCTGCAAGGCACTTTTTATAGGGGCTGACAGGCTGGGAAGGCTTGCCGGAGTGGCACGTGAAGTGTGTGGCAAGGAAATAGCAGGAGATTTCCACCGTGCCCTCGGATGTCACCCTGTGACCGAGGAGGGGTGGGCAGGACTGGCTTTGCTCTCTTGCTCTGGAGCTGTCTCCTCGCCCGACAGTGGTGGCACCCACGATCTCAGGCGGCGATGGGGACCCTGCTGTGCCAAGTGCTCCCAAAATAGGTGCACCCCACCGAATTACAACCTTCCCTGCTTGGATCTGCGGCTGCCTGTGCCTCGTGTCTTCATCCATAACATGCAAGAGGTTGGGTGAGAAGGGAAAGGCATTTCCCTGTCTTGAGCACGTGCTTGCTGAGTGCTGCAGCGGCCACAGAAACCCTTAGACCAAAAGATGCTATCGGTGAAGAGTTGGAGGCTCCTAATGGCTTCGATGGAGAGGAGAAAACCATCCATAAATCACTCTCAGAAGTCCTAGGGAGGGAGGAGGCTGGTGATGGAGTCTGCTGCAGCTAGCTGGCGAGAACAGGTCTGGGAGAGCACCCCCTGAGTGCTGCAGACCAGGGATGGTGTGTGCAGGCTGAAAAGCCCATCGGTGCTGCAGGTAGGGGCCTCAGCCCCAGGAGCCCTCCTGAAGCGGCATCTGGGCTTTGCCAAGGCTCCATCTCCTCCCTGGCTGCGGTGCCGGGAGGGAGGCGCGGGGCAAAGGGGGATGGAAACAGGGAGGGCGATGTGGGACGGGGAAGGGAGAGGAGAAATGTGCTCCTGGAGGTGCAGGAGGAGAGAGATGGGCGTATGGGGGAGGCATTTAGTAGGGAGATGTCCCCTGGGGACTTCACAGTGTGGGGGACAGTGATGCGGCTGGTGTGAGAGTGGAGATGGAGTCACACCGGTGAGCCCGTCGCAGCACCGCAGCTCTCCTGCATGCTCCCTCCATCCTTGGGCACATCCTGGGGACGCAGGCAGAGAGATGGGGCTGCCCGAGGACCGTGCCCCGCTCAGCCTGGGTGCTCTCCTTCCCAAAGGCAAACGGCAGGATCTATCCCCAGTGCCTATGCATGGCTTGGTCAGTCGCTCTGAGACCTGGTGAATTCATAGCATCCTTGCCCTGCTCCCAGCTCCGGACTGAGGTGCCTGCCCTGTTCAGGAAGGCAAAAGCGGTGCCGGGCTGTTTTGGCGAGCTCAGAGAGAGTGTCAGGGACAGAAGAGCGAGACAGCGGAATGGAGAGAGCAGAAGATGGGGAAAGAAGGGATGCCCAATAGGCTGGGGCATGGCAGAAAATAGCCAGGGTCTCTGAGGTGGGGGTTAGCCGTGTACACATCTTCCAGCTTGTACGTGTTGTTGTACGCCTGTGTTGTATGTATCTTCACACCCTTAGCCATTTTCGTTCCCCCTCCTACCCTCAAATGGGAGATTGCTTTCTTTTTGCCCTTCAGTGAAGGCTCATTTTCAAAATACCCGTTGAAGTCTTTCACCCTGAGGCTGCGTTTGCCTCTGTCTCAGCACACCAGTTTCCAGCATGACCTCTGGGTGGCATCCAAAGACACGCGAGCAGGGCTGCACCAGTCTTCTCCTCCATTTCTTGTGACCTGTACAAACAGTTTTATGGAGCAGGATGAGACGGACTTTTCTTACTTCAGGCAACTGAGAACACAAGCCTCTGTCAAGGCTGATAATGAATTAAATGCACTTAGAAGGGGCTGCCGGTTCATGAACTAAAGTGAAAAAACTGAAACCCTCATTTTAGCAGAGATGAAGGAAAGGTTTCTTTTCAAGATTTTCAAATTCTTCCTGGGAGAGCTGGGGTAGATGTCTGCTTGATTGCTAGCTTGTCTGATCGGTTTGATTAGCTGTTACAAGAATGACAGCTAAATCTCTCCATTTCACCAAAGTGAAGACTTTAAAACTCATTTCAATTGTACTGAAACCAACCCCCAAACTGCCACCATTACACAGCTCTAAGCCATTTTATACGCTTATCACCTCTTCTCGCATCCCTGGCTGGGTGCCCAGGAAGGATGGCAGCAGAAACCGCTTACCCTGTCCCTTGATGCATCCCTTGCGCTTGGAACTGGGTGCAAAGCCAGGCAGTGCCACCAGGCTTTCTCACCCTGTCAGTATTTAGTACCTACTGAAGGGTGTTGCTTTCTTTTCAAAGCACTTTGTCTTCGTGGGCCGTGTGTAACAGGCTCAGAGGATAATGGTACAGAGGTATTTCTCTGTCCCTCACCCACATGTAAGAAAAGCCCAGTCGCTAGCGCAGCTGTAGCCTTGCTAATGCAGAAGCTGCCTTAATGCCTACATTGGTACCCAGGCTTTAGCATCGCAGCAGCCATGCTTCCATTTTCTCACACCTGCATCTCTTTAAAAAGCAGGTATATTAAAACCTTGGCTGCTGATGGCAGAAATCTCCTACCCTCAGCACAAATGAAAGGCAAGGGAGTTTCTTTTAAAAGACTTGAAAAATAAGAACTGATCCCAAAGCCTGCCAAATCCCGTTTTGGAGAAGTGCGCGTTAGTGGTGTGTTTATACGTTTAGCAAAATCAAATTCAGGAGTCCCAGGCGCTTGGAGCCAGCACTGTTACCCAAGCCAGCTTGCAGAGACACGCTGTGCCAAGCGCTCCCGCTGCGTGTACCGGCGTGGACGCCCGCCCACCGTGCCGGCTACCGGCAGCGGTGCCCATGGGACTGGGTGGGCAGCCCAGCAGGACCCCCGCCCCGGGCACCGGGTAGAGCTGCTGGGAAGGCTGCCCTTGCTGGGCCGGTGGGGTCGGGGTGCCCCCAGCACCCAGGGTGATGCTGGTGAAGGCCCAGCAGGTTTCGGGGGCCTGGGTGGTGCGGGAGAGGCAGGTCCGATGGGAAGCTCCTCTGTCCAGCCCACTTCCCCCGGCACCTTTGCTTCTCCTTCCCCTTCCAGGAAATTCCCTTTCATCCCAACACATCAGTTTTGGTCCATTGCTTTTTATTAAGGTCCATTCTCCTCTTACCTTGGGGGGGGGCGGTTAACAACAGCCATCTCGGTTTGGATGAAGGCAGTCTTTCTGTCCGTAATTCTTGCCACCCTTTCATAAATAATTCCATGTAGCAGGCTGAGATGGCTGGCTTCACCCCATACGTCTCCACGGCCGGTGTGGCTGCAACTGCAGTGTGATGCGGGACTGGGGGAAGGGGCCAGCATTGCCCAGCATCGCTGGCTGACGGCACTCATGTGGCCCCTTCCCTCTCCCATGCCTGTTGGGGCTGCGCTGTGAACCAGGCCAAGCCAAATGACCTGGTTTTAGCCTTGTTTGGATTTTTCAGCATCTGCCTCCGAGCAGTGTCACCCCTTTGTCAAGAGCACCTCTGTGGAAAAGGTTGGTGCCCCCCCCCCCCAGTGAGACGTTGTGGGACTCGCACGAACTCCTTGGGGCTGAAGCTGTAGTGTAACTTGCTGTTTTCCCTGTCCCAGATTTCATCTTCCAGAAGGAGCTGTTTGCTGCCAGAGACCCAGGTGAGCTGAGCGGACCATGGCACAGGCTTTGCGGGGTAGCCCCGTCTTGGGGACGTACTCCGGGGAGGCCAGAGGGACATTCCTGGGACATACCATAAACCTGCTCTCGTCCCTGGGGCAGGGCACCGGCGCCGTGCCGTGCTGTCCTTGCAGCGAGCGCTGTGCATCGCCGCTCGGCTCCGCAGCCCGCTTCATCCTGCGGCCCCTCGGCCTCTCTGTGTGCCTCCCTGGGGCACAGCAGCACTGTGCTCCTGCTGGGAGGTGGTTCCTGGCCCTGCAGAATAAAAAACCATCGCACCCTGGCCAAAGGGTCCCTGCAGCCCCGTGTGTCTCCTCCATTGCTAAACAGGGATGCAAAAGTTGCCTTCAAAGAGCTCCCGGGGGAAGGCTGCAATGGCAGAGGGAAACCCGGTAACGCTGGGGATTTTTCTAGCACTAGCCAAGAGCAGTGCTGGCCTGGGAAACTGAGGAGGCAGCAAATGCTGCCAGCACGGGCTGGCAGGTATGATATTTTCCCTTTCTGTCCCCGCTCCCCTTGTAGACCCCATGCACAACCTCTCTGCTCAGCCCTGGCAGGCGAAGATGGCCAACCTGACCTACGACAACTTCACCCTGGGCAACCGCTCCGAGGTGGCCATCCAGCCTCCCACCAACTACAAGACGGTGGAGCTGGTTTTCATCGCCACGGTCACCGGCTCGCTCAGCCTCGTCACTGTGGTGGGGAACATCCTGGTGATGCTGTCCATCAAGGTGAACCGCCAGCTCCAGACTGTCAACAACTACTTCCTCTTCAGCCTGGCCTGTGCGGACCTCATCATCGGGGTCTTCTCCATGAACCTCTACACGGTCTACATCATCAAAGGCTACTGGCCGCTGGGGGCCGTGGTGTGCGACCTGTGGCTGGCCCTGGACTACGTGGTGAGCAATGCCTCGGTCATGAACTTGCTCATCATCAGCTTTGACCGGTACTTCTGTGTCACCAAGCCCCTGACGTACCCAGCCAGGAGGACCACCAAGATGGCAGGGCTAATGATCGCAGCGGCGTGGATATTGTCCTTCATTCTCTGGGCCCCTGCCATCTTGTTCTGGCAGTTCATTGTGGGCAAGAGGACGGTCCCTGAGAGGGAATGCTACATCCAGTTCCTCTCCAACCCAGCGGTGACCTTTGGCACGGCCATCGCTGCTTTCTACCTGCCCGTGGTCATCATGACGGTGCTGTACATTCACATCTCCCTGGCCAGCAGGAGCAGGGTGAGGAGGCACAAGCCTGAAAGCAGGAAAGAGAGGAAAGGCAAGTCCCTCAGCTTCTTCAAGGGCCCCCTGATCAAACAGAACAACAATAATTCCCCCAAGAGGGCTGTGGAGGTGAAGGAGGAGGTGAGGAATGGGAAAGTGGACGACCAGCCCTCAGCACAGACAGAGGCCACTGGCCATCAGGAGGAGAAGGAGACCTCCAACGAGTCCAGCACTGTCAGCATGACCCAGACCACAAAAGACAAGCCCACGGCAGAAATCTTGCCGGCGGGGCAAGGACAGAGCCCATCCCACCCCCGGGTGAACCCATCTTCCAAGTGGTCCAAGATTAAGATTGTCACCAAGCAGACCGGGACCGAATGCGTCACCGCCATCGAGATCGTCCCAGCTAAGGCAGGAGCCTCTGACCACAACTCCCTGGCCAACAGCCGCCCGGCCAACGTCGCCAGGAAGTTTGCTAGCATCGCCAGGAGCCAAGTACGGAAGAAGCGCCAGATGGCAGCCCGGGAGAAGAAAGTCACCCGCACCATATTTGCTATCCTGCTAGCCTTCATACTCACGTGGACGCCATACAATGTGATGGTCCTCATTAACACCTTCTGTGAGACCTGCGTGCCCGAAACAGTGTGGTCCATCGGCTACTGGCTCTGCTACGTCAACAGCACCATCAACCCAGCCTGCTACGCCCTCTGCAATGCGACTTTCAAGAAAACCTTCAAGCACCTTCTCATGTGCCAGTACAGGAACATTGGCACAGCCAGATAAACTGGCACTCAGGGACCACTTCAGCGACGTTACGGAAGCCCTTCCCTTTGCCTCCTTTGCCGGGGTGGGGTTCCTCTGCTCCCCGCTCGCAACGGTGCAGACTGTGCCGTGATTGCAGATGATGCCCTTCATCCAAAGCTGACGAAGGTCCAAGGCACCTCTGAGCTGCGGCTGCCTCCCCCTGGGCCTGGGGACTAACGTGGGGGGCCAGCGGGAAAGCCGGAGGGAAGAGAAGGAGATGCGCTCACCAGGACCCTTCCCCAGCTCCCTGCTCTGAAGAAATATTGGCCAAATGGCATCAGTGTTTGTCTTAAGACTGGATGCCTCTTCTCCCCGCCCCCCCCCGCCTGACCGTCTCCAGGCCATCAGAGCTTGTCTGCATGCAGACGGCCTAATGCTGGATGCTTTCAATAGGCTTTGAAACTGTTTATTACCCAAGAAATGAAAAGAAAGCAGGGCCAAACATTTGTCAGCCGTCTTGGACCAGGCTGGCTCGGGCATGCTCATGGGGAGTCCTTCTGGCACAGCCAGACCCCGTCCCAAGGCAGTCAAGATTACACCTTAGCAGATTGGGCAAGCTCCTTCCTTTCCCTTGAGAGACGCCATGGTACATCCTCACCCAGGGAGCGTGGAATTTTTCCCTGGACTTCAGCTCCGCTCTCCCCTTCATGCCCTTTCTGCCCTTGGCCAGCAATTGGCTGGACAGACAGACAAACCAAGCATCTCACTCCTGGGTGAGGAGCGTGAAACCCAGTCCCGTCCTACAGTGACGGAAACTAAAACTGCAAAGAAAAGCAGTGGTGCGGTACAGGACTTCTCTCCACGACCCTGGGGAACGTGGGCCCTGAGAAGTCGGCAGCAGCGACAGCGAAAATAACTGTCCTTGGGAGGGACGGGGAGAGTTGGGGGGTCTTGGAGGGGGTTGGGAAGAGGGTCTACAACGTGGCCGAGGTGCCCCGTGTCTCATCTCGGCCGTGAGCAGGTCCCTGCTCTCCCCATGGCGGGTGTGGGAGGCCTGATGCACGGCTCCGGGGAGGCAGGAGAGGACGGCAGTGGCCCCCAGCCCTGCTCCTGCCCTGGGTGCTGGGGGGGGACACCCCAGGGAGGCTGAAGGAGCCGGCTGCTGAGCTTTGTAAATGGATGTAAACCTGTTGTCGGTGTCGTGGCGGAACCCTCAGCATGCAGGCTTCAGCCAGCGTCTCCAGCCCCTTCCCAGCCCGCCTGTGTGCGCAGCCCGGACCACCCCGGGGCTGCTCCTCAGCTTCGCCCAAAGCTGGGTCTCTGCAAGCCTTGGTGGACATGGCTGGGCGAAGGTGAGGGATGGGACAGGGCGACGCTGGCACTGGCAAACTCCGTATCCATTCCCACGGCGGGGTGATGCTGTGCAACCTGGAGAAAGTCTGCCCCGGCCCAGATGGGGATCGCCCCGCCACTGCCTTTAGGATAATTCACATAGCGGTGCCCAAAATGCCTGGCGGGCCTTTGTTTTTTTTTTTTTTTTTGTTTTTTTTTAAACTGTTACAACCACAGCCCAACCCACCCCGAGACAAATAAAGACCTCGCACCAGAAACCAACAGCCATGGCGTAAGGAATGAATGAGTCGTCACCTGGTCGCTCCTCCCCAGCTTCCCAGTGTCACCCACTGGTGACATTTCCTGCAGCGCGTGGGTGGCAGCCCCATCCCCGCCACCGTGTGCGTGTGTCACCCAGGGCCTCACCGCCAGCCGCAGGGTGACTTTTCACTGCTGGTCCCGGTGGGGTCAGCAAAGCTGGGGTTTGCCGGTGGGGGTCAGCAAAGCTGGGGTTTGCTGGGGTTTCTAGCGCAGCAGCACCTCGTGGGGATGACAGGTGGGTTCCAGTATTATTTTTTTTTTTAAAGATTTTTATTGGAAAAGAAAACAAACCCCATTTTCCAAAAGAAGTGAGAGCTCCGACCCAGCGCTGGTGTTGGCGCGTTGAAGGCAGAGGGGCTGCGGCCCCGGCATGGACACACACGGTTAGAAGTGATGGAGGAGAGGGGACGCGGCGGTTCCTGGGGGCGGTGGCTTTGTTTTCCCCCCAGCTGCTGCAGCGAAGTCGTGCCCTGGCCGAAGGGATGCTGGAAGAAGCCTCCCGAGCTGAGATCAGTCCTCACGTGAGTAAGGGGCACGAGCGATGGGGTTACTCCGGCATTCAACACCCAGCCCTTCCCTCCGGCACCGGTACCTGGCGGAGGAGCTAGGAGGCTCCCGGGCTTGTCAAAGGATGCACTAAAGGCAACTCATTTGTGCCGGAGGATGGAAAAATGTGTGTTCCCATCCCAGCTCTCCAGGCGCGTCCCAGCGAACCCCGACACCAGCCCAGAGGAGGTGAGCGGGATGCACTGGCAGTGGCGGCGGGGGGCTGGGGTGGGCAGCCCCTCCTGCGGGGCGGGTGGGTTTGCTCTCTACAACACTAGCGATTAAAACAAGGCATCTCAGTGAAAGAGGAGGTCATGGAAAAGAAGGAGGAAAGGAGGAGGAAGACTGGAGCGCGGGCCGGCTGCAGCTGGGCGTCCAGCCCCGTAGGCACCGTGTCGAGGGGCCGATGAGGATGCTGGCTTCCCGCTCTAGTCCTTCCCCTTGCCCTTCTTTGCTGCATCCGAGAAGCACAGGAGACAAGAGTTAGCGCGTCCGCTGGCAGCTCACCGATCCCCTCGGTGCTGCCGTGGCAGAAACGTCGCCGGCACGGCCGGCTCGGCACAGCGCAGGGGCCGCATCCCTGCAGGCAGCCTCCCCCCACCGTGAAAAGCCACGTTTTGCACCACCCCACTGAGGAGAGGGGGAAATCCCTGTCCCACCGAAGCTGGCGGTGACTTGTGGGGGAACCAGGATTTTTCCTACCAGCACCTGCATCCCACCCAGCCAGCAGCCCGACTTTGGGGCTGTTGCGTGTGCTGATAAAGAGGGAAGAGCATCTTCCGTGATCCCCCACGCCACCAGCAAAGCCCAACCCCAAGGGGCCAAGCTACCCCTGGAAAGTCCCTGCCTGGGGTCCCAGCAGGACCCTTCTGAGGACAGGAGTGGTGGGGACTGACCTTTGGACTTTGACTTGATCTTGGAAGAGCACGGCTTGGTCACATAGACGATCTCCTCACACTGGGCATTGTACAGGGCTTTCTTCAGGATGCCAGAGCGGGTTTTCACGCCCGTCTGAGCGCTACACCCCCCCCAGCTCTCAAATTTGTACTTGCAGTCGGCTGGAAGAGAGGGGAGACGCATCAGCGCCGGCCAGGACCCGGCATGGGCACCAGCCCCGGCCACCCAGCCCAGGGTGGACCCCAGCCACCCCGCCGCCATGCACCCACCTCCAAACTTCTTCTTCCAGTTGCAGGGGATCTTGCACTTGAGCTTCTTACTCTCATCTTTGCAAGTTCCCTCACGGTAGCCCAGGCCGCAGTCCTTGCTGTTGGGGACGCAGGGTCCCCAGCGCCAGTCCTCGCACTCGGAGCCGTCCTTCTTCGCCTTCTCTGCGAGGGAAGGGGGAACGGGTGCTCGCTGCGGGGACATGGGAGCACGCCCCGGGGCTGCCCCCTGCCCCACCGGTCCCCCACCCCCAAACCCCCGGCCGCCCCTCACCTTTCTTGTTCTTGCCGGCCTCGGCAGTGGCGGCCAGCAGGATCAGCGCCAGGAGGAGGAGGAGGCCCCGGACCTGCATCATGCCTGGGGAGGAGGGAGAGGTTGAGGTGGGTTGAGGGCTCGGGGCACAATGCGGCGGCGAGGAGGGGGCATGGGGGGGGGGGTGTCACGCCTGGGAGTGAGACGGCGGCTGCCTCCGTTGCACACATGCACCTGTGCGCGCGCGTGTGTACTAATTACAACGGGAAGGTTAATTGTGCAGCTGCCTCCGGCCAGGGAGCTGTTGGGCTGGGAGCTTGTTCCCATCCCTTCAAGCCCCCCCATCGCCCTGTGTCTGGCCGAAATGCTCTCTGCGGGGACCCCCGCACCCCACACACCAGCTGGGGAAGGCCCTTTGGTTGGGTGCACCCAGCACCGGGCTGCCCCAGGGTCCGTGCTGCTCCTGCTCCCGGAATGCAAAGCAGCCCTTGCCTGCATGCTGGCAGCAGCGGTCCTGCTCCTCGGTGCCGGTCCTCAGCCCCTACCCCCCTGTATTTCTCTGTGGCTCCTTTATCCAGCACCCAGCAGGCTGCTGCCCCACACCAAAGAGCCCCGGGGCTGGGGGAGCGCAGCTGCCAGGGTACCTTTCTCTAGCTCCGGAGGAATCCCAGGGAGGGGGGGGGGGAAGAAAAAAGCCCAGCGAAAACAAACCCACTGCCATGAGGGGTCTGAGAGCTAAACCAGCGGACTAAACACCTAAAAAAAAAAAAGTCCCCACAGCGTGGGAGCTCGTTGGAGAGATGGAGCGGGAGAGCTGCGCCCACTGCTGGCACCGCGGCAGCCGGCACAGCACCTGTGCATGCAGGGGGTGCGTGTGCATGCATCTGCATGCGTGTGCACGCACCCGGGAGCGGGTCGGGGACGAGGGTGCATGCACGCAAGGGTGCAGCTCCTGGGGCCCTGACGCTCCCCCCCCCACGGCGGCCTTGGGCCAGGTGACGGTTCCCCTCCGGCTGCCACCACGAGCGCCCGTGGGACACTGCTGCCAACACTGGGGTCCCGGCTCCCGCTCCCAGCAGGAATGCAGACGTGCAGAGCCAGTGTCTCAAGTCTGGTGGCCCCTTCCCTGCTCCCCCAAGCCTTTTAGGATGACACCCATATCTGCGTGGCAGCAGCCAGCCAGCAAATATATCACACGGGCCCCGGCTCCATGATGGGCTTGGCGGGACCGGGCTGTAGAGGTCAGGGCTGTAGAGGTCAGGACGCATGGTGTGCCCCGGGGGGACATCAGTGCAGGGAAGAGCCCGGGGTCAGCGTTTGCTCCCTGCCCCCAGGTTCCCCAGGCAGCGTGCCGGAGAGAGCAGCTCCCCGCATTATTCAGGCTCCAGCTCAATCACCTTTCATGCATCCGCCGCCGCGAAGCGGCCGGCTTCGCTCTGCATTGAACTGTCACAGGGAATTACACAGCCCGGCTGCGAGGGGGTGAGAGCTGCCTTCCCCCTCGCCTAGCCCGGCTGGGAGCCATCCTGCCGAGCACGGCACGGCTCAGCTCTGTTCCCACCCAGCTGCCTTCAAAGCGGGCGAGAGCTCAGCCAGGATGGGCCGGTTACAGACGGCAAGGCTGGGGCCGAGCTGAGTTACGGGCGCTCCCGTCGCACTTTCTGCAGCAGCTCAGATGGGGCAGCACCTCTGACGCCTGCGCTATTCGCAGCATCCCCCTGATTTCAGGTGCTCTGTAAACTTCTTTCATCCTTTGCCGCAGAGTATTTCCCTGTGCTCCTGCACCCACCTCACAGCCCAGTGCCTTCCAGCTCGCGTCCTGCGGACTCGGCTTCCGAGTGCCCAGGGCAGACAGCCCCAGCTGCCGCGCTCATCCCTGCCTCACCTCCAGGCGTGGACACCCTCTGCTCCCCACGGCACAGGGACCTCGGAGCCCTCCCCACGTGTACATGGGGATGTGGGAGGGGGGGGGTCCGAGGGGCAGCCCAGCTACAGCCCCAGGGACTCCTGGATCTGCTCCCAGGCTCTGCCCAGCACATCATGTCCCCTAGGCAAAGGTCTGCAAGGACCCTCAGCCATGGCTCATCCTAAAACATTCATAAGGGAAAAGGAGTGCAGTTTTCCAGCTGGTTTTCCAAACAGCCTGATCCCTTCTTCGCTGGTCAAACAAGAGCCGTTCCCGGTCGGGCTGCCAGCGCCTTTAGGCATGTTTGCACAGCCCAGCTCCTCCCGCATCCCTGTGGAGCCCTGGCTCCTCTCCTGCTCAGATCCCGGCTGGCTCTCAAGGCTGGCTCTCGAAGCACGTTGGTCTCTCCCAGGAACGGGCTGTACACGCGGAGCAGCCTGGAGCCTGACCACACCGTGGCAGTCCTGGTTTCCCCTTCCCCCCCCCTCCTCTAGCTGGTTTTGAATAACCTAGGATCAGCTCTATAAACTAAAATTGCCTGGTGATGCTGAAGCAGAGCCCAAATACCCACCACTGCAATGGGAGAGCCTGGACCCCTCTCTGGACACCGCTCAGGACCAGGCAATGCCACCGGCAAGTGCTTCTCCGGGCCACGCCATCCTCGCCAGCTCCTGTCCCCTCGCTGCCGGCTCGATGCTCTCGTGGGAGCTGGGCTGTCAGCCCCCTCGCAGCCCCTCTTCCAGCAGCGGGACCTCTCGGCTCAGCTCAAATTCCAAGCTGGCTCTGGCAGAGGTGGGCGCAGGACTGGTGCCCTCCCTCCCGTGGGCTGAGCTGCTCCCCAGGCTCTGGGCAGGGAGCCCATGGCTTGGGGTACCCAGCACCCCTCCAGCAGGAATTTCCCTGCTGCCAGGAGAGGGGAGACTGAGCTTTTTTCCCTGTGAGCCAAGGCGGTAGCGGGACCAGGAGGCTCTGCTGGAGGTACCGGAGAGGAGCAGGGGGGGGCTTTCCAGGAGACAGCCTCACCTTGCCCCTCGCAGCGAGGAGATGGTGCTACGGGGGGGGGGGGGGGGAAGGGTTTGCTCTGCATTCTGCCCATACATTGTGGGGCAGAGAGGGGAACAGGCAGCGCCCGGCCACGCTTCTACCTTCTGCTCCCTCCCCAGGGCAGATGCTGTGCCGTGACCCCAGTACAGCCCCTTCCCCTCCGGCCGGTGTCCCCCATCACCCGAGCCCTCCCCGAACCGGTGTGGGGTGCCCCCCAAGGGGTGGGGGGCACACACTAACACCCCAGGCCACTGCCTCAACCCCTGGGTGCTCTCTAGGCTCCCTGCCTCCCTCCAAAACTCCTTTCTCCTGCACATCTCCAGGCAATTCCTTGGCTCCTCGAAGGCGAAAGCCCGCACCCGCGGTGGGGGGGGGGCTGCCTCCCCCGGGCCCCCTACCCCAACCACCCTTCCTGCAGCTCCTCCCCAGCCAGCACCACGTCCCCCCACCCCGACAAAACCCCTTCCACCCCTTCCACCCTCAGCCTGGATTACAGCCGCCTTCCACAGGGAGGAAAAGCGGAGCGGGGGGGGGGGGGGAGGTCGCCGCTCGCCTTGCCGGAGGCGCCCATCCCCGTGGCGTCGGGCCGTCCGCAGGGGGGGGGTTCGGGGGGGGGGGTGTCCGGACCCCCAGGAGCGGAGGGCGGGCGGTGTGTGTGTGTGGGGGGGGGGGGTGTGTGGTGTGTGTGGGGGGGGGGGGTCCACACTCACCTGCGGAGCGGTGCGCGGTGCGGAGCTGCTGCCTTTGTGTGGCGGCCGCGTGCGGAGCCCCCGCGTAAACCCACAGCGGCCCCTGACGTCGGGCTCGGCTGGCAGCAAAAAAGGTGGTTTTTTAACCCAAAACTTTGCGCAAGCTCCTCCTCTGCACCCCCCCCCCACCCCCTCCTCCCTTTCTCCCCGGGCCAGGCACAAAGGCAGGCAGGCAGGCCCGCCGGTGGAGGGGCGGCCCCCGGGGGGCAGGCTGGCCCCGGGCCGGCGGGGAAGGGGGGGGGAGCGCTGGGCCGGCGGCGGGCCCGGCTTAGCCGGTGAGTGTGGTGGGCACGGAGAGCGTCAGGTTCCAACGGGACACGTCGCTGTGTCGTGTGTGTGTGTGTGTGTCCCCCTTCCCCACCCCTGTCTCACCTTCCTCCGGGTTTTGCTTCTTGCGTTGTTCTTCAAGCCGCATCCGCGGCGTGGTACCCACGAAGCCGTGGTGGGGGGGTTCAGCTGAGCACGCACCCCAACATCACCGAGTGGCTGAAGGGGTGCAAGCTGAACAGCCGGGCAGGGGTCCCCTGAGAGCCACTGGAAGATGGCCCCTGGGGCTAGATGGAGCGAAGGGAACCCCCTCCATGTTTCCACCACCGGCTCCGTGGATGCCTCCTTCCCCATCAAGGCCACTGGCGTTGATGGACGGACGGACCTTTCATGGTCTCGACCCTTTTCACCCTTCTCCGCTTGTTCTGCCCCTTGCGGGAGGGTACCAGGGAGGGGGGGACCTGCTCAGCACCTGAAGCCCCACATCACTTTCACGCTGGCCCAGGCACCTCCCCAGCCCCGTTCCTTGTGATCTGCCTGTCCCGAGCTCAGCCATGCTGCAGCCCTTCTCCTTGGACCAAGCAGCGATATGAGGTCAGACTGCTGGTTGGGGTTGAAAGGACCTTGATATGAAGAAGTCAGACTGCTGGTTGGGGTTAAAAGGACCTTGCAGATGTGACTGCTCCCTTCCCCCCCATCCACCCCTTTTTCTTAGGCGGTGAGGAGAGGCAGGGGCCAAGCCAACTCTCTTCTGGAGTTACCAGCCAGAAAGGCGAGTGTCATGCCAGAAGAATGGGGCTGTGGTGGGGAACGGAGCCATTTTTCCACCCCTTACCCTGGAAGAAGGCTGCGCAGAGAGCAGGGCCGCCACAGGTGGGGTTGGGGGGGGGGGGGGCTGGTTTTTATGCTTCACAACCAGGAATCTCTTTCCGAGAGATTCCCGCATTTAACTCACACCCTGCCGGCAGTTTTCTGAACATCTGCAGAGGTTTCAAAGAGGGTTGGCAACAGCGGGAACATGTCATCTCCCCTGCCCGCTGCACACACAGCAACGGGTGCTGCGAGGGGCGGCGAGGGGTCTGGACATGCCGGGCTGCATCTTTTTGCACAGGGTGCAGAAATAGGTCCGGACAGGTAGCAAAGCCAATAGCCCCCCCCCGCAGCCCTGCATCACTGGGCCTTTAAACCAAAGCCGAAGCAAGCTGCTGAAACAAACTTCATGGTCAAAAAAAGAAGGGGAAGGGCCTAGGTGTGCTGCTTTTGGCTGGGGTTCAGTGGCATCAGGTTTGCGAGTCTGAGTTATGGGACCGTGATGAGCAAACCAGGGCCTGGTGGAGCTGTGCAAGAACTAGGTGCGGGGCGAGCGCTGCTGCTTTTCTTCAGCTGTCTCAGGCTGGGAGCCAGAGACCTCGCTGGGCTCCCCAGGGCAGAGCAGCCCAAGGTATGGCAAAGCCCAGGGCAAATTTTCACTCCTTCCTCCGTGTTTCCAGTTGTTCCCGTTCCCCTCCTGTTGCCTGCTGGGGCTGGGGACCAGGAGACAGGTGCTGGCTGTGTGGGACAGCAGACATACGTTGGTGCATGTCACTCTCGGCAGTGGCTGTGCTTGGTCCCTTCGGGCTCTTCCTGAGGGATGCAGGGGGGGGGAAAGGCTCCTTCCCCAGCTCAAACAAGCAGCACAAGGCTGTATTTGCAGAAAGGGGCCTCATACCAAGGGAAGGAGGGAAGAGAGGGAGCATGACCAACCCAGGTGTGTTTCCCTGCAATTGCTTAACTTGAGCTTTTTACCTCTAAAAACGTCACAAGATAATTCATGGCACGTCAGCTCCGCATTTTCCATCTCCAGTCAAAGCCTGGCCCTTGGGGCACTGTTAGCGCACGGCACGGTGCGGCAGTGCCAGCGCAGGGACACAGCTGCATGGTGGGGGGGGGGGGGGGCAGGGAACGGGGACGGGAATGGGGTCGGGACGGGCGAGTTTTCCTTGTTCAGACTTGCGGAGGCGGACGTGGCGCAGGTAATCATTAACGGGGCCAACTGCTGTCACCCCAGCTCTGTTTAGCTGGGGCTGGGCTTGCACAGCCTTCCCCAGCCTGCACGCGTGCCCCCCCACGCATCCGCTCCCAGGTACGTTTCCATCCCACGGGAGGCCAGCCAGACCTCTGGCTCTCTGACACCCGGCTGAAAGGGAGAACGGGGAGATGCCGAGGCCCTTCGGAGAGCAGGGCAGGGCTCTCTCCCGAAAGGTAGATTGCCCCTTTCCTACAGCGATCGCGTTTTGGGACCGCTTCTCTTCCCCCGCCATAAATTTGACACCAGGGCGGCTGGAAAACTCTAATTGCCATGGTTACTGACGGTCCTCCTCGCTGCTGAGACATGGGCCAAGCGCCAACGCGACGGGGTCTGGGCACCGAAGCAGAGCGGGCCCCCTCTTCCCAGTGGCACGTCCGCCTGGTCCCTGGGCTCCAGCCCAGGGAGGCTGGGACAATTTGGTGTGCCTTACACCCGCTACAGACCCCCACTGTTAGCTCTGGGCAGGAGCTGAAAGGCTGAAGGCGATGAAAGGGAGGCGGGGGGGTGGAAGGGACAACGCAGCCGGGGAAGGAGGCTGCTTCTCCAGGCGGAGAGGGGGCGGCAGGCAGGCTGCCAAGCTGCCCTCAGGAATCTGAGTTTAAGGTATGAGTATAGCTCCCCATCACCCACCGTGTCCATCTCCACTCTCTCACCAGCACGCCGTCGGCCAGAGCGATTACCTCCCTTTTGCAAAGGAAACTCTGCAGGAGAGATGGTGTTGGCCGCAGTCATCCTTACAAGTCTGGGGCTGGAGGCAGAAGCGTCCCTAATCCCTCGCTTTTGAATTCAGAGAGCAGTCCTCCCGCCGGAGCAGCGGAGATAATCCCAGCCCTCGATGCTGCAGCCCCAGTGCTCAGCACCGGAGGCAGGACCCCAAGGCTCCCCTCTGGAGCTGGGAACGAACAGGAATAGCCCCCGAGCAGGCTCATCCCCGGCAAAGCAGCGTGGCTGGGGACAGCTCACCAAAAAAACCAGCCGACAGAAACGTTTTGAAATCTGGAGGCTGGATGCTGCTGTAGTACCCACCGATAGCTGCGCGGCTGCAAAGGGCAGGGCAGGCCTGCCGCCGGGTCTGCCGCCTCCCTCCCCAGGGAGGAACTGGAGCAGGGCAGGAACAGAGGCTGCCAGCTCCTGACTCACACTTTCAAGTCCTTCTGGATCACTCGGGATGGCGGCGCGCTTTCTCCCTGTTCCGTGTTACACTGAATGTCCACGTATGCCACAGAATGGGGGAGAAGGTCCCGCAGCACAAAGACCCTGTATCCAGCAACTGTCCCAGAGGGATGCTGTGCAGGGAAGCGGGCAAGGACCTGGCCCAGCAGGGAACTCCCAAGAGTACCCCAGTTAGGATGGGGGCAGAGGCCTCGGGGTACAACCTCGCTTGCACTGCGTGGTGCGTCACTGGTACAGCGCCCGCCGCATTCTTGCGGATGCAGCAGGAGACGGGAACTAAAACATCCATCTCTTTATTTCAATGGCAAGAAACAACAACATCCAAACAGTCCAAGTTGAAAAGCGACGGGAACGCAGGCTCGTGCCAGGCCCTGGGCCTGCTGGAGCCGGCACCCGCACAGAGTTACAAAAATACAGTCCTACAACAGCGTCTAGGAAACACAGACCCAGGTATTGCACAGAACCCCTGCCTTCTGCAGGCAGGGCGACCAACAACCCCTCCGCCTTCGCCGAAATGCAAGCCAGGCTTGGAATTGCACAGCAACTCAGCTCACGCGCGCACGGAGGGACCAGGCGGGGAGGGGGACAGTGTGTCTCTCAACTACCTGTACAAAAACTATAAGGGAAGATACAAAACCGGGGAGAAAGGGGAAAGCTGGGGCTGTAAACGCCTCTGGGCCAGGCTGGGCGTCCCAGCTGGGGGGGGCAGTGGTTTGGACCTCTGAGAAGGCGACAGTGCCTGGTCTGTCGGTGGCCTGAGAGCAGTGCTGATGGGAACTCTGGGCGCTGCTGGAGCATCCCAGCTCTGAACGCATTGGGATGCTATCGTTATCAATTGCCAATACTGCTGCTGGCCCCTGGCACTCTGCACTGCCCTGCGCCTCTGCTCCCACCACAGCATCCCCCATCCTCCAAGGGAACTCTGCCCCCCGGCCAAAAAGTCTGAAGGGTATTCTGGTTCTTTGCGGTATCCTCATACCCTTTTTTTGGTATTGGTATTAGGAGGGATTCAAACAGTGCCACCCAGCATTACCCAGTGGGCACAGCTGGGTGTGAGTGCAGGTGGGACCGCACAGACCCCACGCAGCAGCAGCATCCTCTCCTGGCACACAAGCTGCGAGCAGCAACCCGCTTCGCAACCGCCACCCCACCCAAAAGTGCCAAGCAGGTCTGCGAGGCCTCAGAGCCATCAGCGGTCTTCCTATGCTGGCACCTCCTGGTCCCAGAGACTGTCAGTTCTGCAAAAGCCTGGCTGAAGGGCTGGCTTGATGCCTCTGCAGATCCTCAGCACCCACAGCATCTGCAGGGGAGATGGGTCGTGGTGCCTCGTGCCCCATGGCAGATGGTAGGTGAAATGCCATGCCACTGCAGGCATGACTCGAGGCTGGGAGCCTTGATGCTTCCTATGCATCCAAATCCCTCTTTCTGCTAAAACCGGAGAGGGTGAGCTGGTGGCCCGCGCAGGGAGCTTGTGTCTGGGCTGGGCAAGCTCCCGAGTTTTCCCTGCAAAGCCCTGCGCCCAGTTTGGGGGATGGCAGGAGTCGGACTCGGAGGATGCGTGTTGACAGGTTGGGGGGCGTGATGGGAATCCCTGAGAGCAGCACTGACCCCAGCACTGCCCCTCCAGCCCAGTGCAATGTCTAGCATTGGGGGCGAGGGGGGAAACTAAAGCCAGGAGGGCAGCTGGATCCAAGTCAGCATCTAGGAAATATAACGGGCTCCACCGCAGCCACTGCCCAGGCCAAGCGCAGCTCTCCACCATGGCTACGTGCTGCAGTGGGCTCACAAAAAGAGATGCCCAGCAGACACCGGGGGTGCAGGCTCCCCCACCCAGCCCTGCGAAAGGAGGGATGGTGGGAGGGCTCGGCAGCCTTCCTCCATGCCGTCCCTGCCCTGGGCCAGACCGCTGACTGGCTGAGCACTAACGGCAACCAGGAGGGCAGCGGCTGCCCCGCTTCCAGCTGCGCCAGTCCCAGATGCTCTGGGAAAAGGCTGGGTGCACCAAGGGGCTTCCCTCCTGCTGCAGAAAGCCCCGGTAGGGCAACACGGACAGCCGGGGCAGCCCCAAACCGACAGGAGGGAGGAGGAGACGGGGACAGTAAGTCACGGTGCTTCCCTTGGGGCAGCCTGAGGCTCACGGCCTCCGCTGTCTGCCCGCACAGCCTGTGCCTCCCGCTGCCGTGCCAGACAGGAAAGGAGGAACAGGACACGAACCGAGCCAAGCGTCTAAAGGAGGGGCACTGCTGGCAGGGAGAGGGGGCGAGCAACGATATCCCACAAGGATCATAGGTAGGAGCCTGCAGAGGGGGCACTGGCATCACTGCCACGCACAAGGGTGCCCAGGGGCTTCAGCCTGGCCTGCCCCAACAGGGCTGCGGGATGGAGCCCATCCAGGGCAGGGAATGTGGTGGATGAGGGGCGAAGGAGGGGACACACAAAGGAGCCAGGCTTCAAGTCCCAAATACCCACTGTCCTCATAAACAGAGTCCCAGCCCAGCCTGGGGCAGAGCTCTGCTGTTTCCATCTCCTCCAGGGACCAGGTTAACATCTAGGGAGGGCTGGCCCAGACTCACAGCTCTGCCAGTTGGCATCGTCCTCTTCTTGTCCTGCCCGAGCTGGCTTGGGCTAAGGCACTCCGAGCACTACACAGCTGTCTCCTGGTCCTCCCGCTGGATCATCTGGTAGTGCTGTCGGTTCTCGAGGTAGGCAGCTAAGTCGGGGTCGTTGGCTTTCTCAGCCCGGTGCTTGGGGGTGTCTCCCTGCATAGGGGAGGCAAAAGACGTCAGAGCAACGAGCGCTGCCTAAACGCTGCCTCGGCACCCAAAGGTGCCCCCATTCCCCCCAACGAAAAGGTGGCTGCAGCTGGGTCCGGCAAAGCCCGTGGCCAAGCCCTGGGGCGGGTGGTAGCCGAATGCCCGCATGCTCGCCACGGAGCGAAAGCGTGCTCGTGAGGAGCCTGACTTTGCCGCAGGGCTGGAAGCTGTCCCCTGAAGGGCCATCAGCCCCACACGCGGGCCAGGACAGAGATCGGCCCTGACCATCGCCAGCCCCCCGAGAGGAGACAAAGGTTGGTCCCCATGACCTGCTCTTCCCCGGTGCTGGGGAGGCAGGCGGGAGAGGGTGAGGAATGAGGGGTATGTCTGGGGAATGCCCAGGAATACCAACCCCCCTTCCCTCTCGCAGCCTAGCTAGTGCTCCCGCTCCCGGAGGAGGATCACATTTCACCAGCTTATTGCAGCCATCTGGACTGTGTCCACTAATGAACTCCCGCACTCCATAAAAAGCAAATCTGTTAACAGCTCCCAGCTCCGTCTCCTCTCCCCCCCTTCCCTCCCCCTGCTCCTCGCTCCTCCTCGCCAAGCACCCGGGCTCTGCTGTGCCGCTGAGAAAGGCCGCGGAAACCTGGCACTCTGCCGCTGCCATTGAAAACCGGCCCCGGAAGGGATGCCCGGCCGGCCCGGCTCGTCCCCTGGTGCACAGCGGAGCACGGGTGGCTGTGGCAGGGTGCTGGGGCCCTCCGGGGCGACCCACAGCCGAATTTCTCCAGCGGGAACGACGGTCGGACACGCAGAGCCTGGATGTGGCTGTGGACAAAAGCCCACCCCTGCGCGGCTGCGGAGAGGTGCACCGAGAACCCCCCCTTTTTCGCATGCGCACCCCGAGACTGGGTACGCCCCGTGGTCCCGCACACATCCCCCCAGCACGTACGGAGGCAAGGGGGACGGAGACCGCTCCGTGCTTCGGTGCCGGCTCTCCTCCCCACGGCCCCCCTGAATGTGAGCGCTCGTTTAACAAAGTGGGGGGGAAAAAAAAACCAGAGGAGGAATTGAATTTCTTTTCCCGTCCCCCTTGCAGAAGCCCCGCTGCCTGCCCGCAGCCTGAAACCGGAGCTGCCAGGGCCCCTCTGCCCGCCTGGGCTGAGGCACGCCAACCGATAAGGGCTCAATCCCGCAGCTCCCAACCCGCCGCTACAGGTCTTGACGCTGTAGGTTTCTAATGAGGTGGGCTCCTGCCTGCGCAAGCAGGCTGTGACCCGCAGCCCACGCGAGGTCAGCGCAGCGGCGCAGAGGGGTCCCCAGACGGCTGCAAACCCGGGCACGCATTTGCGCAGGCACGTGCGAGCCCCATTCCCTGGGGCAGCCCAACATGCCTGAGCGGGGCTCTTTTTTTTTTTTTTTTTTTTTTTTTTTTCGGCTGGGAGGATGGAGGGCTGCTCCCCTCCCTTCAGGCAGATGAGGGGGCCGGGGGCGCAGAGAGGGGCCGTGCCCCCAGAGCTGCCCTCTGCCTCTCCCCAGTCACCGCCTCACCTGGGCATCGCTGTCCCATCCCACGGCTGCCAACTGAGTCTCCAGCCAGGGCAGCCCCGCTCCGGGCACCGTGCGAGGCCCGAGCCTTGGCCAGGACCAAGGAAGAGCGACGGGGAGCCAGAGATGGTCTGCACGGCATCTTCCTAGCAGCTGGCAAGGGGGCTACGCATTGTCTGAGGCAGCCCCCAAGCTCCACTGGCCCCAGCAAGTTTGCACCCCCTGGCTGGGCTCCTGCCCTGTGGGTCCCAGACCCACAGACCGCACCTTCTTGGCTCGTTCCTACATCTCCCCTGCTACAGCCCATCGCTATGAGCCTCTGCCAGATGGACGCGACAGCGTTCCCTCCACCGAGCACCCGCCCCAAGAACCTCCCGTACCAAAACACAGCCTCAAGTCCCCTTCCTGCGACTCCTCTGCCGGGGCTGGCGCAACTCCCCAGCACCAAGGCACGTCTCAATTAACTCGGCATGCGATGGAAAGGGCCACCACTGCCTGCTCCTGCTCCTCATGGGCCGGCTTCACCCGCCGAGAGGAGCTCCCAGCACCCCCATCGCAGCCACCCGCGGGGGAGAGCGGGGGGAGCCCTGCAGCTGGGAGGGAGCTCATAGCAAGACTGTCCTTGCTCTGACCCCGGAGGGTGGGAAGGGGGAGACTGGGATGAGACATTCCAGCCCCTCGCTTCTAATTTAATAAAACAACAGGGAGAGAAGCGCAGGGAGGAGAGGGATTTAACCCCTGTGCAGCTGGGCTCCACTGGGCAAGCATGGGTGCTTCATGTCGGCTCCTCTTTGGCCGGCAAAGACCCCAGCCAAAGCACCCTTGCTCTGCTCTCCTGCTGGCTCTGCTCCCGCCAGCCCCCCCGATCCCCCCAGAAAGCCCCACTGCCAGCCCAACCGCTGTCACCTGCAGGTCCGTCTTCATGAGAGAAGCCCCGGCCTCCACGATGTAGTGGCAGATAGTGCGCTGGCGTAAGGCTGCAGCCTGGTGCAAGCTGGTTTCGCCGCTGGGGAGGAGAAAGCGGGAGATGTGAGATGTCCCCCCCAAACGGGGACATGCAGCACGTGTGGGTGGCATTGAGGGACAGCAACTGAGCTGCAGCAGAAGCTTGTGGTGGGTTGCACGCTTGTCCAAGCGGCCCTGGCAGAGGAGGGGGTGCTGCTCGGGCACGGTCAGGCCAGAGTGGACTGGGAACCGTGGCTGATAATTAGAGTGAGGGTGGCTGATAAGTGCCCGGGCAACCGGTCAACTCGCAGAGGGTCCGGCCAACGGGTAACACAAGTCAGTCAGCAACTTACTTCTCCTCCTCCGTGGCATCGAGGATTTCTGAAGGGGCTGTGGAGAGAAAGAGTGCAGGGCGAGTGAGACCCGGCTGCGGGGCAGAGATGGACCCACCTACTCCCCAGTTGCACTCTGCATCTTTCCATAGGGGCTTCTATTTCCATGCTGCCTGCAAAAGTCCTGGCTCCAAAGCACTCGGGCCAGCAACGGCATCCGAGCCCAGCTGAGACCAGGGAAGAAGAGTTGTTGTGGACTCATTACGGAGAAATACCTAAATAAAAATAAAGCCGCCTGTATTCCAGTGGGAGCTGCCAAAAACAACAGGTCAGCTGCCCTGAAGGCAGAAGCAGGACACTGAGAAATGTTTCCCAGAGACATGCTGGTCCCTGCCAGGATGCAACAACAGCCACGGGGGCACCCCAGTACTGGCAGACAGATGCCAGGGAAAGCCCACATGCCAGAAAGAGGATGAGGCAAACCCGGAGGGAAGGGACCTAAGCCCGGGAGCACCCCGTCTGAGCAGAGGGTTGGGCTTTTTTGGCTGCCGGGCTCCTTTGCCAAGGGTGGCACTCTGGCCCCAGCTCACCGTTCTCGATGATGTACTTGACGATGTCCTTGCTCCCCGATTTGACGGCATGGTGGAGGACGGTCTGGCCCGAGGAGTCTCGCACCATCAGGTCTCTTCCAGCCCGGTGCAGCTCTTGGAACTACAGGATTGCCAGATTGCTCGGGATGAGTTGCCTTTTCCAGCTCCAAGCCCCAAGCCCTGGCATCGCATCCCCGGGGTGCCCGGCAGGTTGTGTGGATATTCAGGACCTGGCGGGGAGCTTTGTCCAGCTCAGCCATGCTGCCAAGTCCCTTCCCTCCGTGTCCCCCAGGAGAGGAATAAGGCTGCTTGCCAGGAGCCTGCCTGGTTTCCAGCCACCGCTCCTGGAGGAAGGCCCTCGACAGGAGCTGCTCCAGGGCAATCGTGGAGCGCGGCTGGCAGGGCTTCCCATAGCCCGAGGGACACGCCAGCCGAGCAGGCTGCCGGGCCAGCACCCAGAGCCAGCCCTGGCTGCGCATCGCAGCAGGCAGCGGGAGCGCCTACCTTGCTGAAGTTGCCGCTCTTGGCAGCTTCTATCAAAAGGTCATCTGCAAAGAAGGGAGATGGCTTGGGGTCAGCAAAGCCAAGCTGTAATGCCGTTTATCTAACTGGGGAGCCAAGGCACCAGAGGTTCAGCAGTCAGCTGGAGCTCCTCCAGGTGCTAACCCCTTGGTCAGACTGGTTTTACATGGCTCCCCTACCTTCAGGCATGCAAGGGACAAGCCAGGGGAAGGAGGGAGACCCCACGTAGCTGGGGGCACAGCCAGACCTCAGCCCCAGGGAGGTGTGCATGCGGGAGGAGCGGTCTCTGCCCACGGGCAGGACGACTTGCGATGGAAGCGGGGAGCAGATCTCCTGGGTGTCAGCCAGCGGCCGAGACGCCTCTCGCCCGTGACTCACTCACACTTCCAGGCACTAGGCTCCGCTCAAGCTCCAGGAAACTCTTTCCATTTGCTCAGCTCGGCGAGGCCCCTGACCTTGTGCTCCCACCTCCTGAGCTCCCTGTCTGCCGGGCAGAAACAGCCCCCCAAGCCAGCCCACAACGCTTGGCTCTGCAGGTGGGGGATTAACCCCTCGGCCATGCCATTTCCCGCACGGCAGAGCCGGGAAGGCGCCTGGCTGGGCCTCTCCACAAATCACTGTCAGGTCTCTCCTGCCCACCTCTGGGGTCACCCGCCTGCGGGTGCTCTGCGCTCCCACCTAGCACACAGACAGCAGGGCTCCTGCCTGCACGTCAAGGAAAGGACAGGCCAAAAAAACCCCCAAAAAACCATGGTGGGGACCCAAACCAGCATGACCTGCAAGGGGGTGGCACAGGACTCACCTTTGTGCGGGAGGCAGCCGTCAGGCTCAGTGCTGGAAGGGAAGAAAAGGTGTAACTAACCCTGCCACTCCTGGCAGTAGATTGCCCAAAAGGGTAGTGGGATGGCTGTGGAGAAGCCTGCCCGTGGCACTCCTCCAGCAGGCAGGAGCAGAAGCAGGCCGAGGGACTTTGCTGCTCTTTGGCCATGCCATCTGCTTCTTCCCCGATCTGGGTTCTTCCCAAACCCAACTCCTATTTCTACTGCTGCTCCCAGCTCCGTCGCCCACCTGTACCCATGGCTGGCCTCAGTTGGACTGAAAGACACCCATGCCCTTTGCCCCACGGGTCAGGCGCCGGAGCTTGACCCCATGGCTGAGCCACCTGGTAGTGCCCTACTGCTTCCAGCAGCACTGGCAGAGGAGCAGGGAAGACAGGATGACATCTCACCCCTTGGTCGAGCTCAGCACCAAATTCCTGCTCACTTCCAGGGAGCCCCCCTGTAATCTGGCCCAGGGATCAATGCTGTGAAGCCAACCTTGGCTCTCCCATCACCGCCCATCCTTCCTGAGGTCCAGCACCCCCATGCCAGACCAACCTGGGGGCAGGAGAGGAGGGTGGAGAGATGGAAGAGGAGGGGAACGCAAAATGCTGCCCAGTGGGTGCGGCAGACAAGTCGACGAGGTCGGGCATGGCAGGAGAGGTGCCCACGGTCTGGGTGATCACCAGCTCTGGGTCCAGCACATAGAGCTCATCCTGAGAGATCTCTGTCACATAGTTGAGGTGCTCCTGAAAGACATAAGTCAGCTCTCCTCAGAAGCAAGACCTACTTCTGTATAGCTCCGTCCCCTCACATCCCATGCCTTGTAGCCCACCCACTTGCTCAGCAGAGCGATGGTGGCTCGAAGAGTCCTGGGACCTGTGCCTGGGAAGCCTCTGCATCTCCTTATCCTTTTCAGGCTTCCCACCTCTTGTTAACTTAGCAGATGACCCATACATCTCACCTCCATGCCCCCCCCCCCCCCATTAAGACGATCCCAGTCAGTGGGTGCCTGGCCAACCTTGCTACGTCGCTATTCCTTACTCCCTCCGCTGTAGGGTCCTGCAGGCAGCTTCCAACCCAAGTCTCTGTGCTCCCACCCACGCTTCCTCCCTTTCCGCAGGAACCTGGAGGTGCTGAGCCTCGTCCTGGGCCAAGCCCGTCACAGCACCCACCCCTCAGGGAATGTCACAGGGCAGGGCAGCAGTGCGAGACCTGCAGCTCCCTGAGGCTCAGCTTGCCTGTCAGTCCGTGTGAACGCAGGACACCCAAGCACCTTCCCAGCAGATGCTGGGGGGGATGACAGCGGAGGACAAGGCCACACTCACCTGTGCGCGGTCTATCCTGTAGAACCGATCAGCCGTGGTTGCTGTAAGACAGGGACAGAGCGAGACAGGGTGATGAGGAAGATGGCCACTTTCCACCGTTGAGTGATAGTGAACTACCCAGCCACTTCATGGCTTGCACGGAGGGCATAGCAAAGCGAACAGCACCCACTGACCAGGAGCAGTGCCCTTCCCTTTGGGACCCTGCTATTCTCTTTACCCCAGAGGTAGCCCCTTGGGCCTGCAGACCACCATCTCCTCCTCAATGACTCCTGGCGGGGAGCCATAGGGAAGGCAAGAAACACACCCAGCTGACACCACGGCCTTTCTGGGGGCTTTCGAGTGTTCCAGCCTTGCAGCTGCAACACAGCATTAGCCTGAGAAGATGAAGCTCAGGGCTGTGCAGTGCGCATCTCGGCACTCGCCTGCACCAGGTGAGGAACTGCTCCGATTCAACATGATGCACCTCTCTCCAGAGCACTGAGAAACGGGGGCACTAAGCGGGGCTGGGAGAAGAGGGAGCTCAGCCTCCCACTGACTTGACTAACGTCCCACAGACCACCACAAGGCCACGTCAGAGCTCGTGACTGCCAGGTAGAATGGAGCACGCCACCACCAGTTGTAGATCCAAGCCCCTCTCTGCTAGGACAGCAGGAGAGCTTCAAACCAGCCTCCAGCCTGTTGCTGGCAGCAGCCTGACTGAGTGCATCCGTCTGCTCATTCCTCTTCCTTAAGAGGAGAGATCCCCACAGCAAAAGAGGAGCTCCTTCAACAGCAATGGAGCAAGTGGCTGTGCTCGAGCCAGACCCACGCAGCCACCACCCCCAGGGGAGCAGAGAGGGGCTGGGGGCTTATGGCATCACCAAGGGAGAGCAGGACAAGCAACAGCACCGCACCGGGATAACTGGGTCCTCACATGGGGTGGCACTTCCCCCGTGTCCCACCAGGCTGCTGGTGCCTGCCCAGGCGAGGTTGCTGCGGTGGGACCCTTGGGGACCCGGGGAATTCTCTCCGCAAACAGAGCGGGGACGGGCCAGAGCAGATGAGAGGAGTGAGAGAGCCCCATTTATCCTGTCCTGGCTGGAGATTTACAGCCAGGGAGCTGCTGCTGAAGGCCTGTAATTCAGCCGCTTGAATGAGCCTGCGCTGTCTTGAATGAGGCTCTGGCCTCTTTCCTGACACATTTTCCTCAGCCCAGAACCTGCTGCTGGGAGACTGGCAGGAGAGGGGACAGCGGTCCTGGTACAGCAGTCCTGGTAGTGACACCGGGGAGCAGCACTGCCAGCAGCCCCACATGCCGGGCTGGAACTCCGAAGGGAGAAGCTGCATCCTTTCTGCCTAGCGTGCGGCTTCCCAGGCCAACTTTGCAACGCATGGCTACGCTCTGCCGTGCTCTACGCCCTGCTACTGGGAATTCAGGGAGATGACGTGCCACCAGCAGTCATTTCTCTCAGCCAGCTTCCAGGTACAGAGGGAAAGCTCTGGACCCTCTTGGTCAGTGAAGGCAAAGGGAGAGGAGAAAGCTACTTTCAGGCAGGGGAGAAGAAGCAGCTGGAGCCCAGCGAGGAGCCTGTTCCAATACTACTGGGATGCTCATGGTGAGCCTTGCTCCCTGCAATACTGGAGCAGGGGGACCCCCTGCCTGCATGACACAGGAGAGCAACCCCAGCAGTCCCCCAGTGACAGGACACGAGATGCCAAGCGGCCTTCAGCCCTGGAGGTAGAAGACTAGCAGATGCCCCTTGCTCCACTCGTGGTCAGCAGCCAGAGACACGGCCTGGGGCAAAGCACTGCTGCACTCGGACGCAAAGACCCCAACATCCATGAGTTCCAAGTCCCACGTGGCTCTCAGCAGCTTGTCACTAAGGGTCTTGTCCCCTCACCCCCCCAAACTCGGACACAGTCAGCACTCCCAGGGGAAGAAGATACTCACAGTCCAGGAAGCACCACTTGGGTGACAGCTTCTGGGATGACAGTGTCTTCGGTTTGGCTCCATCTCCCTCCTGCATAAAAAAAGAGAGAGGATAAAGTCATGTCTCTTGGCCTCCCCATCTCTCCCCAGAGCATCCCTCCTGCTTTGGGAGGTCCCTGCAGACATGGAGGACCACAGGCGCTTGGATGGAAAGGGGAACTTGAACACAGGCACAGCACACAGTGACGGGGAGCAGCACGGGACAGACTGGAGCCAACGGACACCAGCTCACTGGAGAGAGAGGTGCCACAAAATGAGCCCACGAGACCAGCACGGTGCACATGAGAGATGGGCCCGGGGGATGGAGCGATGCCATACACACCTGGAAGAGCAGACGCTCTAAAGCAGAGGGCTGTGGAAGGAAATCCTGCAGAAAGGCAAGATGTGCCGTTACAGCCGTTATCTGGGCGGCCTCCCAGTCCCTCTCTCATCCCATTAGTGTTGCTTAATGTGCTGCCATACCCGGCTTTACACACTGCCTGGCCAAGATCCCTGGTCCCTGCCCTCCTTTGGTGCCAGAGCATAGCGGTTGCCCAAGGAGAGAGAAGAGGTAAACCACGAGGTGACTGAGGAACACCAGCCTCAATGCACAGCCTTAGAGGTGCAGGAGGTTGCAGAGGCATCAGGCTACCAGGCTGATACCGTAGGAAAGGAAAGCGTTACCCTCTGAGCCCAGGAGCTGCTAGACATGTGCCTGTCTGCATGTCCTCACCAGTGGCTGGGCACAAGGCGAGCAGGGGACAGACATGCAGAGCTGCCTGGCAGAGCAAGGACGAGATGCCTGTGTGCCAGCCTGCACAAGCAGCTCTTGCAACTCAGCCCCGCAACGCAGCCCCACAAGACACTATGCACACGCTGGATGGGATTCCCTCAGGCCCAAGAGCCAGCTAACTGGGAACTGAGCAAGGTCCCTGCAATCTTCTGGAAGAAAATCAGCCTGAGCAGTGTGGCACCAGGAGGCACACTGTGGGCTTGGAAGGCATTGCTCACCAGGAACGAGGGTTACACAGCCTGCGTCTGGGTCGTGGACACGTGCTAGCACATTGGCAGGAACACAAAGGTTAATACTTGCAAATGAAAAGAGTTGGAGGGGGGACAACCCTTATCCAAGCACCTGGAGAGGGCAGAGCTGTGCCAGGAAACACGGGAGTCTGCAGAGGACTGAAGGAACACAGCACAGCAAACAAAGGGACAGAGGAAAGGCCTCCCCAAACACCCAGGGGGTGACAGGCCCCTATAGGATGTGTGCTGGCTTTTTCCACTGCCCCATAATTTTTCTGGGCCACCGACACTCTGGGCCTGGAGAACAAGGTCAGAAGAACAACGCTGAGAAAGAAGCTGCCGGGGAGCAACAAGCCTCTAGCTCGGGATCCTGCCTCCACCATGTGGTGAAGGCAAACCATGACCTGCTACCAGAAGCAGGAGCGTGCGTGTTGGTGTGTGCAGGTCAAGGAGGCTTAGAAATCCCTTCCGTGAGCCCCTCCATCCTTGACATCCAGCCATGACCACTTCCCACGCAGAGTCTCACCTCCTGCAGCCTCTCGATTTGAGTCCGGCACAACTCCAGGTCACTGTCTCCTGGAACCACGATGATCCCCAGTGGCACAGCTGCAGGACGGGGCACAGACACAACTCAGGGAGACGCCCCTATTCCATCCCCAACACCTCACACAGCCTAGCTGAGAGCACTGCCAGACTCGGGGACTGCGGCTCCCACCCCCTGATCACTCAGCTGGTCACTCACAGGCTTCCTTGAGCTTTTCCTTGTCATAGTGCAGTGCCTCATAGTCGCGCATGCTGATTCGGCTCACCCGGATCCGCAGCCGCTCGGGCACTGGCTGCTGGCTGCGTGCAGGAGGAAAGGAAAAGGGAAAGGATCAGAAAGTGACAGCCCGCTTTCTCCTTATCCCACTCGCCCCTCCAAAACAGGCAAGAGCGTATCTTGTGCACAGACTGGGGTGGGGAGCTTGGCACCAGCTGCTTCTCCAGCATCAGGCTCTGGCCATACTTCTGTGACCTGATCCCTTCCCAGGCCCTCCTTGAGAGAGGATCGAAATGCCTCTGGGAGTGATGGATCAGTCCCATCCCTTCCCCCTCCACCCCTCCTGCCTTGGAGAGGAGGTGGCAGATTGATCTGAGGAACCTACTCATTGAGCAGAGGCATGGAGTTGCGCCGCTTGGTCTTCTGCACCATGTTGGCTTGGTTGCGCAAAGAGATGTGGATGCAGGAAGCCGCCAGCTTGCAGGGCTCTCCATCTACCTGCATGGGGATGGCCTTGGACGTGGTGAGAACCACCTGCCGGCACTGGCACAGCCGTTCCCCGTGGCCACCGACCTGCAAGGCAGCCTGTGAAAGGGTCCAGAGTGAGAGCAGAACGCTGACTGGGGGGTGGATGGGGGGAGCACCCATTGGCAGCCAGATGTCGCAAGTGAACCAGGTTCTGAGGGTCTCAGGCCTGATCTCAGTGGGAAGAGATCCACAGAGACCAGGGCATGACAGCACCTCACCTAAACCTCAGAGAGCAGACCCTGTCACACAGGCCAGCACCACAACTCCTCAGGAGAGCATCTGTGGAGCTGGTGGACTGGCTGACACCCGGTCAATGGGACCAGTTGCTCCCCTGGTTGCTAGCTCCAACTGGCAACAGCACCGACTCACCAGGGATGTCATGGTGAAGCCGATAACTTCAATGCAGCCATCATCATGGCGCTGTGGCTCGAAGTCGTGGTGCTCCCCAGGGTTGCCCCAGGGCATTGTGCCTGCACAGTACCTGTGAAGGGATGGCAAGCGATGCACGGACAGGCACCCCGAACCCGGGCAGGGATCTGTGGCATGGGGCTGAGGAGCCCGGCACGTATGGGCAGGTCCTGGGGCTGCTCACCTGGGGATGTTCAGAAAGACCAGGCACTGGGGCTTCAGGTCCTGGATCTTGGAGGTTAAGTCTGTCCCATCGCACTGGAGACAACACAGGGGCGTTCAGCCTGCTGTAAGGGTGGTCTGGTCCACCCTACCCACTTAGGAAGAAATGGCCTCCCCGCTCTGCTCCCTACAGGGATTGTCCTCCAAGCCAGGGGTAGCTGATGCTCCCAGGAACAAATCCTCTCCCCAACTCTGAGACACTCAGCGTGCCAAGGGACCGCTCCTCACGCCTCCACAGCTCGCCCCCCTCCCTGGCCCAGAGCACCCCTGCACACTCACAACCAGCTTGACGTGCTTTGCCAAGTCTTTGGAGCTCCCAGTGAGGAAGTCAGAGAAGGCCGTCTGCCAAGGCAAGAGACAGTGTTAGTGCCCAGACGTTCACCGAAATGGGCAGCCAGGAAGCCTGCCACCAACCTTCAGACCTCAACTGCTGAAAGCAGCAAATCCCCTCCCCGTTCATGGGCAGAAGTCCTTTCCTCTCCCCCTCCCAAAACTATCTGTTCCATTCTGCTTGCTATTTTGCCTACAAAAAACCTTGGAGCACCTTCAGTAACAAGCCCTAGTATTCTGTTGACAGCCCAGTCCTGGGTTTACGGACAAGCTGGCAAGGCGGGTCTCCTCCAGTGAGAGACTCGAGTCACAAGAGACAAATTCAGTCTCAAGCTGTAATGAAGTACCATAAAACAGAGCTGATGTGACCCCATCTAGAGATGTGACCCCATCTAGAGATAGCAGGAGAGACAGTATGGCCTCTGTTACACAGACCCTGGGGTCCCCTTTGGGTTTAACTGTAGAGAGAGAAGGGGAGACACAAACAGGAGAGATGTGAGATGGTACAGAGCAGCACTTGGCCTTTAGTACTGCCCAAATACCAGTCACCCAGCCACCTGGGTAGGGAGGTATATTGAGGATGAGGGGATGGACGATCAAAGACAACACTGAGACACAAAGTTCTGGAGGTGACATACGGGAGGGTGGCATAATTAGCCAGGGAGCTGCAACTGGCCGAAGGTATAAAATCAGACCAAAGTAGTGTGGGGACTCTATGGAAAGGCTTCCCGTTCCTCTGCAGGGGGGACAGCCTGCCTCCCCACAGCTCCGGGGAGGTCCTGCCTGGGTGACCGTCCATGAGCCGGAGAACAAGAACAATAGTGGCAGGAGATCAAGACAGCAACTGTACCGCAGGCCAGAGAGCAAGCTGTACCGCCAGCAGCGCTCGCAGCCAAAGAAGAGCTGCAACTCCCAGGGCTGCAGCCTTTCTCCAGCAACCCTCCAGCTTCGGAGGGGTTCAGCTTGGGCGCACGTGAAGGCCCGTGTAACTCGGATGAGTGAGTTTAGGGTGCGGGCAGGAGGCAGGGCCATGCCTGTGCTCCAGCTGAAGCTAAGGCTGCTATGAAGGCATGCCCAGATATCCTCCACACACTCACCCCAGCATAGAACATTTTATTCCGAAACCGGCTGTTGAACTTCTCTGGGTTGGCCTCTAGGGAAAGGAGAAAAAAGTCCAGGTCATTGGCCTGCACATGGAAATACTTCACTTGCCAGATCTCCCCAGACACAGCTCTCCAGCCAGCCTCGGCCAGGAGGCAGCCCCCAGCTCTCTTCCCATGCAGGCACCCCTCTTCCCGCTCAGGTTTCACCTCCAGCCCTGTCCCTGGGGCAATTCTCTTGTTCAGTTTCCCGAGGAACATTTTATGGGCCCACCTCTGGGGCACCCCCTCACCACAGACCCTGCCCCAGCCCTGCCACCCCCCCATACCTCGAGATTCGTGGAACTCCAGCGTCACCCGTGCATCAAAGCCGAGGCTGAAGTAGTTATTAAAGACATCCAAGGGGAGCTGAAACGGAAAGGAGGAATAAGGATGAGGCTGCCAGCATGTGGCCATGGCAAAGACAAGGTCAGGCTATCGCAGAGCCGTGTATGGTGCTCAGGAGGCTGAGGGAGCCCATTTGCTTCCCCCCAGAAAAATACAGAGATCACCAGCCTGAGATGATTGATTGGACCCTGGCTCCTAGGGGTAAGGGACGTGGCCCAAGGGGACACACTCTGCTCTCCGAGATACCTGCAACCACCCATGTTTCTGCTAAAGAAACAGTCTCAGAGGGGATTGGGCTTATACCTGTTGCAAGCTGTGGTTAAAAACCTCTGGTGGACATTTAGTTCTAATCTCTACAGACCTTGCCATGAGTGCTGTGGGTCAGAGCCACAAGGAGAGGAGGGGAATTGGAGCAATGAGAGGGAAACACCAACCCAGTGCTGTAGCCCCAGGTGCTGGGGCTGCCTGAGCCAGTGGGAGAAAGGAGAATGCAGACCCCCAGCGCAGGGAAGAAACACGGAGAGGAGGTGTCCCACCTTGTCAGCGGCCACCTCATCCTTTTCCTCAGGGTTCGCGTCAGGGTTTGGCTCCACATGGAGGTTCCAGCGATCGAGCTGCACAATGTTCCCATCTTCCACATGAGACAGGATCTTGGACAGAGGCTCATCCGTGTAACCCTGGTGAAGAGCAGGACACAGTGGGTCTCCTACCTGCCTCCTGCAGAGATGCCCCAGAGACAGTGGGCATGACGTCCCAGAAGGGATGGGAAGACATCCCAGAGGGAAAGATGTGGAGAAGACCGATTCTACTTGAATGCAGAAGAAAGTGGGACTTGAAATTTAAAACAATACATCTTCCTCCTAAAAATCTCCCAAAGTTTGAAATAATGATTGCTTTTGTTAATGTCCTAATAGATTATAATATAATGCAGAATAATTCAAATGTCAGAAGAACAGTAACATCCAAATGGCTCTTATTTGTTGGTCTGTATTTAGGGAAAGTCAAAACACCCAGCCCATGCAAATCTCCAACCATGTGTCTGGAACTGGAGTCAAAGCGCTCGGCCCCCCTCTGTCAGCAGCAGACTCTTGTGCCCATCACTTACCCCACCCCAGTTCAGCGTCCTGGCCAAGTCGTTCCCTGTCCCCAGAGGTAGGATGGCCACAGGAGGAGGTGGGTTGAGGCGTAACTGGTCCAGAATGGAGAGTATCCAGCCCACCTGCTCGAGCAAGAGAGCGCAAAGAAACAGTTGGTTATTTCAGGGACCGCCAGGCAGGTGGAGGTGACCCGGAGCACCGGTGATGGGAGAAGGGAAGAGACCGGGTCCCCTTAGCCACCACCGAGGCTATTCACAGTCTCTAATGCTCCATACCAGTAACCCCAGTAAGGACACTGGCCCCCAAAAGGGCTACAAATCCAGACATGCCACAGACTAGCACTCCCTGGAGCAGTGCACGAGGGGACCCACAGCATCAAGTGCCACCAGCCGTACCACGGACACTGTGTGCACATTTTGCCCCATTCTGGATTACAGTGAGGAAGGCTGCTGCCGGCACTGGGAAGGACTGGGATGAAAGGCACTGCGGGCACGAAGGGGCTGGGGTACTCACCGTGCCGTCTCCCCCGCACGCCAGGATCCGGAGGTTGTGGACCTTGCGGTACAGCTCCAGCCTGCGGGGAACAGGGAGGGTGAGGAGGGGAGGGAAGAGGCACCGAAGGTGTTACGCAGGGGCTGCAGGGGTCCCTGCCCTCGCGGAGCCCTCGGTGTTCACAAAGCCACGTGTGTATCTCCCTCCCCGCCGCCACAGCAGTTCACAGCAGCGGGCAAAGCGACAGTAACTGTGGCTTCACCAGCTCTTGCGGAGGGAGTGGGGTGTCCACAGTCCGCGTACGATAGATAAACCAAAATGCAGCAAGCAGACGAGACTCACGCGACATTAACTGAACATAATGAACTAGGCCTGGGAACCTCACCCCACAGCTGGTCTCTTCGCCACTAGCCTTAAGGTTAGACCAGCCCTCCAGCAGGGAGCACTGACTGACCACGAGGTATCTTAGGGTGGCCTCTCAAAGTATAAACTCGTTGGAGGTCTCTGCACAAGGGAGCTATGGAGCATCAGGACTCTGCCAGCCATGGGAAGAGCTCTGGGGAGGACTCTCTGGGGCAGAGATGGGTGCTTCCCCCATCAGTACTCACGCCTCCTTGGGTCCACCCTGGCTGAGGTCGAAAACTTGCCGTGGGTTGAGATACCACATGAAGGATTGGATGATCTTGGCTCCCTAAGAGGAGAAGAAAGACTTTAGGTAAAAGGGAGTTCCCAACGGACAGCGGAAAAAGGCGTCTGGTCCAGGGGACAGGCCAAGACAACACCGTTCTGGGGGGACTCAGGCAAAAGCCTGGCCTAGGTGGGAATTGCTGGGCAGCAAACTGGCATTGCAGGGGTTGCCTTGCCTCTTCTGCAGCTGAGATATCACCAAAACTGTGATGAGACCTCAGCAGCCAAATGGCAATGCCCTCACAGAGCCGCCTTCCCAGGGAGATGTAGGACAAGGCCATACCTGATTCCCACCGCTCTTGGGGTTCACAAACACCAGCAAGGGCTTCATGAGAGGAGCTGGCATGGGCTTGATGACAAAGGGTTTCCACCTCCCTTCCTGCAAGAGACACCGCAGGTCCTTCAATAAACCTGGGGAAACGCAAACTCCCACCTCCAGCTGAGCCCTAACATCACGCAGGTCAGGAGTGGGAAGAAGAGAACATCCCAGCCGCTCCGTAAGCTTTATAGCTGGGATTTGCCCTGCCAGCAGGCACCCTCCCTCCACCTCACCCTCCTTAACCTCAGTGCAGATCCAGCAAAGCCCCCTTGTTTCCCAGTCCTGCTCCTCACTGCCCAGTCCCTCCGCCCTTCCAAGACAGGGTCATCCCCCGTCCCCTCATCTCTTACCTCGGCTCCCTTTTTGCTGGATTTCCGCTTGAACGATGTCCTCTTCTTCTTCTTACTAGATTTCAGTGGATTCTGGAGAGAAAAGAAACAAACCCAAGAACTCTGTGAGGAGCTGCTGGGCAAGCAGGAGTCATAAAAAAGCCACAAGAGCTGAGGTGACTTACCTGGGGCCGTCGGACCCGCAGAATCCAGGTGGGAGGAACGACGACAGCAGCATGAGCCCCCAGCGAGCAGGGCTCTTCAATGTGTTGCAACATGAAACATGACACTTTGCTGTGATACTGGGGAAGGAGAAGACAGAGAGAAAACTCAGCCGCTCAGTTTGCCGGGGACAGCCACGTTCTCCTCCTCCCAGCTCCCCCATGCCAGCGCAGGGAGCGCTGGAGGAAACCATGCGGGAATTTTGTGATGGGAAGGCAATGAGGAGAAAGTTTCTTGTAGGAACTTGCAGCTACCACAGTACAGCCTCTCCCAGTAAGTGGAGCTGTTAAGGGCAGGCTGCAGAGAAGCAGCCTGGGGAGTCCCAGCAGAAAGCAGAGGTCATTAGGTGCAGAACAGGCTGGTAAGACGTTCAATGGGGGCTTTCCTCACCGCTTGCTTGCACCAGGAACAGCTGATGGCTACAATCTCTTTACTGTGGAAGGCAAACTTCTGCTGGAAACCCTGCGGAGGGAAAGACAAGAGGCTTAGGGAGTTCCCTCACAGCTTTCTACCATCCAAGAGGACTTTCCCACCACTAAGAGAGATGTTAACAAAGAGAGTGTGCCTGCAGCTGGAGCCCTCTGGATCCCTGTCAGATAGCCCCAACCACCACTACGGCACCAGGGAGGCCACTGTGCTCTGCAGGGGTGTCCCTATTGCTCAAGGAAAGCATGTCAAGAAGACAGTCCCCTCCAGGATTGATCCCTGGGCCCAGGGGAAGAACAACTCTATGTGGGAAGCACTTATGTACTGCTTCACTGCACAAAACAGGACATGCGTCTTGGTTTTGCTGTAGGCTGCTGCTGCCAAACAGGAATGGTGGGATGTCCCTGGTCCTCAGCCTTGTTCTCATCTCTGGTTTGACCTTAGCTTTCCTTCAGGCTGAGAAAAAAACCCAAGATGTCGTCTCACCTTGCCACACTGCCGACATTTCCCTTCCTGCCGCCTCCGGTGTACCCAGTGATGCCGGACAACGATGGGCTAAAGGGAAAAGAAAAAAAGAAAAAAAAAAAAGGGGGAAATGAAGGGCCCAGTGTGTGAGGGAACGCAGGAACAGGCAGGAGGAATGGACCCAGGCCAGCCCGGACCTCTGCTCTTGCAGCAAGCCCACTGCTCACATGCACCAGCCCCAACCCTCTGGGAGAAGGCAGAGCCAAACAATCAGGGGGCAAGAGGCCAAATTAAGGTGCTCAGAGAAGGAATTAAAACCAGAAAAAACAGGAAGGAGGGGAGGGAAACTGAAGAATGAGAATCACACAAAGCAAAACCAACAGAAAGTGGGCAAGGAGTAGCGTGGAGCGCTACTTTGGCCATAAATCACATCCCCATCCTCTAACGTCTCTGCCCAGATGCCCCCAGTGCCAGGTGAAAAACGTGCTGGTGGCAGGTGTGAAAATCCCCAGGGAGACAAAGTCTGTGCCCACAGCAAGAAGATGAGATGGAAGTGGTCGCAGCTAAGCAGCGAACTTGCCTAGCTCCACGTTCCTCGAGGAGAGCAGCAGCCCCAAAGCCCCCCAGCACCCACTTCACCCTGCTCTTGAAGTCCTGCTAGCCTGCCTCAGCCCCTGCCCGCGGGGAAGGGAGCAAGGCTGCTCGCAGGCACCTTCTCCCTGTCTGCAGGCTCACGGTGGGTGAGGGCTGGGACTTGCAGGAGCGATTGTGAGGGGGTCAGAAGTTTTGTAATGAAGTACTGCATTTCCTAAATCCCACCCTCCTCTTCCAGCCCTGGATTGGGAGAGGCATCGCAAGGAGGGCAGCAAAGAGAGAAGAGGGAGTGCAAGTTCACAGCCCAGCATGGTAAGGCCCAAGACCCTGCTCTTGACAGCTTTTGGGATCATGATGATGATAGAGGCAGAAACCAGCAGGAGATCTGGGTCAGCTCCGCTATCGCCTGCTCCGAGTGCAGCATACGGGAGAGGATGTCCTGTTGGCTTTAGCAGACACTAATCCAGTAGGAGCACAAGTGGGGCTATGCCCTGATCTCAGCTCTGGGTCCCAGCAGGCACATCTAAGGAAAGGGCTGTCCCTGAAGGGGATCCCTGGCAGCACAAAGGCCAGAAGAGCACCTTTCTAGGGAAACAGGAGGGAAGAGCCCTTCAAGGAACTGAGGAGTATTAGAAAGGCAGGATGGAGAAGCAGGGTTTGTGAGAAAAAGGAGGAACACCAGGAAAGGGGAGGGAGAGAAAATTTGTAGAGGTTGGAGAGGAGGAAAATAGAGACAGAAGACTGAGCAGAGGCAAAGAGTTGTCAGCAGAGCCCAAAAAGCAAGTGAAGGACAAGTAAGGGAGCTGGGCTAAGAGTGATACGGGAAGGAGGCACGGCAGGAGAAGCAAAGGAAGAAAGAAAGGTTTAAAGTGATGCTGAAAACTTCACCTTACCAGGTCACACTGACATTTCTGAGCAGGCAGCCCTGTGTTTGAGTACCTTTCCCCTACTGCGTCTGCTGTGCCAGCACAAACACGGTGTGGGGGCAGCAGCTGTGTTACCAAAATGGCCCATGACTGAGCCATCCACACCCACTCCAGAGTACTGCATGGGCTACACAGACTCCACAGGCTGGAGGGTGAAGCATGAAGGCTGACGGGTGCTTCCACCAGCTCAGCTCAGCAGACAGGTGCCAGGCCACTGCTTATGCCCAGTACATGAAAACATGGGCTAGAGGGGTCCAACAGCACCACTGCGGGCATCTTCTACCGCTACCTGGAGTACCTGTGGCACCCAGGTCAGGGCTGAGTGATAAAGCCAGAAGTGAGCCCGTACTGCTTCCTTCCAAACTGTAGGAGACTTGGGGACCTGCTGTTTGCCACAGCCTCCTCTATGTGCCTGGGGACGAGTACAAGGGGAAGAAAACCTCTCCCAGAAAACACTGTTCACATGTTCCCCCCATACGGATGCAGGAGCTTTAGAACATGCAAACCACCAGATGCTCTGCATTTGCTGCCTGTGAGCTCCTCGATCCTCACTCCTCACACCCAGCCTGTGCTGCTGCCTTGCAAAGAAACATCCCTTTTACTGTGCCACCCCCTCGGAGCCAGGAGGCAGCATGATTCCTGTGCTCTGATGAGCAATGCGCTGGCAGCATCTGACATCTTTGCCACCAAACTGGAAAGGGAGGGGGCAGATGTGGGCAGCATCCAGGGCACATCTCTCACCTCTCGTACGTTCCGGGATCCTGACTCCCTGAAGGAAGGTTTGCAGCGGAAATTTATCTGTAGATTGAACACATGTGAGAGGAATCAGTAAAACCATCATACCCAAAGGAAACCTACCAGAGCTTACTTTACTACAGTAGGCCTAGAGCCTCTGGAGATGTCCAGTGCTTGCTGCAAAACCCCTCACATATCTCTGTTACTGAAGAACATGAGGCCTGGGGCCCCAATCATGTCACTAGAGGCTCCTTTTGGTATTGTCTCCTCAGAAGACCCCTCTTTGCAATGACACATTGCAGTTCCCCAATCTTCTTGTGTTTCACTACCCAAGAGGAAGGGCTGCCCAGGAAAAGGCTGTTACAGCTTTGCAAGCCGCAGAGAGGGCTTAACAGGCTCTACTCACTTTCTCCAGCTGTTCGATGCAGGGTGTATGCACTACGATCTTGCAGGCGGCACACTTACGCCTGGAGAGAGGTTTTTGCTGGAGGATGAGAAAAGGGGAGGAAAAACATGCATCTGAATAGCAGTGTTCAGAGGCCGGCAAGCTCAGCCTCCCATCACACCCCCTTCATATATATCAGGGTGCAGCAAAGTTAGACAGAACCAAGACTCCTTGCAAGTGAAGGGATCTAAGCAAGTGCGTAGAGCAGATGCTCTCAAGTCTGGGACAGAGCAGGGAGGTGCTCTCCCGCTGTCCTGTCCAGCAGTCCTTGGCCTCTTCTGACACTGCCTGGGAGCACCATGGAAGCTGGTCTGGGAGGCACCTGCAGGGCTCCCACCATAAGCCCCTTGTGCAGGCATGGGATGGCATCAGTGCTCCGTGTCCTGCACCACAAGCAGGACTGAGCCTGCAAGCTGGGAAGGAGGACTGCAGCAACCCCGTAACATCAGTGCTGCCCGCAGGGTCAGGAGGCAGCAGGCCTGGGTCTCCAGCGCTCACTTTTCTCCTCTATTGAAAGGTCTTGGATTCAGATTGTCCCTCTAAGGGTGTGGGATCCCAACAGCCTCTCCCTGGAATATCATCATACCGCCTCCGGGCAAGCGGCAGCTCTGTGTGAGGTTTCCACCGCAAACCGAGCACCAGCGCTGGCAGAAACTGGGGACGCAGCCCTCCAGCATTCAGAGATAGGAGGGACACAGTCCCCACCTTGGCAGCCCCCCAGACCCCCGCAGGTCCCCCAGCAGCAGCAGCGCGACCGTCGCGGTCTCCCGGACGGGTGGCAGCGCAGCCCGCACCTGCAGCCCTTGCCGGGGAGACGGGTGACCCCAGGTGACTCACCAGCAGCTTTGCCATACAGTTCTGCTCCCCAACATAGCAGAAGTCCCCAGAGACATTGGTCTCAAACCAGATGTGCTCCCCATAGACCGCAGTCTCCTGAAAGGCACAAGACAACACGTTTCTCTGAGAGCACCCCCAGATGGGCATCTGAGCCCCTAAAATGCTTTGTGCGAGGGACAAGATACTGGACAATGCTGGGGGGGCGAGAGGTTGAAGCTAAGTGTAGGCCAGGAGACAAGATGCACAGAACAACCAGGGCCAACATCTGGATGGAGGAAACCTCATGAAGCTGCTGCCATGGCCCACCTGTTGGAAATGAGAGGGCCCCAGGAAACCACCTCGAAGACCTACAGCCCAGTTGCAGCGTCCTGCGCAGGGAAGCTGCTCCCACCACCCCCTGAGAGGAGGCATCGGGGCAAATTCAGAGCAGGGGACTCTCCTGAAACAGCTTCTGTTCTACGACCTCAGGGCGCAGCTTAATACCTGCCAGGCTCTGCCTGTGAAGGAGCAGGGGCTTACTCCTGTTGCTTGGCCCCAGCCACCAGAAGACCTCGGCTGCCAGGAGCAGAAGAGCTGGCAGTGGAATAGCTATGCCATCCTCCCAGGAACCACCTGTGCCTGCACAGCCTCTCCTTGCAGCATCAAGGGGTGCTGCCAGCAGCACAGACGCTGGCACCAGCTGGTAGCAACGGCGGATGCCATAAATGTGTCAAAGCTGAAGTCACCTGGGAAGCCTCAGCCCGGGAAGAGCCTGCTGCTTCTTGGCCGAGAGCCGATTCCACGCAACGCCCAGCAAAGCGTGCTACAACTTACGCTCCAGTCCACAGTGCTGCGTATCTGTCTCTCGGAGTCGCTCCTCAGGGCTAGCGCAGGGTTTGGCTGGGCTACCATGTGCTGGAGGCTGGACTTGGCAATAGCTTTCCTGGAAGACACAAGAGGGCTGGCTATTAGATCAGGGGAGGAGGAATATGTGCAAAGCACAACCTGCTTCTAGGATGGACGGTGAGGCTGGAGCAGAAGAGCATCCTCAGGACCAAGTGGCTGGAAACGAGGTGAATCTCCAGCACCGCTGGCTGAGGAGGCCACTCCTGTGAGGCAGCCCCATGGGATGAAGAGGTGCCGGGCACTGAGCTGACGGCTCAGCTAAAGACACCCTGCACCCAGCAAAAGGCACAGCCTGCTGGGTCAAAGACCTCGGGGGTGACAGGTCCATTGCAAAACAGCCGGGGACGCTCCGCCGAGCTGTGGTGGTGGGGCTGCCTTTGCAGGGACAACCCAGAGCCCTTGCCCCACAGACTCCCCGCAGCTTTCCCATACCAAGGCACCTCAGAAGCTGGGGTGTTTTCGGGGACCAGCACAACCGGTTGGAAAAAAAGCAGGTGTTTGTTTGGGGCTAGCGAGCTTCTCCCAGATGTGCTAGGGTGGAGGAAAGGAGCAGCAGAACCAGCCAGCTGGATAAAGTGTGCATCTCCAGCCCACAACCAGACCTGCCGCCTCCCTCCAGCCCCGGGCTGGCAGGAGGGGATGCCCGCAAGCCCCAGGGGCCGCGCTGAGAGCATCAGAGGCCGTGCCGGCCCGAGCGGGAGATGCTCAAGAGACACGAGCGGCGCTGCAAGACACCGACGGCAGCCACGGCCGACGGCGCCGAGCCCCTTCCCTCCCGAGCCTGGGTCTGCACCCAGCCTCCCTTCCCCGAGGCATCGCCCGCTTGCACGCCACCGCCATACATACAGCAGCCGGGGGCTCCAGCCATCCGGGGCGGCGTGGCGGGCAGGCTCCGGTCCCAAGCACTCGGGGAGGGTGACAGAGGAGCAGCCGGCTCCGGCCGCCCCTGCGCAGTGCTGGGCCAGCAGCCGCAGGCGGCTGGAGGGGAGCAGCCCCGGCCGGAGGGTATCGCTGGAGCGGCGTCGCTGGCTGAGGCGACGGTAGCGACCCGGCAAGCCGTAGGCGGCCCGGCCGTACATGAACTCGGTGGGCAGGCGGTGGGAAGAGGCACGCCGCAGGCAGCGGGGACCCCGCGACAGCAGCCCAGCCTGGAGCGGCTGCAGCCGGGGTAGCATGGCCAGCCACCTCTCCTCGGCCCACCGCTCACGCCGGCCGCGCTCGACTCCCGCCGCCACGCCGACGCCATCCTCCGGAGACTCGGATCCGGAGCCGTCGGTGCGGGGTGCCCCGTCCTCCTCCTCCTCTTCCTCTCCGGTGGGGATGAGGCTGGCCAAGAGGATGGAGGGACCCACCAGCTGGGCGTCGATGGCTCGTGCCCGGCCCCCGCGTTTCGTCTGCACGGCGAACCTGGGGCTGAGGCAGGGTGGCGTGGTGCTGGAGCGGCGACGGGGGCCGGGGCGCTGGGGCAGACCCAGGCAGGAGAAGGATGGCAGCGGGGAGCCCGAGCCGCGCCGGCGCTGGGCCAGCAAGGCGGAGGGCAGCCCTGCCTGGGAGCGTCGCCTGGCCTTGCCCGTGGGCACGGCCACCGCGCTGGCACGCCGCGGCCCCTTCCTCCCGAAGTGCCGCCTAAAAAAGGTTTCCATCGCACCCCGATGGTGGCTGTTAACACAGAGACCAGGAGTTAAATAGGGTCCCCCCATGAGTCCCCCGGGGCTGGGCTGCGAAGGGGCAGGGCAGGGGGATGGCGGGGGACAGAGGGTAGGAGCAGGGAAGGTGGGGGGGAACGTGGCGATGCCACCCAGGGCTGGGACCCACTTGCTAGGTAGACGCACCGCTGGGGCTCCCGCTGCCCACAGCTCCCCAGTTCCCTGAGTTTCATGGCTCAGCCCAGGGCGCTGCGATGGCAGGGCGGGTGTCACCGCCTGGCCAGGACCCTCTGCATCCCCTGCTCACCGCTGTGGGATCGGCAGAGCCCCTGCATCCCGAGGTGCCGCTCAGCCCCGGTGACTATCCCCACCGCTCTCCTGGTGCTGGTCCACCTGGTTTCCCCATGGGAACCACTCTGGCTAAGCACCAGCCCCACCAATTTGCAGCAAATTGAAACTAAGCTGTTGCAAATCCTAACAAGAAAACCAACCGGGCAAGTAAGAGCAGGGCAGGGAGATTTGGTAGAAGCTGGCTGGGAGAGCTGGAGGCTGGGAGAGCCGGAATAGTGCAGAGGAGAGCTAGGAAAATCATCCCCTCTGTCCTGCGCAAAACTTCCCTCTCCTGGTGGAAAGAGCTTTACCGGGGCTCTCAAGCTTTCGCTGCCCAGCCCTCAAAGCTTGACAGGCTGCCTGGACACTGCCGCAGCCTGTGGAAAGCCCCAGGCCACAGGTGGAAGGTGCTGCAGCAGTTTCAGCACTGGCGGCTCGGCATGCGAAGGCTGGAGTGGAAGGGGCTGAATCTGTCTAGCTCCAGCGCTCCTCTCCTCCAGAGCTAGTGCTTTGCTTCCCACTCTCCAGCCACTGCCTCTCTTCAGCTGCTACATAGAGAGGACTTATTCGAGGGCAACTGAAAAAAACCACCAAGACCCACAGTTTGGTAGAAGCAAACTTCTGGCTCTTCAATTGCTCCCAAGGCAGGGGACTCTGGATCATGGCAGCCTGCAGGCACACACAAGCCACCACCATCACTCTCAACAATTTCCATGCTGTAGAAGGCAGCTCCTCTACCCATCATGAGGGTACGGGCATGCCGCTCACCACTGCACTAAGACTGGCATCTGCTCCACTTGTTTCTACTTTCCTCCCTTCTCATGCTCTTTTATGCACTCGCTTGCAGGTCAGCAATACCAGAGGACCTTCAGGAGAACACCCTGGCTCAAACCTCCACTGCCCCAAGGTCCACACAAACGGGCAAATTTGTTAGAAGCTTCCCTTTTTGTTTGGCAAACGCAGGTAAGATGGGACATACGTGTTATTTTCTGGACCACAAACTGGAGCTTTTGCTTAGTGCTTGTAGCACAAGCAACCCGTTGGGCTGTACCTCTATTTCTTTTAGATGAGTACAAAGCTGAGTTTGTATCTTTGGAGAAGGTTGGGTCTCCTCCAGCCTGGCAGGCAAAGAAGGGAGCTCTTTAGTTTCTACGGTCTCACTGCCATGCCTGTATTCAGTAACATAGCACAAGGAGGGAAGGAAGAACAGCAATGCCCTCCAGCGAGCAGCATCAGGGCAGCTAAAGCCTGGCTGAACTGAAAGCAAAACAAAGTGTCACCTTCTCGGAGGGATTTCTCAAGTCCACAGCAAGCAATGCAGGTACTTGGTCACCAGCAGGTTAACTATCACACCACCGAGGCCCATGCAGCTTTGCAGAGGGCAAAAGCACGTTTTCCTGATCACCCTGCTTCCAGCCTGTCCACGACACTGCAGTGCTCCATTCCTGTCCCTACTCCCCATCGTCGAAAGGATGATGCGCGGTAAATTGCATCATCACCAATAGGTGTTAAAAATTGTCTGAACAAATAAAACGTGTTAAAAAAACCAAGAGAGAACACCGCCTGGGTGTGGCACGCTGCAGCAGACCCTTTTTGGCCGGCTTTAGCTGCTGGGGCAGACTTACTGTCCAACTACATCCCAAATGAGCTTAACAGATGCTCCCTGCTGCCCCAGATACTCCACTAGCACGAAGCTGCTGTACCACTTGCTGAGCTGCTGCTATGGGCAGGAAGATCTCTCAACACAGCTTCCTTCCTTTTTGCACCACAGTCTCATGAGGAAATCTGCTAGAATAACCTTGGCCTGACATTTATGTTTGGGTACTAGCTGATTACGGCCCTTTTTATCTTCAGGGCTGTCTGCAAGTGGCACACGGACTCACGCTCCAGCCACCAGTGGTGAAGGTTATTACCAGGCAACCATCTGACAGCCCACAACAGCAGCACGTGGCAGCACAGATATGATGGGTGAAGATATCCCCATCTCTCGCAACTTCGTTCCAATCTGAGCTCCAACTGGTATATCGCAGGTGCTGAAAGCTACCGCCGGCGGAGCAGACGGACAGACTGCCGGGGGTGCCCAGGGTTGATGTGCATCAGCAGAGCTGCCTGCAGAGCAGGCGGGGAACCACGCACCAGGCAGAGCAGTCTGACAGGAGCTAAGCCCTGGAAGCCCCCGGCCTAACACCAGCACATCTCTGGGACCTCCACTGTTAGAGAAAAGCCGGCACCTGCGGCTGCTCTGCAGGCTGCATCGCTCGGCATAGTTAGGTAAGGAGGCTGGATGGAGGCAGCCTGGCATTTGCAGGGTGGGAGGGAAAGGAAGTATTGCTGCACGCACTAGGATATCAACTCTACTTACGAGCAGCTATGCACTATCATTTCAATCTCCTTCTGTGAACGAAGAAGGAGACAGCAGCTCTGGTCTGCTCACGATCTGCAATCAGAGCTCTTGGGAAGTGTGTTTTTTTTCTAACCAGACCCCTCAGAGCTCCTCAGCCTCCTATGCTCCCCGCCTGGCTTTGGTGGGCAGAGATGCTGCTGAAGCAGGAACATGTCCCAGAGCGTAGGCAGCCAGCAGTGCGGTCCTCGAGAGCTGGGGGAAGAGGGGGCTGCTGGAGGAAGCTCCTTGGGCGCTCAGAGCAAGCTGCAACCTCTTACTCTGAGGACAGAGCTAACCTTGGTGGCAGGATCTAAATGCCCTTGGAAAGTCAAGCAGGGATCGAAGAGGAAAAACTTGCATCTTGTAACTTCAGCGGACGCAGAGCTTGTGGATCGGCTGATAAGGAGATCCTGCTCTCTGGACAGCCAGCAGCCATCCCTCCTGCAGTGGTGGTGGCTCCAAAACCAGACAGACTGAATCCTAGGGCTAAACACGCAGTGTCCCTCAAGGCATAGGCTCTGCCCAGGTCAGGAGGAGCTTCTTGATATTCAGCTCCATTATTCTGCTTTGCTTCACTAGCCTCAAGCAAACTCCCACGTACCATACTGAACAGGCCCTCTGTGCCCTTAGACATGTAGCAGGACGCTGTGCCATATGCCTGCTTGGCCCTTCCTCTATGTTATTATTCCTTCTGTCCCTCCAGCAGCCTGGTCTATTCCTGCCAGCACTCAGAAGCAAGAGAGATCCCAGGTTACCTTCCTACAGTGCCAAATCTGGCACCTCCCTCCTGGCACCAAGGGTGGCAATAGGACCCTACTGCAGGATAGTGCCAGCAGCACAATGCACAAGCCTTGAGCCCTAGAGAAGTTCAGACTTGAAAAACACAATCAGCTCCTCCCAACCTTTCAGCAAACCTCCAGCTAGCTGTCTGGAAAGCATTTTTTCCAACCACGGGGCTACAGCAAGGGAAACGAGTCGGAGAGTTTTGCCCTGCTCCGTGACGAGCGCCCGTCCTGACGGTGGCTGGCTGCGTCCCTGCATCCCAGCTTGCTGCGGGTGCTGGGGAGCTGCTGCGGCACCGGAGCTGGCAGCACGCAAGCAGGAGCCCGTTTCAGTTTACAAGCTGTCTTTCCCTGGCAAGGACACTTGACTTGCGCAGCTCAACCACAGGGAAAGTGTAAGTGTTATTAATAGCCACCCCTGCGTGACACCAAGATCTCCTGGGCTTCTGCCTCTCTGTCTCCTCCCTGCCAGGACACTAGAGGGATGGAGGGACAAGAGCCTGGGAGCCCATCCAGGGAGCTGCTGCTCATCCCCACCCCTCTGACATACCACCGCTTGCCTTCAGCCTCGGTTTCCATCACAAGCTCGCACTCCCCGCTCCTTTCAGTGCTCTGATACTCAATCTTCCCATGTACGTTGCTGTCCCCACACCACCCCTGCTGAGATCCCGGCCCCGCTCCCCCGTCCTGTTCCCAGGCATCAGTCACCGACCTCTCCTCTCCCATGGGCTCTCTGGCCAGCCCTCTCCGATGTACCACGAAGAGCAACCTGCAGAGATGAGGTCTGCTGAGGAAAGTGCCCCTGTGCCAGACGGGGAAGGGAGCACGCTGGTCAAGATGCGTTGCAGCCCTCAGGGCTTTGGCTGCAGCGAGGTGAGCAACGATCAGCAAGTTCCCAAATGGCGCGGTTTGTTTCTACCCAAAATTTCCATTCCAGCTGTAATCTCTCCTACATCACGTGAATAAAACAGAGTCAGGAGCTCCCCTGTGCTGGGTCCAGCATGAGCAAGGAGATGCGGCTCCCCCCAGCACAGGGGTGGGGAGGCTCCATCCAAACCAAAGCATCGCGAGGGGTGAGCTATGGGCTGCGCTCACCTTCTATTTTAGGATTCATTCATTTGACCTACTGCAACAAGTGCCACTGCCTACATGGGCCACAGCACCTTGCTCCCATGCTCCCAAACTGCAAGAGCATGGCATTCCCAGGGCAAACCGTGGACAAAGACATCCTCAATTGTACCGTCACCCTCATACTGCAAAGGAGAAGACTACTGCTGCAAACTTAAGGCCACCCCTCCAGGCTGCAGAAGGCAGTTTCTGGTCCTTGCAGGGCACTCAGAGGGGAACAGGTCCCCACCTATCTCTCAGCGAGCCCTGGGGTTGATCCAGAGGACTTCAGACCTCCCTCCTAGTGAGAAAGCAAGGCAAGGGCTTAGAAACCAGCTCGTGGTCACACGCATGCAGCTGCAGAGGACCTCCTCCCAGCTCTGAGGTCTCTGCACATGCAGCCCCAGCGCCCTTCTCTGCGGGGAGCTGCAGAGAGGCCCCTGCCAGGGCTACTGGGCACGGACAGCGAGAGCAAGGCACCCCTGGCAACATCTAAGGGCTTTGCTAACTTGCTCAGAAGCCCGTCAGTGCTACTGGGCACTTTGGTTGACCAACCTGGAGGCCTCAGGACTGCACTGCTTCACGAGGGACGGGCAGCTACACCAGTTTGGCCTCTTCGTACCCATCTTGCACGTGGCCGAGCAAAAGCACAAACTCACAGCCTCCTGCTCCCACACATACACACCTCTGCTCCACAGCGTCGCAGCAGTGCCACTGCTCTGGACCCGATGCGAATACCTTGACACACCCCGGACACAAAACGGTAACGGGATACCCGCACAAGACGGCCAGAAGTAAAACTCGCCCAAGGGCTTTTTTTCAGGGGACAGGAATTTCACGGCACACTCCAGCTGGCAGCAACAGCTCAACATCACCACTTCAGCATCACTTCTGACTGCTTGGTGCCCTGGGCGGATCACCGTGCAGACCACACCAGGGATGAGACGCAGCCACTAACTTTAACCCCACACCATTTTCTGGGTATTCACACTCCATCGGGAGCTGGGGACACCACACAGAGGAGACGCAGCCTCTAAGCCGCCTCCTTTGAATGAGCAAGACAGGGGGACGGATGCAGTGCCAGGGACCAGCAGCTGCCTTGCAGGGGGGTTGTAGGCATGGCAAAGAAATGAAACACCACAGCTTTGCAGCTCGTCATGGGAAGCTTCTCCAAGGGGCAAAGCTGGGCAAGGAGCTGCCGAAGGCCATGCAGCAACCTGAGCACGGTGCTCGCTGCCTGGCCCTGCCTCGATCAAGGCAAGCCAAAAGGGATCAGCCACCCGCCCTCCTGCCTGGCCCTTCACAAGAAAATGCTCTCAACTTCGGTTTGCTGGGAAGAGCAGGGGCTGGGAGCAGAAGAGACTTTTTTTACAGTTCCTAGCATAACCCCCACAATCATTCTGGTGGCAGCTCCATCCCGCCTCTCCCCAAATTCTGCATGACACCCTGGTGCCAACCTCCCCTTCGCAGCCTTCTCAGGGCAAACCTGAAATGTGCTTTAAGGTACATCTGCCAGGCTAGCTCAGACCCTCCACTTATGCTTCATAAAGTCAAGAGTTTGCCAGCCCTAAGGCTCAGAGTAATGTTCCCATTACAACAATGTGATTTCCTTCCCAAAATCCATGGAAGACAGTGTTTTGTCTTAATTTAAACCAAAGCCGTCTCCTTGGAGGCTCCTGGGCTGACTCTGGGCATTTTTATCCCTTGACAACTTTCCACCATCATAACATTATGAAGTTTATTTGCCACTACAGTAAATAATCTGCCTCCTGGTTATCAAGAAACCCAACAACACTGATTTAAACAATCTGTCGCTGCGTTTGGCTGGGGAGCCAAACAGCAAGACTGACGGCCTCGAGCAGCGGGGATGAAACGCAGAGGGTGAGCCACCACTATCAGCGCGCCGGGGCTGAGGCAGAGCAGGGGTCGGGGGAGAGGCCGGCCATGCAGTTTCTATTTTGGTCCCATCAGCAGGACCATCGATGCAGGCTGGGAAGGACTTTGAGAGTTTCCTCTCTCAGTCTGAGCTCCATTTGCAGAGCGGCATGCATGAAGCAAAGCGGCGGGGGGTTCGGCAGGGCGCCCCGGCAGTTTGGGTGCCCAGCCCGTGGTTTCTTTAGCAGATTCTTCCTCCCCAGGGCTGGTCCCCTCCTTCAGTACACGCAGCTCTGTGCCTCCGGTAGAGGAGGGACACGAGGGACGTGCTATTTAAAGGGATGCCGGTCCCACAGCCCAGCTGTCTGATCCGAACTCCCTGAGCAGCCCTGAAGTTCTCCTCCTGTTCGTGGGGAAGACATTTCGGCACGGTGTTGCCCTGGGCAGGGCAACATGCAGCATCTGCCCAGAGCAGCAGCCCCAGGGAGGAGGCGATAAACCCGATGTAAAGATAAAGCTGCGGCGTGGCAGATGCAGAGCACAGGCAGCGATTCCCAAGGCTCGGAAATCTTTAGACCTCCCAGAGCAAAGCAGAGAGCGCCTCGGGCGCTCAGCTACAGGCACTGATAACAGAAAGATGGGAGCCGCGTGCCTCCCTCCAGTCCACGGCAGACGTCAGGAAGGGCATCCCACTGCTCCCAGCAGAAGCAGGGTGCCTCACCGGCACCAGGGGCGATGCCAGGAGCCCACAAGTCCGTCCTGCTTCCCTAAACTATCCCAGGGCAAAGCGGCCGGTGTCCGGGGGTCCCAGCGTGGCACAGGCTGGCTCCCCACGCCACTGTCCTCTGCCACCTGCAGGTTTCCCCGCTGCCATCCCCGTGCCACACAGGCTGGTAGGATGCAGCCAGTGCCGTAACAGGCAGCAGACTGGGTGGCTGGAAACGCACCTCTGGCAGGGAAAAACCCTGCCCTCCTTCCAAAGGGGAAACAACAGCCAGGTGCCACCGAGTGCCACAGCGGCTGCGTTTCACAGAGCCCCCGCCTCAGCCCCGGGGACAGCTCTCGTAGCCCTTCGGGCTCGCTCCAGCCTCCAGGAGCAAACGCAGCTCAGCAGGAGCAAGGCTGAGGGTCTCCGGGATGACTCCGGGGTCTGCTTCCCACCGCCTTTCCCCAGCGGGATGGGACGCGGTACCTGCTCAGACCATACCCACGAACCAAGGGCTGGTTCCCCCAGCCTCCTCCCATCCCCCACCCGGCACAAACAAAAGCAGCAAAACGTGGGGGATGAAGAGGAAGACGAGGAAAAGAGAAGGAGAGAGCGTGGGGAAAAGCCCCCGTGACCTGATCCGGAGCGGCGCGGGGGTCCCTGCAAGGTGCCGAGCGGGTTGGCGGTGGCCGCTCGGGAGCAGCGGCAAGCCAGCCCTCCCCAACCAAGTCCTAGTTTGGAGAGCGAACCGCTCAGCTTCTCCCTCCGCCTCCTCCCTGCGCTGCAAACCCTGACAGCGCTCGTTAAAATAACCAACTGCACTTCCTCTCCGAGCAGCCCCGAGGCCGGCTTGTCCCCAGCCAGAGGCGCAGGCACTAAGAGGGGTCCCCCAAAAAAAAAAAAAAAAAAAAAAAATAGAGGGGTCCCCCTCCGGCGCCCAACTGCCCTCTGAGTACCCGACCGCAGCTAGGGGATGCCACCGCTTCCCTCGGAGCGGCAAGAGGAGGATAAGGGGAGGAACCCGCCGAAGAGGCGATTCTCTCCCACCTCCTTGGGACCTCGATAAAGGGGTTTGCACGGCTGATGAGAGCCGAAAGCACCTGCCTTGGAGAGCCCGCGTTCATTTCGTGATGCACAGGAGGTAACTTGGTCCTGAGTTACGGACAGTGTCTGCTCCGGGCGGGCTCCACGGACGTCTCAGGAGCTTTTTACCTCCCCTTGCTGCTGCAAACCCCCCCCATGGGATCTCTCGCAGCCGGGCTGGGGACTTCCCCGTCACACTTCGCCGCTATCCGGGTCCCCCAGCTGTCCCCAGGGACCCGCTCCTGGCCAAACTCCCTTTAGTGGGGCTACAAAACCCATCTCCGCTTTGGCTTTTGTAGAGAGGGGCGGGGGGGGGGGGGAATCACACCGAAGGCCAGCTCTCGCTCCACGATGCCTGCGAGGCGTGAGTCACGAGCTATTGTTATTTTGGTCATTCTCCCATCCATGCGGCCGCAGTGAGTCACATGGATGGCCGCAGCTGGGACCTTGTTGTCCTTTCACACCCTGCCTCCTCCTGCCTGCCCCTTCCCCTTGCCTACATGTCACGGCTAAAATTAGACAGGGAGCTCTTCTCTGCGCGTAGGAGCGTGCGTGCGTGCGTTTGGACCCTGCCCAGCGCTCCTTGGGGCCTGCAGAGAGACTACAGTAAAACGATCATAACAAAACACGAGGGGACGTTGCTGCCAGCGTGGCAAAGGCGGCCAGCTGCCTTCCCCGATGGGTATCTTGAAAGCGGTTCACAGGAAACCATTAACCAGAGGGGAGCCAGGCCCGAAGGCTGAGCTACCGCCATCACCACCGTCTCTGTCACGGCAGGAGGAGCGAGCAGCCTTTGCAAAGCGGTGGGAGCCGGAGGTGGGCGAGGACATGTGAAAAAACCTCGCCGCTACCAAAGCTGCTGCAGGGATTGCGTCCGGCCCTTGGGAAGGGGAGCTGAAGATGCCCAGGGCAGGCAGAAGGAGATGTTCACCCCTGCTCAGCCCTCTCTTCCTTCAAACCTGGCAGTCGCTGAAGGATGGAGGGCTCTGCCCCTTTCCCTACAGAGGGTACATGTCCTTCAGACTTCCCTCCCCAGTGCCAGAAAAGGGCCAGTAGCAGCAGAGCAGGTCCTCGCAGCCCCGGGGCAGCCACGGTGCCAGCCGCGACCACCGGAGGAGGAGAGGCTGTGGAAAACCCTAGGAACAGTCCCCAGTCCATCGCTATTAAGACCCACTTACTGGGACCGGCAGGATGTTTCATCAAAGAGGAAATTAAAATCGTGCTGTAACTAGCCGCCCATTCAGGGCAAAGAAGCCTGGTAAGAGATACGTGCGGTTCCTCCCCAGCCAAGGGAGCTTCCCCGCAACTGCCCCGCGACCACCCTGCTCTCCCTGTCCCCCACAGCCTCGGCACAGCAGAGACCCCCACTTGACTCCACCTGCTGCTCCTCACCCCTGCCACAGTCCCACCTCCCTCCTGAGCCGGCAGGACCCGGATTTGCAAACAGAAACAGCCCGGGGGGATGCCCAGGGTGGATTCTAGCTGGCCCCAAAATCTCTTCCAAGTCAAGCAGACCAGCAGGAGACCAGGTGACTGGTTCTCCAAGTCCCTTTCCCTGGAGACAGCGGGCGCAGCAAGCCGAAGAGCCGTCTCCTCAAGCCAGCCGGGCAAACCTTCCCGCCGCCGTTCTCCTCCTTCCCCTCGTGACCTATTAAGCCCTCACCTTGCACACAGGCGAACGGGCGGTGAGAGAGACCTTCGGCTCCCCACGCTGCCGTCACAGGTTTCAGCCTGCTGTGTTCAAGCAGAAACCGCTGCTCTGAGCCGAGGGGCTCCCCAGCCCCACGCAGCCCCGAGCAAGGCTTTCCAAGTGACGAGACCTTGGTCGCACGCACCTGAAACCACACCGCAAGCGGCAGCCCCTGCAGGTGTCTGCAAAGGCGGGGGGACTGCTCAAGCATCCCTGAGAAACGTGGTCCCTCTGTGATCTCCCCCCCTCGCAAAGCCTGAGGCTAAGACAGGAAAGACACCTCCTCTTTCTGTGTCTCAAGCCTTCATCACGACCTTGTGACTAAGCAAAGCACATGCCAACTTGCCACCCGAAAGGCATTTGTTGGTTTAACGGTGACCCTGTTACTGATATCAAGTATAATCTTTGGTTTCACTTTTTCACCTCGTGACAGCGAGCTACCAAGTCTTTTTCTCCCCCACCTCACGTCAAAATTAAAGTAACTCCATTTTAACATTTAACATTTAGCGATGTTAAATCTGTCACTTCTTGGTTTTGCTAAATGTCAGCTTGTCCCTCTGCTACAAATGGGAGGGCAGGAGGAGTTGATTTTTTTTCTCCTCCACCCTTTTTGTTCTAAACGCCCTTAGCATATCTGCTCTTACGTGCTTCCTTTTCTCCTCTCATCCTAACATCCCCATGTCTGCCAGCTTCTGCAACCTCATTAACGGGCTCTCTTCTCCCGCCATCCTTCAGAGAGAAGATCCCAGGGGAAGAGGTGCCGCCGGTGCAGCAAGTAGACCGCTTTTCCCCTTCCCACCGTGGGCTAACGCTTCACTGCAGACCAGTAGCGCAGGGCTGCCTCGCTCTGCTCCCCGAGTTTCTCTGCTCCCATTCCCACAGGGTGACACCGGGCGCTTCAGAGACCACAGGAGCAGGGGGAGCAACCAAGCGAAGTTGGGTGGGTGCCATTGCGTGGCTCCGAGTGCTACCGTGACACGCAAGCCCGTGCGGAGGTGAGCTGGCTCACAGCTGCCTTGGCTGGAGGTTTGCTTCTGAGCATCAGCCAGCCGGCGGCAGCGGCTGACAAGTTTAAGCCAGTTAAGCTCACCGGCCGCTTCACCCACGGCAGGACAAAAAAAGCTCCACACGGATGCTTTGCAAAACCCTCCCTCGCACAAGAAAAGAAAGCAAAACCAGGAGCGAGGAGACAAGGCCAGCGACTCTGCAGAGGGGACATGCCACAACACCCAGCTGAAGCAAACCCCAAGGGCTGGAGCTGCACAGCAGAGCACCGAAGAGCTCCGAAGAGCGACCGTGCCCTCTGCTGTTCAACCCATGGCACTTTGGGCTTCTCCAAACCCCACCTGCCTCCCCTCTGCGGACCACTAACCAGCCACGCTGCCTCTTACCCCTAACACCTCCAACCACAGGACTCCCACAGGCAGCACTGGGACACGAGACTTTTGTGCCTACAAGGTCAGGGAAGCTGGAGACCGAGCGGGAACCTCGGAAAGGTCCGGGACACCGCACAGATGGGGCGATACCCAGAGAAACCGTTTAGCAGAAGCCAGGAAGCAGCAGTCCTCAGTGGGGGTCTTCCACCTTGGCACTTCTGCGTGGCACTCGCACAAGCACAGCCAAATCCTGACCAGGCTGATGCGCTGCTCCATAAAGACCATGGCGTAGGGAGCCTGGGAACGGGGCCTGGGACTCGTCCCTATCTCCTCGGGAGCACTCGTGAGCCCCCAGCACCATGGCTAACCTAGGTATTGGCTCCCACACGGCAACTACGTCCCAGCAATGGTGACTGCCTCCGAGACCCTGGTTTCCCACCACGCCTGGCAGCCCCAGCCCTACTGAACTTCAGGCTGCTGCGGCCATTAGGCTAAACCACCCCGTCAGCATTGTCATCCGAGGTCTTCAAAGCGCTCAGCATGCACAGGGTCTAGGCATTACGGCCCTCATGCCCACAACGGCTAGGACATGGAGGAGGAAGACCTCGACTGACCTTCGCCCCAAACACCAGCAAAACGGGGGCTGCCATGTTAGCTGATGAAAGTCCGGCAGCGAGCTGCCCTCTAGAACAAGGTTAGTGACACAGGCAGCAGGCAGGCAGCCTGGCTTTCGGCGGCCTTGGTTAGTGCAGACACAAGAGGGTGACGTGGGGTGAGACGTGGGTGGGAGGGAGGAGAGCTCTTGAGCAGAAACGTTGCGGCAGCTGCTGGGACTGCACAGCCTGTGCAAGCCAATAAAAATACCACGTACTTATACACCGCCGGCCGGTGCTTTATCCTCCTGGATCCCCATCGGCCGGGCTGGCTGCCCTGGAGACAAGGGAAGACACCTTTGTGGGGCAGGTGGAGTCTAGGGACATAAAGAGAGTGGTCAGCAAGCCCTCCCCATAAAACACACCTGGCAGCCCAGCACACGGCAGCGTCCTCCCCCTCCACGGCTTTGCTGCCGCAGTGCCATCCCTCCACCCCGCACGTTCTCCCCACGGCCTCAGCGTTCGCAGACCCCGGGGGCCCCAATGGCACCCGCGCCACCGCCCCTGCCGTCAGCCGCGGAGGTCAGTGCGGGCAAGATGCTCGCGGAGCTGGGGTCAGCAAGGCCATTGCTCCCTTCGGAGCCAGTCGGCGAACATCAAGCACCACGCTCTAGCTTCTGGGATGCTAACACAGCCCAGCCCAGAGTCACCTCCAGCCCGACCCAACCGGCTGCAAGAGCCTAAGGGTGCCCAGGCCCTGCACCTCCACGGGGTGCACGACTCGGGGACCGGGGCCAGGTTGCATAGAGAGGGAGCCTCGCTTCCCTCCCTCCTTCCCTGCGCCAGCCTGGCTCCTGGCAGCCTTCACCTCGACCGCTAGGTCCGGGCATGGATTTGAATTTCAAATAAATCACGAAGGCACTCGCCAAGCCTTGCGTGGAGGACCATTGTTCGGGCAGGACAGGGCGGCTTGCCTGCTCCCAACCCTCCGGCCCCCTCGTGCGGGCAGCGAGCTCCGGGAGCCCTGACCCTCCGCCAGCCAGGGGCCGGGGAGCAAAGCTCTTGGTGACCCAGGGCAGAGGGGGAGCACCTTTCTCGGGACCCCTCCGACACCTTCCCCCACCACATCTGCTTCCTCCGCCGTTCAAACAGCAAGAAAACTCGTGGGTGGGTAATGCCATCATTCGAGCCCAGGTGGGGGGTTCTTGCTGGAGCATCTCCTGGCCCCAGGCCAACCCGTAGCCCAGCCGGGAGCCGGGCTGGGGAGCCGGATGCCTCCAACCGCGCATCCCGGCAGCTCTTGCAGGACAGGAGCCCCTCTTCCTCTTAATCCCTCCATCTGCCAGCCTCCGACGGGTACCAAATCCCTGCAGAAAACATCTTCCTCTGCCACATTTCAGCGGCGGCAGCTGCCGGGCGCCTGCCGCCAGACTGCCCCACGCCACGTCCCCTTGAGTGGTGACCTCGGGCTTGGGCGGTAAGAGGCTTAACGCTGGATCCGAGCAGCTCCCGGCTGGGGCGGCGAGGCAGGACGAGATACAGATAATCTGATTGAAAGGGAACTTTCCCATGGAGGGGCCAGCACGTGGCCAGCTGCATGGCCTCCCGCTCCCTCTCCGGGCTGGCGACGGGCCATGCCCGGAGGCCAGGAGCTCGGGGAGAAGCTCTGAGCTGACTTAGGTACTTCTGCCCCACGACTCTCCATCCTCATCCCGCCGGCAAGCGCTGCCCCAGAGAAGAGGTGGGACCCCCCCGCCTCCAGCCAGGGGGGAGCAGGCAGGAAGGAGTCCCCCCCGCTTTCTGGCTCCAGTTCCACACCTGGGCTGCCAACGGTAAGCGACGGACGGGCTGTTCCGGCACCCACGTTTCCTGTGGGAGCCGAGCTGCGCCAAAACAAGGGGAAAACCCTCTGCAACGAGCCTCTTCGTTAGCTGCCCTGACTTCCTGGGACAGCCAGCCAGTGGGGACACGTGACTTTCTGCAAAGCCACAGCGTGTTTCGGAGCCGAGGCTGCTCCCGCGCCGCCGAGCTGCAGCTGGAGAGCAGGGGAAGGGAGATGGGGTGAGCGGAGCCAGGGAAGGGGCGAACGCCAAGCTTTTCCCTGCTGGTCTCGGGTGGGATTTTCACGCCATCTCTGGCTGGGAGCCCCTCCGTGAGGCTGGGACCAGGCTGCGGTGCAGCTAGAGCCCGGCACGAGCCGGCATCCTGCGGCAATGCCGGGGGAGCGGCAGCAGCCCATGAAGCACGCTGAAGGCATCTCCCACTGACTTGGGGCACGTGGAGGACGGGGTGGCAGCCAAAGGTGGGACTACCTCTGGCCAGACCTCTGTCTGCCCTGCACTTTGGGTAGCATCCCCCAATCCCCCAGCGACCGGTCCCCAGCTCCCACCAGTCCCTGCCGGCTGGGCAGGGCTCCTCTGAGATGGAGGATGCTTAGCTCATTTCTCCAGGCCCTGAACCGCTGGGAAAGGCTGAGATCTTTGTGAGATGGGCAAAGCTCAGGCAGGCTGTTCCTAGGTGCGGGAGCAACGTCTGCAGGTAGAAACTGGAATTGGCAGGCTAACCCAGACAGCACAACCTGCCCGGCAGGCAGAGCTGAGGCAGGAGGCCCATTAATTCCTACTGTCTGGGACAGCAGAGACTGGGAAGAGGTCCTCTCACTTAGTCCCTGGTGCGATGAGGAGGAGTTTCCCCTGGGGCAGAGCTCTACGGTTAACTACAAAGTTAACACCCCCAGGCATCAACCCCTAAACCACAGGCAGGAGGAGAACAGCGCTGGGTCTAACACATGCGTCACACACAGACCGGAGGACTCTGTCCTCCCTGGGCACTGGCCTGGCCAGCGCAGTCTCATCGCTCGCCTTGGCAGAGCTTCACCCTCCACCTGATGTCCTGATGGGGAGGAGAAGAAAGGTTCCCAGCTCCCAAATAGAGCCTGCAGCTGCTGCCAGGCCTGCAAGTTGCAACAGAAACACGGGATATTACTTTTGTAATACTGGAGAGCTGGCCCGGCGAAAGCTCCTGAACTCGGGATGGCAGACAGAGGCACTTATTCCCTGGGAGCCTGGTGCCAGCTCAAGAACCAGCAGGACAGGTTTCCCCTATTTCCATGCCTTGTCCGTGTCCCCAGGTAGGTCCTGCACCATAGTCCCTACCTCTAAAAGTCTCCGGCAGAAGCAATTCACCTCCTGCCAGTCCCCATCTCTTCCAAAAAGGATGGTTTATGGGCCCAAGGGTCAAGGAGCCTAAGCCTCAGCCTGCAGCCCCAGCTTTGCTGCTCCTGAGCTCAGCATCTCCAAGTCAGCACCTGTTTACAGGAGCGAGCGAGCAAGCGAACGCTGAAAGCTAACTCAAGAGCTTCAGCTCACGGAGCTTCACCTGGGAAAAAGAAACCAGAGCTCCACCGTGAGCAGAGCTGGAAGTTATATTTAGAGGCTTTGCCAAGTCTCTGGGGAGACTGCTCCCCAGACACGACACCACAATGAGAGAAGGAAATCCTACACTGCATCCCCCATGGCCTGCCAGAGCTCAGGTTGCCTTCCACGAGAGCATCCCCCCCGTCCCAGGGAGCCATCCTCGCCCTGCGAGCATCTGCTCTTAGCCCCCGAGAGGACCCATGCAATCACACAGCCCCCAAACTCTCCCTGCTTGCAACATCCGTGGCTCTGCCTCTTCCAACACTGTCTCCTTGCAAAGGCCCGTGCCTGCTCCCAGTGCCCCCCCTACCCCCCTGCAGCCCTTCTCTCTTCCCATCGTTTTTGTTCAAAGGAGGGAAGAGGTCCCTTATCCTCCCTCCTCTCAGCTCCTTGAGCAGATTACAGGGTTTCCTGGAAGGGATGCTCCAACTCCTAAGCAGATTAAAGGTCCTGCCACCTTCTCCAGTGTGGGTGCAGTGCGCTGCGGCAGCCCCTGCTCTGATCTCGGGAGTGCAGCGGAGCCACCGGTGGGTGACCGGGGTTGGAGAGACGAGGCTGGTGGCAGGCAGGGACCACGCCACGGAGGCCTCCAGCCTCCGGGAGAAGCCGGGCCTCCAACACTCTGATCCTTCCCTGCCTCATCCCAGTAGCCCCACCGGGAGCCTGCCAACAGGCACGGCTGATCAGCGTGCCCAGTGTTTTTTGGGGTTTTTTTTTGGGTTTTTTTTTGGTTTTTTTTTTTTTGTTTTGTTTTTTGTTTTTTTTTTGGACCCTGGCAAGATCAAAAGTCCCTGAGCTGCCCCACGGGAGGTCAGGACCTCCCGGAGCAGAGAGCACAGAGCAAACATGGCAGCGGGAACAGCTCTCCCGGCACATCCCACCTGCCCGGCAAACAAGCCCAGGTGTCTCCGCAGGGGACACCCGGGGACTCCCACGGGTGTCGCTTGCCCGGGCCCAGCTAATGGCACCCATCACCTGTGAGCTGGATGGGGACCAGAGGGTGGAAGGTTTCAGAGCTAGAGGCGTGCAAAAGCTGCACGCGTGGAGGAGGAGGAGGAGGAGGATTGCTCAACAACTAGCTGGCAGCAAGGTGCGTTGTGAAAAAGCCTGTCCTGAGGTAAGCGCTGCTCTCAGCCTGCCAGCATGCAAATCGCAAACTTCAGGCTCCTTCCCACCACCTGCCAGGGTGCCTGGGGCTTACCCCACCGCACAGCCCCTCTTATCACACCCACGCTAGGAGAAAACAAACCCAAATCCCTGCGCCCTGGCTGGACCCGCTCACCGGCCAAGTGCCAGCAGGTTCGAGGGGACACTGCGGTACCCCCCGCGCAGCGGGGACGGGGACAGCCGGGCTGCCGTCCCAGCCGCACGTCTCCCCCAGCTTTCACATGGGTGTGAGCGTCAAGCTGCAAAAAAGATGGTGACAAGCGACATCCCAGCAAGACGTAGGCGGGTGCTCGGCTCAGTTTCTCGCGTGCCGTTTACCCACACGCCATGCCACCCACAGACCTTCCCCGGGGCAATGGCAGGCGGCCCCAGGCTCCCATGCAGGCTCCAGCACCGGGCCTGCCAAAGGACCACAGCAGAAAATTTGGTCCCACGCTCTCTGCAGGGCAACCGCCCACCGGCTGCCCTGACAGCACCTACGCTCCCTGCTTACGCTGCTGCAGCAGACCCGACCATCACGCGTACCTCTTCTGAAGGGGGATGTGTTAAAGACCCTAAAGCCCACGGGGAAGACCCATTTCCACATCCCTCCTCTCCAGCATGGGGGAGAGCAAGAAAGGGGCTTTGTCCCCAGCACTCACTCTCCCACCCAAAGTCCCCCCTGGAAAGGGTAAACTGTGCTGTTCACTCACAGCAAAAGAAACGGGGCACCTAGGAAGGAAATTTAATCCTAACCACCTATTATCTGATCAGCCCCAATCTCTTTATCAGCCCAATTAAAAGAATTACCCATCTGTGGCCCGGATGCACGTATTGTGCACTTGTCTCCGTCAGCTCTGGAGCCAATTACTCCACCCTCCTGTAAGGCAATTACAAGGTACAGAAATAAGCCCGGTTGCAAAACACAGGGGACTAATATACCGCTAAAGGCCAGAGCTCGGGGGCTCACCCCTCTTTTGCTTTAAATTCCCTCGGGGCTCATCTGCTCTGGGTTGCCATTTTGTGGACCTGTCCCTCACCTGGCCGTGGCCGTGCTTCCCAGTGTCACTGGGCACAGAGCCCAGCAGCGCACGCCCCCCTCGGGGGACCTCTCTCCCCGAAGCCAGGGCTCTCCAGAGACTCACCGCTGCTAAGGGGCAAGCTCCTGCCCATTGCCTAAGTTTCCTCTAGACCCGCTTCCCAGCCACATATGCTCTGGCTAAAGCCCAGAATCGAAAAGGGTGCAAATTTCTTCACTGATGGCTGTTGGAAAGCATTTGGAGGGTAGGGGCTGGCTGTACTTCTCGCTAAAAGAAAATGCAGCGAAGCCTTCCCCCCGCGATTCCCTCGGAGGAAGCGGAACTTCACGTCTCCCTCGGCTCCAACGCTCAGGTGGGGGAGGAATTTGGCAGCGTGCAGCCAGTTATCCTGCACGGCTTCCCACCGAGCCTACCTCCCACAGGCGCGTGTGGGAGCCCCTTCCTTCTTGGAGGCCCACGGCAATCTCTCCTCGCTCCCCTGCAGCTCCAGGTGCTGCATTCATCACCCCGAGACGGAGGAAACCAGGTCCACCGTCAGCGGAAGAAGAGCGAGAGAAGCATCCACGCACCAAACAACCCGACGGGCATTTCCAGCCGTCCTGCCGGTCCCACTCTGCCTCTCCCCCACACGTCCACGCTGCAGAAGGTTGTTCACACGTGGAAGACATCCCCTCGGTGTAGGCTCTGATATACTTTGCAGTAATGGCAGCCCGAACCCCTGGGAGCCAGAGAGAGATGCCATGCAGTACTGGGGACAGGCCAGAGGCTGCCACTGCCACCAGCTCTGAAACCAGAGCAGAGGAGAACACCAGTCCGCGGTGGAGTGACCTCGCAAGCCCTCTGCTCCCAGCTCCATCTTGGCTGTGGAGGTTGAAATTGGGGCCTCTCTCCCCCATCCAGTACCCGTGACACCACCTGGGAGCACTGCACCCTGCTTTGGGCCCCCCCGTAAAGCAAAAATGCTGACAAGGTGTAGCAAGTTCAGCACAGGGCCACCAAGACAGTTTGGAGCAGGAGTTATCAGATAGAAGGAGAGGCTGAGATAACGGGGGTGGTTTGGCCTACAGAAGAGAAGGTTAAGGGGAATATTATTACTGTCTTCAGCTACCTGATGGGAAGGTACAGAGAAGATTGAGCCAGACGCTGTGCCTGGAGGCGCACAGTGACAACCTGAGAGACAACGGGCACAGGCTGCAACAAGGGAAATTCTGAAGAGATATCGGGGGAAAAAAAAAAACCCAGGAACTGAAGCACGGGAGCAGGTGCCAGGGAGGTGGTGCAGTCTCCACCTTGGTGACACTCAAAACTCAACATCAGCAGCCTGATCAAATTCAGCCCTGCTTCGAGGCAGCAGGGTGGACCAGGTGACCTCCAGCGGTCCCTTCAGACCTCAGTTATTCAATGTTTTTACACACGTCCGGATGGCGGGGGCACCCCTTTGCTTACGCGGGCCGAGAATCCCCCAAATCCCACGAGGCCAACAGCAAGGCTGTGAGGGGCACAAGGAGCCCGGCTGACTCTGGGGAGGAAGCGAGCGAAGCCGGGATCCCAGGAGCTGGAAGCCGGGATCCCAGCGGGCAGCACAGGACCGGCACAGCCATGGCCCCGGAGCCGCAGGACCGCCGATCTCCCAGCCGAGGCACGGGACGGGCGTGCGGGGATGGAGACGGGCAGTTCTGAGCGGGTGGAAACGAATCCTCCAGAGTCGAGGCTCCGAATTCTCCGGGGAGGAGAGCGGGCGCAGCACGGGCGATGCTTCCCAACTTCCCATTGCCGGTGTCAAGAGCTCAAAAGCAGGAAAACGCAAACCCATCCCCGCACCACGTCCTACATCCCTCGCCGGCCGCCGACTTTAGAACCGGGGTCACCCCCCCTCTGCGGGGCCCGGCGCGGCGGGTCCGGGATGCGGCTGCTCCGCTGACAGCTGCCCGGCGGCGGCAGGCTCGCCCTCGGGCCGAGGCGAGGCAGCGGCTCCGTTCAGGATGCTCCAGCCGCCCGCCCGTGGCCAGCCCTTGCCCCGGGGGACCGGCCTCCTCCGTCCCCGCCGCCAGGTACCGGGGCGGCGGGGGAAGCTTCTCCCCGGAGCCCGCCCGCCCGCCCGCCCTGCGGCACCCGCCGTCCCGCTACCGGCCGGCCGCCCCGCCCGGTGCTCACCTGCGCCCGAAGAGCTTGAGGCCGGTGAAGCGCTTGTTGCTGTGCCGGCGGCCCAGCGGAGGAGGCGGCGGCGGCGGCCCCCGCTCGGGCTCGGCGCCGCCCGACGCCCCGGAGGAGGCGGCAGCAGCGGCGGCGGTGGTGGAAGAGGATGAGGAGGAGGAGGAGGCGGACGACGAGCCGCCGGGCGGCGGGGGCCGCGCCGCCTCCATGGCCGGCCTCGGGGCTCCGCACCGCCGCTAACAGCCGCCCCGCGCCAGGGGAGGGGACTGGCCGGGGAAGGGGGCGGCGCGGCCGGCCGGGCCTCCCGCCCCGCCGGGACCGGCAGGAAGTGCGGCCGCGCACCGGCGGCCCCGCCGAGCCGAGCCGAGCCGAGCCGAGCCGAGCCGAGCCGAGCCGAGCCGAGCCGAGCCGAGCCGCCAGCGCCCCCTGCCGCCGCCCCGGTAGACCGCGCGGGGAGCGGGGCTTGGCGGCGGCGGTCGGCGGCGGCGGCAGCAGCGGGCCCGGCGCCCGGCGCTGCCGGCTCAGGAAATCGAGTGTCAGCCCCGCCGCCGCCCCGCGCTCGGGAAGGGGCTCGGCGGCAGAAGCGGAGCCTCCTCCTCCTTCTCCTCCTCCGCCTCCCATTGTTCAGCGCCGGACGGGGGAGGGCGGCGGGGGGGGGGAGACACGGAGCCAACAGCCCCACCACCGCCGCCGCCGCCCTCTCCGGGGACCGGGAGCCACCGCCGCCGGCCTTGTCGCCGAGGCGGACGCTGCGGCTCCCTGTCGGCGTTTATACCCAGCCCGGCGAGCCGCCTGCCCCGCTTCTCCCTGTCTCCCGGGGGGATCCTCCGAGGGCAGGGGCTGGCCTGCTCCACACGGCTGGCGGTGCTGCGGCTGCCTTCGGCGAGGAAACGCTCACCCCGCCTGGCAGGAGCGATGGGCAGCCCTCTTTTGCATGGAAAATGAGAGCTGGCCGTGATGGCTGCTTTCCCCCCCGCTTCCCCGAGGGTGCCGAGCCAGGCTGAAAGCCAGGGCTGCGGGGGCTGCCCAGGCAGGGTCCCAGCTGCCAGCCCAGCACAGCCACCGGTGCTGACCAGTAACCCCCTCGGGGCAGGTCCCGCCGGCCACCTCGAGCACCAACCGTGCCCAGGAGGGCCGGTGGGGATGGGGACGCGTCTTCGGGCTCCCACCAGCCTCAGCAGGAACCCGGCAGCCCAGGCAAAGCCCCGCTGACCCTGCTCACTCGCAGGCTCGGCGTCGAGAGCACCCGCGCGGCCCTCCGACGTCCCCGCTGGGGAGGCTGCGCGGCACTGGCGCCGGGAGGAGAGGAGGGGATCGCTGGCGAGGCACCAGGAAAGCACGGGAAACCTTTCCCCCAAACCCCGAAGCAGGGGCTGTCGGCGCCAGCCGCAACACCTCGGCCCCCCCCCCCCCCCCCCGAGAGCGAGGGGAAGGCGGCGGAGCCCGGCTCGGCAGGTACCTCGTATCCGCGTCCCCCGGAGGGCTCTGGGGAACGTCCCAGGAGCGGTGCCGCCACATCTGCCGCAGCACGAGCTGATGCGCTCAGCCGGCCCGGGGTTCACTCTCGCTCTTCCTCCCCCGGCGGCCGCTTTCCGGAGTCATCCCGAGGGCAGGTCCCTGGCAGCGCTCCGCCGCCCACCCGGGGCCCCGGCTTTGTTTGCACCCTCCACCTGGTTCCTCTCTCTGCGCTTCCTGGAAGTGCGAGGGCGGCTGTCATCGAAGCCGGCTGCGCGGCACTCTTCCCCCCGGCAGCCCACGGCGCGGGGCCACCTCCTCCGCCGGGCCCTCTCCGGAGAAGCCTCGTGCGCGCCCTCGGCGAGCGAGAGCGCGCCCTTGGCGCGCCGAGGAGCCGTGCCTCCTTTGTTGGGTGGCTCTTCCGAAGCCCCCAGGCTCGAGAAAGCTCCCCTCTCCCAAAGCTGCCCCGGCACCGCCGTGCAAACCGGGCCGTGGCAGCGGGGTCGTCCTCCTGCCGCCCACCCCGTGCCGCGCGCATCCTCGCCCCGCGTGGCACCGCGGCACTCGCGACCCCCCCCCCCACCCCCGGCTGTACGCGTTCCCCCCCTGTGCGGCGGGTCTCCAAACACCCCGCAGCCATGAGCCTCTGCTCGCCCTGCGCCAGGGTTTGTTGAAAAACCACCTGGGTAAGACAGGTACGGGGACCGTGGGAAGCGCGAGCATGTGGGAGGCTGCGGGCCAGCCTCCAAAAAGCGAAGAGGCAGACGGACATTTGTCATCCGTCCCCTGGTGCGGGGCTGCAGGGCACAGCGAGAGCCTGCAGGCTCAGACTATCCCCAGCTCCAAAAAGCCCAGCTCTTCACAACCAGACGCTGCTCGGTGCGCTCTGGCTCCAGCAGACCTTCAGATCAGCGAGGGGGTCTGTGTGGCCGGAAAAAAAGCAAGCGAGCAGAGCCAGCCCCTGCAGCCCGCACGGATGGTACTTCTAAAGGGGCACATGGTCTTGCTTTAGACTCCGTCATCAAAAGGAAAAAAAAAAAAAACCACATCGGCAGACCTTGATCTCACCGGGTGAGCTCTGAAACCGAACACAACCCACTGCACTAATTACCGTGTGGAGGGAGGAAAAGGCAGGTCCTGGATGCCTTACTCCAGCTCAGAGATCGGGGAGGGGAAAGGTTTTGTTATCACCGAAAGGGTTTGTCATGCCCGCCGCTTTGCATGTCGTGATGGGTTGGTCGCGTTTGCTCCCTGCCTGCAGACGTTTCCTTTTCACGTTTCTTGCTGCCCCGCGGCGTTGGTGTCCAGTCCTCTTACGGGGGCTTGGTGGGGCTGTTGGAGAAGTTACAGGCCCTGCCCCGGGACCTTCACCCTCCTCTCTGTGCTGTGTCTGTGTGTCCTCCCACGGTCCTGTCCCTTGGGCTTGGTGCAAAACCACGGGGGATCCCACAGAAAGCCCAGTTCTGGCAGTTCTCGGTCAGGAGACCAGAGGGGACAACGCTGCTGGCACTGGCTTCTCCATAGAACAGCACCGGAGAGGGATGGGGGTCACAGTGCTGGGTGGTTTTGTGATCCAGCACACCCCCATCTCTGTGTGCTAGTGTGTGTAAGTCCCCTGGTAAGGAAAGGGTTAAGCTGCCTGCTTAGCCCAAACCTGGCAGGATACCTGTGGGAGTCATTGTGAGCTGGATCAGATAAGGGAGGGGATGGCCCCTACCCTGTTTTCCCACAATTTTGGCAATTTCGGTTCAGGGATCCCAGCTCTCCCCACCCAGGAGGGTGCGGATGCAGGTTCGCAGCAGCTCTCGGGGACTCCCACCCCACGCTCCCCCCGCACACCCCCACTGCGCGCAAGGCTACGGCTGTGGGGACAACCGGGGAAGGCTAACGGTGTCTCCTGGCCGTCCTGACGTGGACATCAGCAGGAGAGGGGACAGGAGCATCCCCTCTGGCGGCAGCGAGGTGTCTGGCTTAAGATGGGGGCTTGGGGCTGCGTTACGCTGCCCTGCCCTGGCACTGCTGCGGGCATGTCCCTGCAGAGCCAGGCTGTACCCGCAACCTCCCGGTTTCTTCAAAACTACCTCTTGGGATGTTTCCATCTCTTCTTACAGAGCCCAATCCGCAGTTTACCACCGCCTTGCACCTAGGAGCATCCAGGATGAGAGCCAGGGAGTGAATACACACCAGCGCTGCTCACGGAGCACTGCGTGATGCTGACTCCAAACCTGACGGCGGGGCCAACCACCAGCGGTGGGACTGCCACGGCGCGTGGGACCTCTCGCAAGCGCTATGCCCAGCAAGCAGAGCTTGTCTCTGGCTCTCAGGGCAGGGGATGGCGAGACACCTGCTCGTCACCCCCCTGACCAAGGTCTGTGAGGACCCACCAGCTCCTTAGGACTTTCCAGCACTGCGAGCTTCTCTCTGGCCGTGCCAGCGGGTGCCAGCCATCTCCTTTCCCCAGCTGCACAGAGGGACGCAGCAGAGACAGATGTCTCTGTCAGAGCGGAGCGGGCTCGGCTTGCTGGGAATGAATGGGAATTTGATTATGCTGCTCTGCACAGCCAGGCTAACGCGATTAAAAGGCTAGCAGGCAGGACTCGGAGGAAGGAGGCACCCCCTCTGCCCCTCTCTCCTTGCAGCGGGAGGCTCTCCTTTCCTTCCTCCCCAGCCCCTGCCCTGCTCAGCTGGGACGGAGGAACTACACACCCTCTGCCCTGAGACTTCACGAAAACCCAGAGGCCAGCCAGATCTGAAGGCAGAAGGAAGAGAAGACGGCAGAGACCTGCAACCAGCTTCCCCTGGCTCCGCGGGGCTCCCACCTCCCTCTCCCCAGCAGGCCCTGCCAGCTCTCCCCTCTGCCCTGCCTGTGCCCGTGCCCAAGCTCCCTTGCTATTTACATTACAAAGCAGCCGCTCTCTGGGTTATATTTAGCTCCCTGGCACAGAGCAGCCTGTGAGATGCATCAACTGCATCCTATCTGCCAGCCGAGGTGCCCCACATCTCACTAGCGGGGACAGGAGCTGGCAAGGGGACGCTCCGCTTTGCTCCACGGGGGCTAATGCCAGGCTGGGGGGCACAGAGGGCCACGGGGACCCCTCTTCCCGCTGCCGCAAGATACCTGTGAGGAGCCCTATGGTGCACGGGCTGTGCCGGGTGCTGCCTCCGGAGGTGGCTGAGAACAGAAGGGGACTGCATTGACACCCAGCACATCCTTCACCCCATAAATGTAGCCTGCGGGGAGCCTGAGCAGCGAGCTTTTGTGCGCTTGTGGTTTCCTTTCTGGGTAAACACGGCTGCGGGCTGGGTTGCTGGGAGCGGTGACAGTGACAAAGGCCACGGCTGCAAGTGTCACCCCAAAAACAACTGAGAAAGTGCTGAACATGACGGCGAGCCCGGAACTGCACGGGAGAAGCTGCAGGGTGCTGCTGCGGCCAGCCAGCGCCTGTCCCAGCCCTCCCCGGCTCCAGGTCACAGGGCTTTTTCCTCGAGCAAAGTTCCTCCAGCCTCTAACTCGCTTTACTTCCACTGGAGCTGCCCCACTCGGGGAGCTGGAGATGCTCCTGCCCCACCGCAAAACCTTGGTAGAGACACCCGAGGTTAGCAGGAGCTGTCTTCGGACTCCCCTTGGCCGAAGCGACTCTCCGGGAAGCAAAGCACAAAGCCCTGGCGCTTGCTCAGGGTTTGTTGCGGTGACAGAGAGCACGGGGTCCTTCTGGCGTTGCAGAGGCACCTCCCTACTGGGAAGATTGTCCCAGAACGTGCAAATCTGGTGCACAAGCCAGCATCATTAATAAGTTTGGCACGAAACTGCTACTCAAAGCCCTAAATATAACCTGAGCGCTGAGCTCTCTCCCACCCGCCCAAGGCGCCTCCGTACACCGTGGCAGCTATTTGTGGAAGGAACTTTATTTCCATGGGCTTAATATCATTTCTGCTCATTTCAAAATCTTTATATAGCAGCTCGTGCCGCCTGCCCCTTGTGATGACTAATGGGTCCCAGCAGGAACAGGCAGGTCGGCAGCAGGAGGACTAGGGCCTCCAACCTTCGCTTGACATTGAGGACACCTGTGATGCCCACAGCCCACGGAGGACGTCCTCCAAACTCCGTACTGGGGTTCGGTAAGTGCCTCCAGAGCCAGGCAGCCCAGCGAGGGGATTTCTCTCAACCCTCTCGGGGCTTCTTGTGCTGCAGGAGGGGCACCTGATGAAAGGTTAGCCCAGCTCTGGGCAACGGCTCCATCACTGCCCGACCTGCCCCAGGGAGCAGCCAGACCCGACCCCGCGTGGGTGTCACAGGACGGCACAAGCAGATTTCCACCCCCAGACACTTCTTCTCCCGTTTCCCCTTCGCTTTGCTCAGCTGCCCGAAACGGAGGGTGGAGGAAGCAGCTCATCCCAAACATCGCCTCTTCCCTCGCCGCTGGCCTGCAGGTAGCTACGGCATCCCCTCCGACCCAGCCAGACTCCTCGATTCTGCAAAGCCCGCGTTGGATGGAGCAAAGCTTCTTGCAAAGAGACCCCTTGTGAGGGTCGAGGAGGACAGAAGCGATTTGCGGAAGGGCGGCACGGGCTGGAGCGTGTCGGCGGAGCCGCCTGCCTGGGGTGGCCAGGGTAGGACGAGCAGGATGTAAACAATCCCCAGCAACCTTAGACAATTCTGGAGCAAATTCAGGTTGATTAAATTAGGTTGCAATATGGTCCCTTCCTCCCGTGGGGAGGCTGGGTTATTGCAGCTGGCTAATCCATTTGCAAAACCTGTCGTGCACATCTGGAGGAAGACAGCTAAGAGGAGAAAATCCTGCTCTGCCTGCTCCGCTCGGCACGGTAATCCCTCATCCTCGGTGGCGTCAGGGCAGAGACCCTCCCAGCTCTGCCCAGCACCTCAGCGAGCAGCGCTGGGTACCGAATGAGAGCCGGTGGGAGTTGTCCCAGCTCACGGCAAGGCTAAGGGACGAAAGGCTGCCTCCGGGAGGACTCTGCCACCCCGGCTCCTGTTAGCCACCCACTGCAGGAATAATAAGTGCTCGAGATGAGTCAGCTCTGGGGCCCCTCCTGCTCTGCAGGCACTAATTCCCATTAGTTCCCATTACCGCAGTATTAGAGAGCAATTTGCTCAGTTTGCACCGCAGCCCTTGCAAGGGGAGAGAAGGGCAGGTGCACGAGTGGGAGTGCAGCCGTGGGAGACAGATAGCTCCTGCCCAAAATCTGCCCCCCCAGCAGAGCTCTGTGCCCCGAGGGTCCCCGACTCCCAGGCCAGCAGCAGGATGGCTCATCCAGCCTCTGCCCACCACGGCAGCAGGCACGGCACCAAGATCCTCCGTGCTGGTTTTCCACCTGCTTGTAAACTACCTGGCATTTGCTGAGCACAGCATGACATGGTGACACTGAGCCCAGGAGGACACAGACATGTCCCTGGGCCAAGCCAGCTCAGGAGAAGGGTAGGGAGGCAGCTCCTGCCTTCTCCCCTCTGCTCGGTCCCAGACCCTCACAGCAGCCCAGGGTCGGTTCTGCAAGCGCTCACTTTTACTCCGGGCAGGCGCAGGGCTGAAGGATTTCTCCTCACTTACATCTGAGAGCCATTCTGTAAAGTTTGGGGATACTAAATGGTAGAAGGGCTTAAACAGTGAAAGAAAGAGGAGAATGAGACACCAGATCTTATTCGCTGTGAGAGAAAGAATAGAGCTGAGCTCCTGGAGGTGCTGACCCAAGCAGGATTTCAGACAGTATGGCTGGAGTTGGGAATAGGAGCTCACCTGAGCATCACCAGGCAGTGGCTCCCGTAAGTTCCCTGGCAGCTATGAAAACCATTCTGCCTCCACCAGCTTTGCTTGTCTATAGCAGGGGTGGGTAAGCAGAGTAGTCCCAGCAGAAGAATCACACCAAAAGCTGGGACAGATACTCCTCTTGCTGTGAGGTGCCCCCAAAGGGCACATTTTCAGATAAGCCCCAATCTCAGCCCCTTCATCTTTGCACCACTGCTCAGTCTCCCCAGGTGAGATCAAGGTTTCTGGACCTGGGAATCAAGCAAGGGGACGTTTGCCTTGGGGCAGAGGAGGAAGAGGAGAATCGATGTTGTCAGAAGTCCCTTGTATCCAGTGCACTGAACAGCGATAAGGCGCTACAGAGAAAGAGGGAAATGTCCAGCCCACGGCCCCGTTCCACAGCTGGTGGGAGGCCATTGGGCACGGGCTGCCCGGAGAAGGGCCTGGGAGGCATCACAGCCCTGGGATGGGAAAGGGGAGTTGGGTAGAAGGAAGAATAAGGGGGTCTGCAGGGGTGACAAGGGGACTGCCACTGCAGAGGGGGCTGTCGCGTGGGTGGGGAGGGAAGCGGCTAACCGGTCCCCTTGTCCCTGTGCTCAGATGGTTTCTGCTGGGAAGGCACTGGTGGTGGGTGCGAAGAGGCAGCCCTGACCCCGTAGGAGGGAGATGCCCCCAGGACAAGGCACTCGTCCACCCCAGCCCAGCCCCGGGGCTTGGGGACGCGGGGGCGGGGGGGCTCCTACCTGTAGGAGACCTGCTTTCTGATGGCCAAGTGCAGGAACTGCTCCTCCACCTCCGCCACCGCCCCTCTCATCTCCTCCCAAGCCGGATCCGCGCTGCGGAGGCCCAAGCGTTGTGCTCGCCCAGTGCTCTCTGCATCTGCCGCTCCCCGGAGGCTCGCCGCGGTCCCCCTCGCCGCCTCTCCATCGCTCCTGGCTGGGGTGAAGTCTCTCCGGCTCCCGGGACCTTCGGCCATGCTGGAGTGAGGCGTCTCTCCAGGCGGGGAGTCCTGCTCTGCCCCCACAACCTCTCGGGCAGCTCGGTGCAGCCCCACAGGGTCCCACGGTGCTGCTCCGCTTCGCCTCCCCAGGACTGTGGGACGATCCCAGCGAGGCTAAACTCCCCGGTGGGGGAGCACAAGCACAGAGAAAAAGCAGCGTCCAACTTTTTGCAGTGGTATTTATTGGCCTCTTGATAGCAGTTTGGGCAGCTCGGGCGCCGCAGCTCAGCCTCCCTCCGTCTCTTCTGCCCTGCCACTGCGAAGCGGAGGAATAGCTGACAGAAACCCGGAGATGTTGGTGCTGCTCCTCGGAGGCACCGGCACCGCGAGGGCGGCGAGGAGGGAGTGGGAAACGCGGCGATCACCGGGAGAAAGGGTCTTAGGAGAGAGCACGTCCAGGGATGGCGATGCTCCCAGCAAGCGAAGGAGAGCTTGAGGTGCTTTCTGGGAGGTTCCTCCGGGACCAGGCGAGTCCCTCGGCGTCCCCAGCAGCAGCAGCCGAGCGGGAGAGGCAGGCAGAGGTAGGCAGCGAGGAAGGTGCCTGTGCACGGATCCTGCAGCAGCCCTCAGAAGACAAAGCAGAAAGTGAGTCTGTGCGTGGGGAGGGGGACTGCGGAGGAGGCAGCCTGGTGTCACCTTAGAGACACTCGGAAACTGGCACTTAACCCTTCGGAGGCCAGGGAGGCAGAGGAGGGTGACAACTCGGCTGCCCCTCGCTGCTCGCAGCCCGGCTGGTGTCTGCCTGCCTGCAAGGGCTGCTCCTCAGGGAGCTGGGTCTCAGCCGCTCATCTTAACCAGACGTGCGCTCAGGTAAAGTCAGGCAGCCTGGAAAACTGTGACAGCAGCCCCAGCAGAGCAATGAGATGAGATCTGTCCGGGGATGGGGTCCCCAGCTTTGGGCAGCGGTACCCAAGGAGACGTATGGCTGTAGCATGGCTTCCCTCCTCCCAGCAGGATCACTCGGCTCCTTGCCGCATGGGAGGCCACATTACCTCTGCTTTTTACTAATCCAAGGCATTTTTTTCTCCAATCCTGGCATCCAGAGGTAGAAAGGCCCTCCTGTCCTCTGCCCACATCCATCAGGAGAGTTGCATCGTCTCCATCCTGGGCTGCGACTGGACTTTGTGACCCCAGTCCCAGCTCTCGCCTGCCTCAGCCTTGCCAGCCCCAGTGCTGTGGTTGCCAGCTGGGGTGAGAGATCCCCACAAAGCTCCCATATGTGCCTCGCTGCTTGTTTTGGATTTGTCCTGCCCCAGATTCACATGCTAAGGCTTTACCTGCTGGGCACTGGAAAATTTGAGCTTCAGGTCTGTAAGAGCCACCCCCTGCATGGCAAGGTCCTACAGTCACGTGTTACATCAAGTACACACTGCTGTCACCCCTAATCCCAGTGTCTTCCCACGAAGGGCTAGCATGACGGGAGCTGGAACATGTCCTCAGCCTGCTCTGACTGTTTTATCACCTTGGGAGTTGTCAGGAGCAGCTTATCCCTCTTGCCAGCGCTCCCCATCACGTCCGTGCAGCCCTGTGGCACCTCTGCTGCAGGGTGTCGTGGTCGGGCACATTCCCACACCACTCCTGACCCCAACCTGGGAAGCAGCAGGGGCTGGAGAAGGGCTGTGCCTTTCCCTGGAAACCAGCCCACCCGTACCTCCAGTTCAAGTTACTGAACCTTTGTCTGGCCCTAAATGTCACGATGACATCCCACCCCCGGTCCTGCGCCTGCCGGGGGATTTGTGCCTCCCAGGGGCACGGCAGCCCCCGAGCCCACTCCTCCGCACAGTCGTGACTTGCGGGGAGCCCCGCACCCTCCTCACTGTGTGACTCAGCCCCTCCAGCCCCCGCAGGGGGGTTTGTTCCCCTTAAAAGCCGGAGTGTTGCTGGGCAAGCCCTCCCTGACAGGCAGAGCTGGCCCCCCCGGGAAGCAGCTTCACCTTCGCTTGCTGGGATAGAGACGTGCCTGGGAGTTTGCCAGCGACGCATGGCCCTGTTCCCCGTCCTCCTGCCACCCACGGGCACCGCGGAGGCTGGGAGCAGGCTGTGGGAAGGGAGAAGCGGTGGGTACCCGGCTGGTGCAGAGGGACCCGTGGCACCTCGCTGCTTCTCGCTACCCACTGGGTGATGCCTCCCTGCGTTGGCCATGTGCTATGAGATCCACCTTCACCCGTGCTGGCCGGGCTGCCAGGGCAGGGCAGAGCTGGGCTGCCCAGAGGAGCTACAGGGTATGGAGGATGCGGGTCCACTCGTGCTCCCAGGAGATTTTGGCAAACATCCGCGTCTCGTCGCTCACGGTTGAAGGAGTCAGCGGCTGCCGTGCTGAGGAAGGGGATGGCCAGGCTGGGGTGGATGCGATTTGGAGGCTGGGGGTACGTGGGGTCCGGGTGCGGGAAGGAGGGGAGAGCCACCTGGGGGGCATTTCTCACTGATGGCCTCGTCATCGGTGCCATAGGAAAGGAGTTTCGGGGAGGGAAGCTGAGGCCCTTATTGCAGGAAACCTCCCAAGAGCCAGGCACAGCAGAGCTCAGGGGTCACAGCACCTCTGGTTGAGGCAGAGAGAGGGGCAGGACAGTGGGTGCCTCCTGCCTTCCCACGGGGGCTGATCCTGTGCTACAGAAAGCATCTCTGGGGGAGGAGCAGCCACCAGAGGATTTTGCCCCTTTCTACCCATGTGCCAAACCGTACGGCTGTCACACAGGCAGCGCGTCCAGATTTTGTGCGTCTGGAGAAGAGGAGACATCACGGGATGTGCCTGCGTGAGGGGAGGTAAAGGATTGCTCAGGCTTCTGCATCTCCCTACCCACCTGTCTCTGCAGGACGTTTCACATGTCTGTCACTAATGGGGTCACCTTTCCCTTGGAGGATGCCATCAGAGCAACCTGAGGACGTGGGCAGACACTGGCTGGGGACAACGTGGCTGGGCGGTGGGGTTGTGTCAGTCCTTTCCTCCTGGCACCCAAGGCACCCTTCACTCGGCCAGGTCACCTGCTTACCTGGGGCACAGGCCTGTGTCCTCGGCAGGGATTTCCTTCTGTGTGGGCATGCGGGACGGTGCAAGGGCAGCTTGGTGCTACCATACAAACCCCATCCTCGTTTTTGGCAGGCGCAGGAACGGTATGGGCTTCCTAGGAAGCAGCATTTCTAGTAAATAAAGCTCTGGGAGGGTACAGTCTCCTCCCCTGGGTGTAAGAAAAGGAACCTCCACCCTGCTCACCTGTAAGCCCCATTTCAGCTACCAGGTTCGAAAATCAACACAGATTTGTTGAGGCTGAGGCGGGCTGGGTCAGCCTCCGGCCAGGTGCCATTGCTATTAACAAGCCTCAGCACCTGGGGGGTGTCAGGAGGTGAGACCGCCCGGTTCTCCCCAGAAGGTGTCCAAAAGCCCGGGCTCCTTGCCAGGCAGCAGGACGGAAGCCTGCCAATCCCATGATGGATCCGTGTGAGAACTGCTAGCACAGTCCCAAATGTTGACAGCAAAAGGGACCACGTCAGGCTTGGAGAGCGGGGCTGCTCTCCTGAGAGCCCTAATAGCACATGTCCTCCTGTAACAAACTCAACATAACCATCAGGTTGCTGCCACGCACTGCCAGTGGCCTGCTCGGCAGCGGTGAGATGCAAAAGCCAATTCTTTTCTCTTTTTTTTTTTTCAAGTTGGCCTGGTAACAGAGAACAGTTGGGAATAATTTGTCTCTGAAAAACGAAGCCCGTGTTCTGTTAGCATTCTTTTGTTCAGGGCTTGTACATATCGACAGTGCAGAGGCTTGTTAGAAATGTGACCCTAAATGGGCAAAAGCCCGGCTTGGCGTGGCAGATCTTGGCTGGGGGCATTTGGAGCAGACCCAGCGTAACTGAGTGAGGCTGAAGGTGACTTGTAAAGAAGGTGCCCTCACGCTTTGCTAATTCTCTTGTTCCGCTCTAATTAGTCGCTGTAGCCAAATTGCTAGGTGTGATTGTCTGGCTGTGTTTCGGGAGGCATAGTGAGGATCAAAAGATCCTAATGTGCCTCTTTTGAGCAGCTCAGAGTTATCCGGTAGACTGCAGAATTAGGAGGATTTGTCGAGATGGAGGGAAATTTGCTCCTGACGGACAGGGTGTTCTGCTCACTCCGTCCACATCAGTGTTAAAGGAGCCAAAGCCTGAGAACTCGTCCTTTTAAGAGCTCCCCTCTTGCACCCGTTTCCCTTGATGTTTTGGAGCGTGCATGAAGGGTGCAGGCCAGAATGTCCCTGGAAGGCAATGCCTGAAGAGCTGGGTGATGTTTCACCAGGGGTGAGCAAAGCAGGACCCCCTCCCTCGGGTGAAATCGGGTGGGTGAAGGGAGAAGCCTGGTCGCACGGTGGGGGACGGTGCATCACACTGACACAGGGGTAGGAGGCTGCTTCTGGACAAGGTGCTTCAGGGAAAAAGTCAGACCCTCGACTTAAAACTAGTTCTGGCCCAGGAGACAAACTGCAGGGCAAAGTCAGGCATTTCCTTGCATCCGTGGGCGTGCGTAGGGGAAGGGAGCTCTGCAGGGGTCTGTAAAACCCATGTCAGACTACCCACCATGAATCCCATGTCAAACCCCCTCTTGGCAGTACAGACCCAGCCAAGAAAAGAGAGCTCCTGTCTCTCCCAGCCACTGTTCAACGGCCAGCCCTGTCACAACAGTGTGGCAACATCTCGGTGCTTTACTCCTCTCCACCAAGAAATTCTTATCCACAGAAAGAGATCTTTGCAAGCCCCGAGCCTCATAGCCTCCTCCTGTGGCAAAGTCAGAGCCCTGCTGTACCAGCCCAGCCAGAGGCGGGAGATGGAGCCACCTTTTAGCATCTCTGAGAGGGGCTCCTGCTTGGGCTGCCTTCCAGATGTGGAGGGCCTGATTGCAAGGAGTTGTTTCAATGGCCAAGTTCTAACAAACCCACTTGGAGCCTTCTAGAAAATGAAGATTCATTTTCTAGACCCCCTGTTGCCTTGTGTTTCGCACAAAATCAGGACAAAACCTATCAGTTTTTGCAGATGTAAATGGACTGTCAGAGGTACAGGCTGGCAGCCAGCCAGGTCCCCAGTCGTTACCGATCTGAGCACAGCTGCACTGCTTTTACAGTTAACAGAAGGATTTAAGTATTTTTTCAGACAGGATGGGACTAGAGCCATGGTGCTACTAGCAGTGTCTTTGTTGTACAGACCCCTGCACAGCCCCTTCATCAGAGGAGATCACTGCACCTCATAAACTTTCTTCCATGATCTTCCTTCCTCCGAGAGGATGATGTTAGCAGTATTTCAGAGGGGGAGAAGAAACTGAGGCAGAACAATTCTGACTTGTTCAGAACTGCAGAAGAAATCACAGTGCTGCTGGAAATAAAACATGCAAGTTTGCTTCTAGCCCCTGACACCGAGCATGAGGTCCCAGCACTGAATGAATTCTGCACGCAGCCAGGGAACGGGACAGTCAGGGAGCAGGAGGTGAGGAGCTGTGCGTGTGGGCTGGCGTGACAACCATGCCTCAATGAAAGGACCCGTCAACCCAGGGCTGATGCTGCATCTTTTTATTTTATTTTTATTTTGCTTCACTAAGCAAATGCAGAGCGAGTGATAGGAGGGGGGGAAAAGGTGGCTTGAAAAAACAAAACAAAAAAAAAAAACAAACAAAAAACAAACAGGAGGGAAGAGGCAGCTGCTGGAGTATAAGGGGAAAGTGAGCTGCTAACAAGAAAGAAGTTCATAGATGCCAAGCCCGCACTATTTCTTAATAAAATACAATACTGAAAATAGGATCTGAGAGTCTCCAAAATACAATATCTTAAGGGATCGGCAATAATACAAAATAAGGTTCATTATGTACAAACGAGTTCTGCTCTTGGTCTCTGTACAACGGTGGGAGTGGGAGGCATGGGGACATGCTCGGTGGAAGTGTTGGGGTGGAGGAGGGCGTGCTTGGACCCGGCAGTGGTTCTTTGTGCTGGGGTGGAGGCGGAGGATGGGGAATGCAGTGGTATCTGGTGACCAGCAGGTCCTGTATGAACCTCAAGAAGAGCAGATCTATGCTGAAGGCCTTCCTCTTCCTCACCCCACTGGTCACGCATGTATGGTTGCAGCTAGCTGTGTCCAAATTTGTCCTAAATGGCTTCAGGGGGCAAAACCAGTTTTCAAAAGGGAGAAAAGAGGGATGTGAGGGCCCTTCCCTCGCTTCTCCCAGTCCTTGAGCAAGAGCCATCCCATCCTTCCTCTCCAGGGAGCCCTCTCCACTCCCAGCCTGAGTGGAGAGGCGAGGCTGGGGCAGTGCAGAGTGAGTCCAGGGTGCTTGAAGAGAAACAAGCCAAAGAGAAGCCTGCTGTGAGACCTGGAAGAGTGCACAGGGACTCCCATGTACAAACACGGGGCAACCTGCCACATCCCAGATCTCCGACACTCATGTCCCACATTGTCCTTCCATCAAATGGCAGCTGAGGGAACGGAGCGAGGAGACACTTGAGCCTTTCAGCAGGGCTTTTGCCGGGGAGGAAGAAGGGTCAGAAATGGGTGTCTGGTTGCTAAAGAGGATGGCATAGGCTTGAGATGAGGTCATTTCAGCACCAAACTTGGCAAGTCTGGCCTGAAGGGTGGTATGGCAAGAGTTTGCTACTGTTGGTGCCAGCACTTAGAAGGAAGAGGTCTAAAACAGTCTTTGGTCACCCTGGCCAATTCCAACATGCCACCTCTTTCTTGACAGACGTACCTGTCACCAGAGATGCCAGTATGTCCTCAGTGACTTTCACAACACTGCTGTGCACACGGAGGATGTGAGGGGAACGATGGCTATCCGACAGCCTTCCAATGGGCTGCAGTGCTCTCCTTGGTGGTTCCTAGAAAGACCCCATTTGGCATGAAGCAGAACTGGGGATGGAGAGCTGGGATGGGGATCAGGTTATGGGAGCGGGTTTCTCTCACCCACTCTCAAGGGGGGAGGCCTGCAGAATGGAGAGTGAGAAGGCCACTGACCTGGTTAGCACTGCACTGTAGGGCCCAAGCTAGGAACAGAAAGGGAAATACCACCCCTACCAAAGCAAGGGTGCCGAGGGTGGGGACAAGTGGGTTGTGGGGGAAAATTGTTCTCTATTTCAGAGCTCTGGTTGCCCAGAAGCTGCTGGCTAATTTCTGGTGGTTTATGTGTCTGGGATCTGTCTCCCCCACTCCGTTTGTGTGCAGATCTTTGCAGATAGTTGGCGTGGAATTTATGTAAGTATGTCCCTCAAGAGAAAACTAGAGCAGGAAGAACTAGGTTTTCTCTCAATGGAAGCAGAAGTATACTAACAGATGGAGGGGAAGGAATGAGCTCAAACTCTCCAGAGCCATCTCTCCAGCACCAGCATCACCCACTCCTAAGTCTCCCCAGGCAGGACAGTAAATCCAGCACTCTCTCTCTCCTTCAGGTGCATCTGATGTAGCCAAGGGGTACACGCCTGGGGACAGCCCCCTTGGTCTGGAGGCTTTGGGGAGTGAGCTGAATAGTTTGGGGGCTTCCCCTGATCTCCCTCCACTCCAAGGTGAGCCCACATCCATAGGGTAGTGCTCATTTAAGCAGGAGGTAAGGCCAGGAGAAGAGGGTGTCTCAGGGTTTCGCCAGACATTTATTGCTGGTTCTGGCAGTCCTGCGACTCCCCTCAGAGAGATCAGTACTAACGGGGAGGCACGGGGAAGGGGAGGAGCTGAACCCAAGGCCAGTTTAGGAGTGTCTGAATGCAGTGTCCTCTTCCGCCAAGTCCCCTCAGTTGCTCGGTGAGGAGGGAATCCTGCAATCAGACAGGTGAGGCCTTGAGGTCCAGCAGCTGCTACAAGTATTCAGCTGTCTCACTGGAGCTTGTCTCCCTGAGGAAAAGAATAGACAAGGCATCAGGCGAGGTTCATTGCAGCCCCCTGTGCAAATTCACCTCTGCGTGCCCAGCCCGTTTGCTCTGACCAGGATGGAGCCCTTTCCCAGGGCACTGAATGAGCAGCAAGCCTGGGACCACCTGAATCACCCAGTCCTCCTCAGCTCTATGCCAGTGGGACACTGCTCTATGGAGTCCCAAACTTTTACTCTAGAAAACAAACTTGGTTTTATGCTCCGTGCCAGCATTGGCCTCCTCCAGTCACTGCTCTTTAGCTAATTGCCTGTCCTGGGCACCTCAGCTGTCCTTAACTTGCAGCAGAGGGGACATGCCTGTTGCTCACTCCCAGACACCATGTGTGTTTTTGGCTTGGAGGGTGGCCCCCATCTGCTTACCTCTCACGGAATTGCTCTTTGAGGTGGGTGAGAGTTGGGTCAGTTCGGTTCTGGTCAGGACCCTCCAGCTGGGATTTGCTCAGGTATTTGGACGTCTCGTGTGTCCTGGCCAAATGAGGCCTTCCCTCCTCAGACTGCCCTTTTTCAGCCTCCCACCCCTCAGGATGGTCCATGGTCAGGAAGGAGCTATAGCTCTCTTCTAAGGAGCCAGCACCCTCATCATAGAAAAGGAGGCTCCGTGACTGAACTGGAAAAAAGGAGAGCATTGGTTAATAACGAGGACAAAGTCTCTTGCAATGGGCATGGGTCACGGTGGTGGTTTCAGCACATTCTCACACAGCTGTGGCCTTGTCCGTGTGTAACTGTGCAGCAGGCCTGCTCTGCAGGATACCCACCTCCCCACAGTCTCAGAAGGCAAACGCTCCCCTGGACACACAGCCTCTTCAGAAGACAATCCATCTGCCCTGGGACTTTTCCCTTGCGTTCCTTCTTTTGACACTTGTCATGTTTTGGGACAATGGTTAGCAGAGAACGACAACAGGCCCAAACAAGGTGCTGTTATCAGAGTTTGTACCACTGACCGGCCAGGAATCTCCCCTCACCAGAGCCCCAGCCTATGCAGTAGGCACTGAGGGGAGGACGCTACCCCTGAACCAGGAGTGTCAAGAGCTGGAAATGGTTTGACAGGGTGAAATGGAGGAACAACATTAGACTCACTCTTACTAGTTGTGTAAATGTCTGGTGCTGGTGTTGCTTTCACTGTCTGTGATGCTGAAGAGAACTCAGGGAGACAGGGCATCAGGGATCCCAGGATCAGAACAAAGCAGAGTGCCAGCACCTAGAGAGGAGACCAGCACAGAGTTAGTGTCGCTAGCCATGAGGGAACACTCCTCCCGCAGCACAAAACCAGGAGGCTGTGTGAGAACATGTGGTCAGGCTGACAACCAGGTCGCTGTGGTCCCCCAGGGAGGGAAAGGGCTTGCTCTGCTAACTCTGCTGAAAATCTAAGAAGGGAAGTCAGAAGCTTCCTCATTTTGCTTTATTTGAAGTATTTCTGGTTCAATGGTGAGAACTTGCCTGTCCAGTTGATGAGAAATGGTAGAAGGCATAGCTGGGGAACAAGTTGAGAAAGAGGGAGACTCAACAGAAGGCACGAACTCTGCCTTGACCAAAGGGGACCTGACCATTGGCTCAGTAGGAGCTGTAGTGTGCTGTAAGAAAACAAGCTCACTGGGAGAAATCTGTGAGGTACCACAGCACATAGCAAAGTGAAGCTACTGTCCATGCGAGGACAGAAATGACAGCAGAACTGTAGCCGCCTAATACCTGATAGCAAGGATGGAGAGTCCAAGGAAAGGGTTAAATTTATGCTTGACATGCACGTATACAGGACCATGTGTCCGTGCCTTCTGCTGTCAGGCAGATCCGTCAGAGCTACTGGGCAGTGATAAAGGGAGAGAAGCAGATGAAATCTCCCTGGAAATCCCCCTCTGGTAGGTCTGCACCTGTCTGTAAATTCTGCTGTAATAGTAAAGCTTCAGAGTGATATGCCAGTGCTGATTGTAAGGGACTCTACAGAGTTTAGGGAACTACCAGTACAGAGCAAGAGGGGACACATGAGAAATTATACAGAGCCAAATGCTTATTACCTGAATATCCATGTGCCAGGGGTTGTATATAACTAGCTACCACCAGCTCAGTGCTCAGACTGAGCAGTCAAAGAGGCAATGCGTCTCTTGGTGATTTCTACTACCTACGTGTAAACTAGCTAAGTTTGACCTGTGGGGCCACCTGTGGGGACAGCCAGCAATTGCTTGACTGCTTTTCAGAATAACCATCTATTTTGGAATAGCCATGCCTGAGTAACTCCCAGAAGTGGGTACATCAAGGTAATTTTGACCACCAGTGGAGTCCAGGAGATGTGGAAGATCAAATAATAGCACGGGGATACTATGTTATGTAAAGAGGGATTTTAATTGTCCAGACTCTTCGTGGCTGGTTTTAAAGTAAGGAAATGAAATGTGGACAGCATAGATGCTGTCTAAGCACATCATATCAGGCACACAAGGCATTTAGAACCCTTATTCCACAAAAACAGGGGAAAAAATAAATTCTGAATAGATGTTGCTTGGAATTATCACAGCCAAACACACAACTTCCAAAAAGGGGAGACAGCCCTGTGAAGCTTGTTCTTCTCGTCTAAAACAAAACAGGCTTTATGGGCTGGGAAAGAGCAGTATAGATAACATCTTGCTTTAATATGGCTTTCAACTCGGGCTTTGCAAACCAGCATTGTTTTCACTCTGTTTAGGTCCAGGTTAACTCTGATTGATGGTCTGATTCGGTTCTAGTTCAAACTCTGTAACACTTCATAACAATAACTCTTGGTTTGACTCTGAGTACCATTCATCTCACAGCTTTTGACCATCTCACCATTTTGACCTCTTCAAAAGCAAGGGAAACTAAGCTAGGGGAAACTAAGCTAGAGGAAACCACTGCAAAACCATTTGGAAAGATGGAGGCAAAATTAATCAAAAAAAGATGTCCTGAGAGCATAGTTATCAAATGGTTCACTGTCAAACTGGGAGGAAGTAGCAGATGGAGTAGCAGAGAGATCCGTTATGGCTCTGGCAAGATTCAACATTTTTAAGCTTGGCTTGGATGATGGACTGTATCAAATCTGCAGATGGGAGAGACTACAAGCAGACTGGCTTTTGGTCAGGATTCAAATTCAGAATGCTCTTGACCATGGGGAGAAGTGGTCTAAGGAAACAGTGGGCAGATCCATACAGACAAATACCAGGACCTGCTGAGACCTGCGAGGTGGCAGGACTGATTAACAGAGGAAACACCACACGTCAGCGACTATGTGGCCTGGCAGCTGTTCTGCAGAAGAGGATCTGGGAGTTAAAATGGAGCACAATGCGGGCACAAGTTGGTGTCACTTTGCAAAGGGCAAATCTCCGCTCAGGCAGTATGAACAGGCTTTCTGGCTGCCTCTGTACCAGCTTTCAGGTGGAACAGTGTCCAGCTTTGGGCCCCATACTTCCGAAAAGATGCGGGGCAATCAGAGAAAATCTGGAAGAGAGCTCTGGGAACAAGCTGTGATTCAGTAACTCAACCTACAAGGGAAGACTGAAGAAATTGTGGTGATTTAGCAGAGCAGACTGAAGGGAGTTGCTCGAAAACAATGGTTTTCAAACATGTAAAATGCAGCAGCACAAAGGGAGGGTAAACTGATCTTGCTTACTGTCGGCAGAAGTTGTAATAGGCTTAAGCTGTTGCAAGGAAGATTGAGATGAGATAGCAAGAAAGCTTTATCTGTGAAAGATAACAAAGCACTGGAACAGTTTGCCTGAGGAGGCTGAGGACTGCTCATCGCTGGAGGCTTTCAAGAACTGGCTGGACAAATATCCGGCAGGAATGACACAGGGCTAAAAGAGAAGGATGCTCTGACCCACTCCCATGCTGCAAGGCATGATGATTCTACATATCTGTTGTGATAAAGAGTGCTGTATTTGAAAATGGAAAATGGGAACTCGGAGGCCTTTGAGAGGAACTGGCCAAAGATAGAAAAGCAAATTACAAATTCTTGAAATGCTTCAAAGCTAGGAAGCCTGAGAGAGTGGTGTGTGGGCTGGGATGCCATGGAACGAAGAGAGCAGCAAGGAGAGATAAGACATTGTTGGGAAGCTAAATTAGGTATTTTATCAGCCTATAGTGCAGGGAATGTCTGGAAGGCACCTCTTCTGGACTTGCTCATTTCAGGTAGTAGCGATGAAGAATAGAATTGCTGGAGCCGGGGGTGCTCTGATGAGCTGCTGCATTAAGGAGCAATGAGTCACTGGGCCCAGCTGGGTCACACCCGAAAATGTGGAAAGAACTTGGGAATGAAGCCACAGAACAGCCAACAGAAAAGAAAGTAATTAAAATCTGGTCTGACATGGGGGCAGCAAAGAGTAGCAAAAGTTTGAGCAGATTTTGAAAGGAGAAACTGCTGGAAATTACAGAGCAGGGGCTCTGGAACCCAGGAAACTGAACCAAGAGCGAAAAACAACCCCTCAGGACACTGAGGGTGCTGAGAAAGCACCTCACCATCTGTTTGTATTTCATGACTGTTAACAGTATAGAAGTGATAACTAGATACAGATAACTTTGACAAATTTGTCACAAGCAGCTACTCCAACAATCCTGCAAAGACATCACAGGGTTGAAGGTTATATTTTTACCATGGATCAGAAACTTTCCCCTGGCAAAAAATGAGACGAAGAATAAGCAATTGACTCTATGGCCACACACGGGCATGCCCCAAAACTCTGCAGTGAAGCCAATATTGCTTAACCATGATCCTCCACTGTGAGAAAGGAGAGGCAAACAGGGATTACCAAAACCAACAGACAAGCCTGAATCATTCTGGTTAGTCAAAAGGGCAAGCGAAGAGAATTCCAGCTGGATTTAACAAAGCCTGATGTGCAGGCATAGCAAGAACAGATGCCATTTCTTGCTGATAAACACAAGGTAATGCCCACTGGGAGGAATACTTGAACTGTTCATCTGCCCTGCTGAGTTAAACATTGAGCATTACCAACTCAGCAAAAGAAAACTCTACCCATTACGATGGAAGCTCATTGAAAATTTTTGCTGAATGGCTGATAGCTAATGAAAAGGAAACAAAGTGCTGTTTTGCCCAAATAACAAGACAGTGAAAATGCAGGAATTATTCTAATGCTGTTGCATAAAAACCTGACACTACCGATGTATGTATGACACAGGGCCCAGCTCTGGTGACTCTAACACAAAAGGAGAGAGCAGATGTAACTGGCAACAGAGCCAGGCAGCAGGGAAGAGGGCACAAACAGGCAATCGACAAAGCTGTCTGGGGAAGCATGGTCAATAAGGAAGATGGAAATGAAGCTTATACCATTAGACAGGTCCCGGTCTGCGTGGAAGCCATTTTGTAAGGTCTGGAGACTTTCCCAGCTACCAGAGCCTGCAGCTTCTGTAATTGCTGGAGCAGAGTCCTGGGACAGGAAACAACCCAAATCAAAACTTGATAAGGAGGTAGCAGCCAGTCAGTGATGCAAGAATACCACTACCCCCTTCATATTTTACCCTGATTTTCCCTTCTCGTGAAAATAAGTATCTCCCCCTTGCTATATCTTGCCCAAGTTCTCCAACCAAACAGGCTTGGGAAGCAAGAAACAAATAAGGGTGAGTTTGAGATATAAAGTGTGCAGGAACTGTGGGAGGAACGCCCCAAGGTGCTGTTATGTTGAGGTAATGCCCTCCGTCTCCTCACCAGTAGATCCACCACAAGCTTCACCGCAACCACCCACCACTGCTACCACAGCCCATTCATTTAGGGCTCCTGGGTGCCTCAAAGCCCAGCTGGTCATCTCCCAGAGCAATGGAGAGGCAGGCTACCATGAAAACCAAGCTCTGGGATGGAGGCTGGACTCTGTAGTCAGGTCAGACATTGAGCACAGGCCCACCTGCTCCCACTTCACTCACAGACACACACTCTGCAGCTTGACCTGTGCCCCAAACCATATGGTAGAGAAAGAAATAAAAACCCATTTTGATTCCCTCCAGCTTCTTCAGTCTCGGCAAACTCTGCAGAGGGATGTGGGCAAAGCCAAATCTTGAGTTCAGCAATTAATTCACTCTCTGGCTGCCCCAGCTGGAACACACGCTAAGGTCTCTCTGCCCCACTTAACTGAACAAGGGCATCAGCACACATAAACACAAAACGGAGGTAGGTGTATTACTAAGAGTCACCAAACGCTTCACTGGGCTAGTCAAGAAATCTGGGATGAGGGAGACTACAGAGCACACAGTTCCCAAGGGCTGCAAATTACCGAAATGCAGACTACTGTATGTTTCCCCTTGGGAGCACTGACTGTTTTACACAAATATGTTTGAACTTTTATAAAATGCCAGGTCCTGAAGCCAGGAGATTGCAGGAGAATCCCAGCTTTATCTCTTTCCAAATCCTCTTCTGCTCCTTGTACATGTGGAGAGAAGCACAGAGCGTCCCCCTGGCAGTGCTCAAAAACCAAACCCAATTAGAAAGAACACAATGTGTATTTTGAAAAAAAAACCCAAACAACTCTCTTGGCTTTTAGGCCAATCTCCCGATTTTGCAGGGTGAGGCTTACGCTTTTTCAGCAGCAGGGCTGCCTGCACTCCCAGAGAGGCTGGGCAGCCGGCTGTGCCCCATGGATGAGAGCAGCTGGGCAGCCGTGTCTCCAGCAGATGGGAGGCTGCAGCCACCTCAGGCTGACCATGCCTGACAGCCCCTGGTCACAGCACCAGTGGCTGGCCGGGAAGCCGGGGCCACAGCACTCGTGTCATGGATGGGAGGAAGGAGTGCGGCAGAGCCTCAAGGAGTACTCCATGAGCTGTAGTGGCAGAGGAGGGCTGGGTAGGGGGACTGGCTCTCTGGCTGTGGTTCTCCCCTTCAGTTCGAGCTGGGGGTGATAGAAATGGGGATATAGAAATGAGTGTCCTGCTCACCAACCCTGCAGCTGACCCTGCCCTTGCTCACACCTGCTGCACCCAGTAAGAGGGAGCAGAGCTGGGCCCTCCTCCAGCTTCTGCTGCCCATCCCCACTGAAGGCGTGGGAGTCTTCATTATTTGCTTCCAAGGAAGCAAATTCCCCTGGTGATCAGTTGGCCAGCTCTGCTTTTTAGGAGCTCAAGTGCTCACCAGATTCTTGGGCAAGGGAGCCAGGAGCGTGCTTTGGGGCTGTGGGAGCAGCTTGCTCCTTCCAGGTGAGCAGCAGCAGCAGCAGATAGGAGGGAGATTCTCCAGGCTTGCTTTGCAAGGGGAAGAGGCAGGGCAAGGCCTGGGGTACCACATGCACAGGGAGTTGCCCTGGATTTGGTGGGAGCTGAGGTCTCTACCTTTATTAGAGGAATGGGCTTTCCCTGTATTCACCAAGTCTGTTCAGTTCTTTCTCAAGAGAAACCTGAAACAGCCATATTATGCCCAGGGCTTCGTATTCCTCCAAAGAGCCCAAGAACAGAAACAGTGGGTCTGAGAGGCTGGAGTGACAGGCCTCCCTCGATGCAGCTGCCCTGCAGACAGCCAGAGGCCTGGAGGGCAATGGGGAGGGCAGCATGAGCCCAAAGGGCTGCAGGGAGAAGGAGGAAGAGACAGACGTGAGAAACGCGCCTTCCCTCCCTCCCCTCGCTGCAGCGCGGCCTGGCCGTCCCAACACAAACATTCCAGGCTCGCTAACCAAACCCAGCTGCCTCGCTGCTGCCACGGGCCGAAAACCAGCGCCTTGCCGAGCGGCGCATGTCCCGCCAGGAGCTGGGGGAGCCTGCCTTTTTCCTCTCCCCCCGCCCCCGCCCCAGTGCTCCCCTGGCTTCCCTTCCTGCCCACCCCGCTCTACCCACAGAGGGTCAGGTCTAGCCCTTCTTACCTGTTTGCGTTTTCTAAGGTCTCCACTTTTTTCCAGAGTTCATTGTTTTCTGTTGTGTATGTCTCAACCCTGCGGGAATAAAACCCATAGCCAGTTAGTTACAAAGGCCAGACTGATAAAGAAAATTTAGTCCTTGCCTCTCTTGGGGTGTGGAGGCTCAGTGGCCTCATCCATCACTTGCAGATACGGTCCTGGAGCCAGATGTTCCTGGCCTGTCTGGTTGCAGCCAGCCCCGACAGACCAGAGATGAGACTGCAGGTGGACAGTTACGTGTGATAGTTCCCAGTTCAGGCTTTCCCAAGGGCTGGGAGAGCCAGTGGCACCCGGTTACAGGCAGGTTAAGTCAGGACAGCCCCAGAGTTATGCAGGCATTTCCATCACTTCCAAACGCCCCTTAGGAGCATGGGAAAGGAACAGGGGGACAAATTCAAACCTCTCCCACTCAGACTGAGAACCTGCCCTGGGTGTGCGCCTTGCATATATTGAAAACCAGGCAGTTCTGTGCAAATGCTGGGACAGCTCCGACTGCAGGCACTTGAGGGCAGCAGAGAACCTGCAGGCTCCCTCCCACTGCTTCCGAAGGGAAAGTGGTTAGGCTGCAGTTGGGACGAGGGAAGGGGAATGTCTCCAGGCCCGGAGGAAGGCAGGCCAGGGACACAGCCTGATCCTGCTGGAGGTTTCCAGCACGGCCTCCGAATCAGGCGTTCCGTGTAAAAACTGGGCTTGCAGCAAAGGTGTCAAACTGAATGGTGAAGGGCCCAAGTACAGGTTTTGACAAACCAGCTGTTACAGGAAGCCAAGTTGACCAAAGACTTGTTCCATTAAAAAAATTCACTGAATACTGCTTTTGGTTCACATTTAAACCTGGCATTGTTTGAAAGCCATCTGTCACAGCAATGCGCTAGCGTAACAAACCGCTGAGTACATACAGGCACCACAGCCACGTCTGGTGAAGAGGCCCAAGCACAGAAAGCCCTGGACCTGCCACTTGAGTGAGGCCAGCCAACTCCCCAGGCCCAGCGTGAAGGATCTGGGTGTCAATGTGGGACACTAGCTGGAGGTCATGTGCTCTGATGCTTGGAGACACACATGCACACTGAGGTGCTGCTTATGGAAGGCCATGAGAACTTGAAGGTTCCTTGAGTCATCTGTTTCTATTCAGCATTTCTGCACTCTTACAGAGGATAAACAAATAGCATCAGGGAGAAGAGTTAATTAAAGTTGGGTTTGGGGGTTGGATTTTTCCATTTTGCTGATCTCAGGTGGTGTTAATAACAGGAAAGAAGATGGTATTTAAACAGAAATGTGAATTTGCACCTGGATCCTGGCATTCTTCTTTGCCTGGGAATGCCCATCAGGGGCTGCTAGTACAGAAGGGATCACAGGATCAGGCCCTCAAGAGTTTTCTACCCTGTCAGTGTCATGTGATGTCACCTTAGGCCTATGCCTGCCATACATGCAGGACCTCAGGGTTGCAAGAAGAAAAACAAGCTCATGCAGGGAACAGTGGAAGGGGAGGGAGTGTGGGGAATAACTGTAGTGCAAGGTTTTTCTTGCTATCAAGTACTTGTGTGTCCACCCTCATGGGAACAGAGGGGGAAAAGCCATGGTCAGTGCCCTTAGAGGGCCTGCTGCTTACGGGACAGACAAAATATAAGCAACTTCTAGTGGGGAAACATGACTCTTACCCAAAATCCCACCTTGTTGGCAGCCAAAATGGCCTGTGTTCTGCAGGGGACCAGCCAAACTAAGCAGTTGGAAAGACAAGGTTTCTAGAGCAATCTTTATCCTGCAAGAGGATTTCTAGGAGGGAGGGGAGTAGGGGCAGGATCCCAAACCAAACTTCTGTGCAGCCAGCCTTGCAAGGAATCGTACTCTTTGAGCAATCCAGAGACAAAAGCACTAGAAAGGGGGCCTGTGCATGGACAGGGCTCCTTTTTCAAAGGTAAGACTGAGAAGAAGAAACTTACTTTTTCTCTAGACACTCCACATATTCTTTCTTCTTCCTGCGACTCTCCTGAGCAGAGATCTGTGAGGGGAGCAGCCATCAGAGAGGAGTCAGTATCAAAAGCCTCTAGACATTTCTTTGTGGCTCCCTCGTCTTGTCTGTTCCCTGCACACACAGCACCCTAAAGGTAAATGGGGAAGTCGCCTTCCAGTCTACCATTCCTACTGGTCTCCAGGCCAAAACTGGGAGGGATGGATGCTGTAGGTATGCAGCCTTCTTTGGCCTGTAGGCCACAACCATTTGTTGCAGTATCCCTGACCCCCTTGCTGCTGAGAGCATCTTTAGGGTTGCTTTGAACTCCTCTGACTCACATGGGTACGTGCTGTGGCCATCCGGGCAGATTCTGCCCCAGACCACTTCTGAGTCACTGGGTGACTAATTCAGGGTCTCACCATTTCTCCCACGGGATGCTTTCTAATCACAGTCTAAAGTCTCACAGCCTCTGCTTGGCTAATGAGCTCTGTGCATCACCCGTCCCGCACCACACAATGGCTCTTGTTTCCCTGCCCCCACAGCAAGGCCTGACCAGGCTGGTTTGTCTGATCCGTGATGCCTTAGCTTGTGGGCCCCATCCCAGGCCACACACTCCCAGGAGCTGGGCTGGAAGCCACACTTCCCAGACATGGCTGCATGCACAGCATGCATGCAGAGATGCCCCATGGTACCATTTCTGTGGGCTGGGCAGCTTGTGCCACTGTACCAAAGGCAAGATCCCACCTTTTCTGAGCTGCACTGCAGCTGAGGAGGTGAGGGTAACTATAGCACTGGTCAGCTGAGGACGCTCTGGAATCATGGGAACTGCATGGTTACATTTTTTGCAGTCACCTTGTTCTTGATTTTCCTCCTGACCCTCTTCAGTGCTTTCTCCTCTGCTTTGGTGAGGGGCAGCTTGGTAGGAATGGGGTAGCCCTCGGCAATCAAGGTGCGTTTTTCCTCTTCAGTCAAGAGCAGTGGGCCAGAGGTCCCTTGCAACTTCTGAAACACACAGAGAGCAGCCATCAGCGTCAGCAAGGAGTTCTATCCCAGTGATCCTTCTTAAAGCCCTGCAGAGCAGCTAGGGGCTCAGTACAAATAGATGCAGGGCAGTGCTCTTTCCTGCTCTCAACCTGATCCTGGGGGCACAGCTCAGCAGCTGTCTTCCTCCTTTACTTGGCAGGGCATCTGCTCCTTCACGGCGAGGCTGGCTACACACTTGCACTACATGACCCCGCCAAAGAACTTTTGGGTGATGGTTAAAACACAGTCTGGTTATGGGAATTCTCAGTTATTCCCTTCTCTTCCATTAACCTCCTCAGAAAGTCCTCCAGTGCATAGGCCACTTGCCAAAGTACGGGGTGAAAGACAGCCCTTGCTAAAACAAGGTAGCTGCTGGTAGGAATTGTGCAAGACTCATTGCGCAAGACTCATTGCACTCCTCCTCACTCCTGTGAGCACCATTCTGTCCCCACATCCCTGTGCTAAGACATCACATTGCCCTGCCAGCGCATTTCAGCTGGGAGACCTTAACAAGGGCAGGATCCTCCACATGAGCCTCATAAAGCCTCCAACCCCCTCTGAGCACCAAGGAGCCCTGTGTCCCAGTGACATCCTGCTGCCTCCTTACGTGTGGTGCTGTGAGGAGAGGTGAGGAGGAGATGGCAGTAGAGGAGCGAGCAGCAGGTCGGGCTGGGCTGGAGGGAGGCAGGGACCGGGGGCTTTGAGATCCATCGCTGTCACTGCCGTGGCTGCTGGGTGGAGTTGGAGGCATCTGCACCAGGTCATCTACTGCGAAATAAGGAGATCAAGTCAATGGCTCTCATGTCAGCCTGTTTGTACAGAAATGGGGCCCTGAGTTGCAACAGGAAAAGGCACTGCCATAACACAGGACTGAAAGGAGCCGGTGATGAGTCTCACAAAACAGGGTGGGTCTGAGAACAAGGCTGGACTGAGCACTGCCTTAGACAGAGGTGAGGCTGACCTCAAATGTGCTAAACTAGGAACTGCAGGAGTCAGAGAGCTGGCAGGGGCTTTGCCAAGACACTGAAGGTATTTACAAAGCAATAAGGTACTCCGGTGTCAACCAAAATGGAGTACAAAGCCTGTGATATTTTGCTCCATAGCCTGTTCACAAGTACAGGAAGCTCTATAAGAGAAGAGCTCTTCCAAAAGCACCACAGGGCTCACACATTTGCCAGGACACTTGATCCAAAGGGGCTCCGGTCACTCAGTTGGTTCCCAAGCACTTGAAAACTGTCCCCACTTTGTACTGGAGAGCCCTGGGGGCCTTAATGGAGGTGGGAATATGCCTAAGGAATGTCTTTCTGCGGCAGTGGGAGTTCCTATAGTGCTTTCATTTGTGCATCGGCAGATTTTCAGATGCTTGGGTTTCTTTCAAATTAAACTGGATCCTGAATTTCCTGACTTTCAGATGGTTGTTTTTGGATAACACTACAGTCTCTCTGAGGATTTTAAAGGCACTCTTGCATATTTCCAACTCCGAAGTAGCCTGTTTTGCCTGGGAGTCCCTGTCTGAACAATTCTGTGCATGGCTGCTAGACCAGACACTGATCTGAGTTGGAACAGTGCAGTGCTCACTCCTCTATGGGTCTGTGCCCCAGTGCTACCTTGTATGCGCATGGCTCTGCTCTCAGGTGCTGTCTTTCCTCCCTGTATAGTAATGATCTATACCTGAGTAGCATAGAGGGATATAAGTTGACCAGAAAATTCTATCTTCTTACCTGCAGGTACATTTAGAAACTGGTTCACCTCTTTGGGTTCAGCTTTGATCACAGGTGCTGGAGTCATTTCTATGGGAGTCTGTGGAAGAGAAGCAGAAAGAGCTCTTGGGTGCTGCTACCTCCCCTACCCAGAGGGCTCCTACCAGTTCTGTTCATAGCCGCTGCTCTCCTGCTCTCTGCCCTGCCCCATCTTACAGCTCTGCCCCAAAGCAGCCTCTTACCACACATAACAGAAACCAAGAGTCCAAACATAAGCCCCCTGAATTCTCTGTCACTGGGCACACAGAGTGCAAACACGTTTGCAGAGGAAGAGGCAGTGGCAGATGGATATGCTGCCAAGCAGTGCACTGAGTACCTCCAAAAGGGAGATGACTTTTATCCTTGGCAATTCTTCCCTTGCTAGACCCAGGCAGTGCAATTTAAACTAACCTATGCATTACCATGGGAAGTCCCTCTTTGATCTGCCTTCATTAGAAATGGGAGTATAGAGGTTGTACAGAAACAGAAACAGAACAAACCCCCTGTCTTGCTCACATGATTTTCACCAGGGCTGCTGGACAGCTGTTTCCAATCAGAGGGGACTGAGAGTTAAATAAAGAGTAGATTTATTCCCATCTGGGCTATGCTGCCCCTCAGCTCCCTGGCTCGCCAGCCCCCAACCCACCGTAGGCTGGGGGAGTTTTTACACTAAACAGACACATTGCAAACTCCTCCAGACTGTAAACACAGCTGAGAGAGCACCACAGTACGGCTGCTGAGCACACACAGCAGAGCTTTGAGGGCACAGCAAGTTCAAGCTGTGTAAATAATGAAGGAAGTTTGTGCACAGTTTTGGCTGGAAGTACCCATTTGTTTTGGATGGTTGTTTAAATGGGAAGATGCTCAGCATGAGTGAAAAAAGGAAGTAAATCCCAGAGATGCTCTACTGTTATCTACTGAGCTGCTAGAAGATAGCCATGGTCTGTGTGAGACTGGTTGGACCTTCCCATCCAACACAGCTGGACTCAAGGCCAGCCAAAGTGAGCCCCCAACTTATACCCACGTACCAGTGGCATAAGTGAGGCTCCTTCAGACAGACTTCATAAGAACTTGGCCCCTTGTTTCTTAGAAATAGTAATTCCTGCTGCTTCATAGAAAAAAGCAAGCAGGACCTGGAGTGGGACCTCCATTTCCACTGAGCAGCTGAGAAAAGTGAGAGGCCATATGATAAGCCCAAGGCCATGAAAAAGACAGTGGCAGAGCAGGGGTCTATACTCAGGAATAGTGGCGTCACTGGCATCACATTAATTGACACTGTTTGCTGAAAAATGAAGATAAGCCAAGAGTGGCTATAGAAATACTGGCAGATTGGATGGTACAGGCCTCCAGCACGTGCAAGCTTAAAAGCCTTTGGCTTTTGTGACAAGGAAACATGCTTGTATATAACTGAGATTGTAAAGTCTCCTGTGCTGGAGAAAACCCTCCTTCCACGATTTTCTCTGGAAGGATAAGCTGTCTTGTAGCTTCACTGCAGGGATTAAGCACAGTTCTAGCTAGATCAGGAGTGCTGCTCCTCTGACTGCCATTTCAAGAGGAGAATGACAAATAATGCAGTATCTGGGCTTTGTATCACCTTCTCCTGTCTGTCCAGCGGCTAAACCACCTAGCAGGACCCTGCAGTCACATGGCTGGGTCTGTACCACCAGGGGTGCCACTGTGTGAGAGCCCAGGTTCCCGATGGATCTTAGATGGGCTCACCTCCTCGGGGACTGGCAGTCTCTGCAGAGGGTTGAGGTTCAGCACTGGTATGGAGCTGGCAGCTAGCTGGGACTCAGGCAGGTCTAGAGCCAGGTTCTGTTCCTGTTTCACCATGATGGAGCAGAGCTTGGGCCCCAGCGACCACACTCCATTCTCCAGCTCTGAAACATGCACAACGTGAGAGTCAAACTCCAGCAAGAACAGGACAAGAAAAAAAAAAAAAAAAAAAGCCATGTAGACAGCTTCCCCCCATTTGGGGAGGCTGTCTTTCCAACTTTAGCACTGTCACCACACAAGCATGTGCAGGCCCACAACACAGAGTACAAAAGGGAATGAACCCCCAGCGTGCGGGGAGCAGACGGGACAGAGTTAGAGGGATTGTGTCTCTGCTCTGCTCTGACTGTGCAGCCCGAGCGCTGGAGGACAGCTGCAGGGTTTCTTCCCCCAGTGATGTCTCGGTCTGGTCCTCTGGAGCTTATTTATATTTAGAGCTCAGTGAGAGGAGGATGCCGCGCTGTTGCTCCTTAGGCAGCATGGCCAGCATCACAGAGCTGCCAGGTGTGTTACCAAGAATAGCACCATCTCTGTGCTAGAGAGCTGGCGAGAGGGCAAGCACGATGACAGTGAAAGGCTGACAGCGCTGCTCTGGCCTCCCGCCGATGTTGTGCCAAGTACCAGAGCTTTGTTGCATGACAGGAGAGGAGGACGGTCCATTTTTGTGGAAGGAAGTCCAATGTGGCACCTGCTTATGAGGCTGCTCCCATGGCTGCTCCCCTCAGTCTCACCTCCAAGGCTCCTTCCTCCACCCTGCGCTGCTCAGGGGGACTGCTGCCTACAGCCATGCCCCGCTGCCATTGCTTGCTGGGACAGAAACAGCAGTGAGGGAAAGGAAGTGTCTGAAGAGAACTGAATGGATCTGTGTGGGCACGCTCCCCTTGTCCCCTGCCTGCTCTGTCCCGTGCACATCTGTGGTGTGAGCCTGGCTTGTCACTGAAGTAGAGATCCTGGGAGGTGGGATTCAGGCAGTGGTGGATAAGCTGCAGCTCAGATGGAAAAACAACACGCTAGGCAGGAGAGCTGCCTGGGCTCTGCTCTGAAGTTTTGGTCCCCTCATTGCTGTTCAAACACTTCAGCCTGCCAAAAAGCAACTCCTAGCTGGCCTGGAGCCTGCATCTTCCTCCTTAATCCTCATCCCTTCCCTTCCCCTTTTTATCTGACAACCAGAAATGCATTTAGCTTGACACAGGACAGACTGTTGCTCAGTGTGTCACCAGATAGTGCCCCAGTTGGCTCAACATGAGGCCACAGTCAGGCTCACTCCCTGACCCTTCTGCACTGCGCTCTGCATACAGCACTCACAGACCCAGGGATGTTGCCTAGCTGTCTGCTGCTCAAAGCAGCTCTGCAGTGCAGGTCTCAGTCTAGAAGATGTCCTGGCAAGAGGAGAGGGCAAGAAAGGTTCTTCTCAGTTCCAGAAAAATCTGCACAAAGAAGAGCACAAGCAAGCAGCTGTTCATGTGGGAGCTTCCATCTGAACTAAGCTTAAAGGTAGCTTAACATTGTCTTTGCCCAACTTGGTCTCTGTTGCCCTCAGGAGAGGACAGGGCAGAATCCTGCCTCTGGCTTTTGCTTGGACAGAGTGGTGTTAAAGCTTGGGCAAGAATTATATCAGTTAACAGTGTTGCCCTTGCCAGTGGAATATGTTCTCTGCCTGTCTTTGGTGTAGCACCTCTTATTTTGCTGCCTAGATAGGTCTCTCCAGGAGAGGGTCATTCCTCCCAGCTCCCTGTGTGACTGGACATCTTCGAGCACAGACACGAGTTCCTGTGGCTGCTCCGCGTGTGTGTGCGCGTATTAGCTGTGTGCACTGCTCTCAGTGCTGCTGGATCGCTTCCTAGAGCTTCCCACAATGCAGCGGGGCCAACGTCGTCAGGCAGCGTCTCAGGCAGGGGTGCACTGCACAGCCATGACAACAGAGAGGCTGCTGAGCAGACAAAGACTGAATTGCATTTTCTCTGTGCCACCAAGGACACCAAACCCAGAGCTGATAGTGAAGTCCCCATACCAGTTACCCCTGATATGCAGACAAGACCTTTCTGATGGAAGGAGGCAAGGTGTTACATAGCCACAAGTGTTTGCAGCCAGAAAACTTGGACTGACTTCTTCTGCCTGATTACAGCCTGCCACAGAGATGAGGGACCTTGCGAATTCTTCCAGTCTGTCAGACTGCTCTAGGCAAGTTCAACTAAACCTGTGTCAGTTCTGACAGATGGTTGTCTGACTTGACTTTACCCCTCTGAAAAGTGATGAAGAGCCCCCAGCTTCCCCCATTAAATCTCTTCTACGGTTTCACTATGCCCACTATGGGAAGGTTTTGCCTACTGGCTAATCTGAAGTTCCCTTATTGTGATTTTAAGCTTCATCTTCCTCATCCTCCCTTTCTGTTGCAAAACACATTTCGCTTTTTCTCAGAGGCGTGGGGCATCCTCTGTCTGGGAAGGCTGCTGCTGAAGGACGTTACCAGACAAGGGCGAGCAGACCACCAAGGGCTCTCCCCGTTCAGACTTGACTCAGAAAGACAGCAGCCCCCAGTGCTGTCAGTCCAGACAGTCCAAGGAGCAGACACTCAAATAAGTATGTGCTGTCCTCCCATTTCCTGTCTACATTCTGACCCTGCTCTCTTTCCCACCCTTGGAGATTTATCTGGGGAGCGATTGGGTTACAGAATCAGAAACACATAAGCCATCAGAGGGTCAATGAGGGACTGAGGAGGAGGCATTTTGTGTGGACACATCTATGTTCTACTGCCTGAGAGAATGTTTCAGAGGTATGGCCAGTCTGTAACCGGTGCAGAGTTCACTGTATGTTGGTGGGTGACGCATGCCAGGAAGCTCATCCTCTGCTCTAGAGACTCTGTACATAATGGGAAGAAGTATGGCTGAGAGATATTCATATCTGCCCTGGGCTGAGGAAGTGAGGCAAAGAGCAGTGAGGAAGCAGGACCTGTACAGGAGTGTGGGCACTAGTCCGAGGCTGGTCCAGCACCCGCTGTTCTGCACAGCCTTGGCTCCCCCTGCTCCTGGCATCAAATCACACCCTGCAGAACTGAGGGCTGGTACTGAGAACCGAAGCAGCCGGTCCATATGCGCAAACCATCTGGAAAGCAGATTCCACTGATAAGCAGGGTCACAATGCACCCAGTGGCTTGCCCTAGCTGACCCGTGTTAGTGGGAACCATGTGGGAAGGGGCAGGATTTGGAAGTGTTTCGGAGATCTGCAGAAAAGCTGGAATAAAGCTGATAAATAGCAAGCCTCAGCCAGCTCCAAGCCTAGACAGAGCCCGGGCATTCCTGAGGAGCTCTGCAGACCAAGCAGAGCTTGCTTAATGTTAAAGAAAAGCCATTCCTGGGTAATTAATTTGAAGTGAATGTCTAAGAGGACTGAGACTGGATGGAGTTGTGCCAAAAGGACTGCACAGCATTGCAAATACTGGACCTGACTCAGGGCTACACTAGAATATGACTCCCATCCAGTTATGAGCCAAGATAGCCCTGGAAAGATGGGTTGAATTATCCCACTGCAGGACTGGGTGCATAGATACCCCTATACCTGCCACATTAATACTAGGCCTTACTCCCTGTATAGAGCGGATCTGCACTCTCAGAGAGCAAGTGCCAGGTCCATAGGTCCATCTCAAGCTCTCCTGGGTTATGCACTGTACACCCTGTGCTGGCCTCTGCCCAAGGATCAGTGTCACACTCCATTCAGGAGAGTCATGGTCTTGCCTTGGAGACACTGCAGCTGAAGCAGGGGCATGTCCAGACACAGAGGGGAGCAAAAATGGTAACAACTGTCTCAGAGAGGAGTCCCTGAGGTAGCTTCATGCAGGCAGACTTAATTTCACCGCTTTCTACAGACTCATGCTTTTGCTTCTCTCGTTCCCAAGCCTAATCTCCTCCTATTCATTTCCAGGGGCAAAATAAAGATGTGTTTATGCACTCATGCTGGTTTGTTTTTTGTTAGTCATCTGGTTGCCTGTTTGGGCTGAGTGCCCTTCAAGACTGTATGGGGGTTAAAGCTAAGGAAAAAAAAAAGTAAATGGAAAGCTGCTTTGATACTGAGGCAGAGCTTGCTTGGCCTGCCATGAGCCTCTCTCCCAGCACCTCTCTGAGTGGCCCCTAAGGAACCTGGCACCGATGGCTGCGCCCTTTGCAGGGACCAAAGAGGCAGTGGAGGCCAGCTCCTCTCCTCCTGCCTTGGCATTTGTACCAGAGAGCTGGGATCATTCTTGGCCATGAGAGGGAAGCCTCTGTCCCAGGTCTCACTCTCACTCAAAGGAATGGCTTTCTTCTGTGTATACTGAGCCTGTGCCACTGCTTTTTCAGGCAGCCTGGTGTCCATCAGCTGTTGGGACACCCACACAGTCCCGCAAATTACAGGACTCTCTGCAAGGACGGCTCTAAAAATATCCAGCCATCATAAATTATCCTGAAATGAATTGTTTTAAAAATAGGTTTTGAAATGACTGTTCCTCTCTGTCTCCTGCTAAAAGATCTGCTGGTAAAGAAGCCACTTAGCTTTCCACATGTACCAGCACTGGTTGCAGCCAGAGACTCATGCTTCCTATATTCAAGCCAAAACCCTGCTGCTTGATGCCAAAACAGACCTGGATCTAGGGCATCCACACCCAGGTTTGCAGGGTCCTAAAGTGACATTGCCTATTGCTTGCCAGAAGCTGGCAGCACACCAAACCACAACCAATTATCATCCTCATAAATAACAGCCCGGCAAAGGAGCAATGTGACTGTCAGAGCACAAACTGAAGGAAAAAATGTGGGCTGTATTTGACAACGGCAGATCAAATTCTTGCCTGGATTAGCCATGCGCAGGCCCAAGGAATAGCCAGTTTGTCCTTATATATGGAAGCCAGCCAGAGCCTCTGCTAACAGATGTGCCCGAAGCTGTGCAGTGTGCACATCTCACGCTCACCGTTAGCATTATCTTCAGTCTTGACAGGCACGAGGGGGCTCTGGGGAGCAGAGTCTCCACTGAGGGAATAGCTGTGCTCTGCCTGGATGCCTGGAGTGGGTGGATCCAGGTCCATGTCCAGCAGTGGGTTCTTCTCAGCCAGTACTGGGTCATCGAAGAAACTGCTGAAGAGATCGTTGGAGAAATCCTCCATGTTGTCGGAGAAGTGATCCAGGTTCTCTGAGAAATGCTGAGGAAAAACAAAGGGAGAGAGTATGTTAGTGTCAAGTCCAAGAGGGATCCGAGAGCCTTCCTCTGCACTGAGAGCCAAACCTCAGCAACAGCCCTTTTTGGATGGGAAAAAGCAGTTCCTATCCCTTGCCTGCATCAGTTTCATAAAAACACCTTGAATTAAGATAAAAAGGGCCATGGTGCTGTACATCTTCTCTGCCTGTTTATCTATGCCACAAACACTCATGAAACTCTTCTATATTCTCACATTTCCCCCTTCCTCTGTGGGTACCTATCTTTGGCTTCCTAGCATCATCTCACTGTGACAGTGAGCTGAATAGAGCACAAGGCAAGAAATCCCTGTGATGACAAAATGCAAGTGTGGCAGAAAACTGTGGTCTTCAGCACCTGTCCTTGGTGACAGACACTTTCTCATGTTCTCTGCCAGCAGCAATAGGCACTCTGATGCCCCAGAGAACATCAACCCAGCTGCTGATTTCTATCAGAGAAAAAAGATCAGTTGGATCAACATAACAGGAAGGCCCCCTGTTGTGTTTAATTTCCTCTGGGATTTCACAGCCCCTCTGTGGACCATATGAGGCTGTCCTCCAGCCAGATAGTGCCTGTGAAATTCAGCTCCCCGATGAAGTTTAAACACTACAGATGGGCTGTTAACAACAAACAATCATTCTACTAATCATTCCAGTAACAGTCAGTAAATCTGGCCAGTGCTGCTGCAGAGCTGGGCTCCTGATGCTACAGGGAACCTGTTTCCTTTGAGGCATATCCTCCTGTTCAGAAGTAAAATCACTAACTTTTCCATTTGCTACAACAAAGGATTGGTTGGGCAGGGAGAAAAATGATGGTTGCCAAACACCAGCTGAAAAATTATCCCATTTGTTGGCAGATTGAGGCTTCTGGCTCAGGGAGAGGAAAGAAAAGACAGATACATTCAAGTGACTATATTACACAGACGGAACTGTGTAACTTAAATGAACTGGAGAGAGCTCAGAAGAGTCAGACTGGGTCCCCCCCGCCTGGAAAAGCATCTGGGTGGGCAGAAAGGCATTGAAAGCAGCGTACTGAAATACCAAGAGCAACAGGGTATGGATGAGAGAGAGTGGGAGAGAGCACGCAGGTCCTAGAGTGGAGACATGAATGCCAAAGAATTCCAGTGTGAGAGCCGAGCTCAGGAAAGAGCCCGGCTCCTAGAGGAGCATGGGGTGTGTGCAGTCCTTCCTTTCCCCAGTGCTAGGACTGAGGGAGGAGTTGGCCAGAGGACCCCGGATGCTGTAGCCTACAGGTTCCTGCTCCGACAGAAAGGTATATTTGTTTTACCTGAGCACTGTATCACTCGGTCAACATTACGCTGGCTGTCAGAGGGTTGGGGTGAGGCTGGGGAGTGAAGTAGGCTCCAGCCGAGCAGACCCAAGCTTCCCACCAAGTGGGGGAGGGAGACGGTGAGCTGCAGCGATCTCCAACATGCCGGTGCCCTTCACCCTCCAACATCATCCCTCAGCCACTCAATTTAAAAACAGATGCCCACGGAGCATGCTGGAAGTAGGGGGGGGAGTCCCTACTGCCTGCATTGTGCCTAATACGAGGTTTCACTTCCTTTGCTTCCTTCCCACTTGTCCTGTCCTCCCACTGCCTGGAGCGACAGCCTGACACACCACCATCCGAGGCTCCCCTGGGAGGGCAGACACTGCATGTGCAGGTAGGTGAAGGCACACTCATGCTAAATCCCAGTGTTGAGGCCCTCCCTGGGATGTCTGGGCTAAAGTTTCCTCCACTTGTTCCCATACCGGAACCAGAGTTGGCGGGGTAGCTTGATAAAATCTACCCAGCCATTTCCAAGTTGCCTAGAAGCATTTCTGCACTTGAATCAAGCAACAGAAAACACCTCCCATCTGTGCTGAGCATAACAGATCTTCAGAGGGAGCTGAGTCAGCAGATGGAACTGGGTTAGATACTTATCTAAAAAGCACTGGAAAACCAGGTTTTGTGCTATCCTACAGCACTAAGGGGTAAAGAGTTTGGAGTCCTGAGCATTAACCCCAGAGAGTGCCTGCTCATGTAACAGCTGTTCTTTGTCTTGCTTTCTCTAAACGACACAAGCAAACACAGGATATGAACACGATAGCCTTACGGTAAAGGGTGAGAACATAACTGCAGAAAAGGGAAGAGATTCAGAGTTCTGGCTGCCAATGCACCACGACAGCACAGCAGAGCCGGGATCCAACAAGAGGCTCTCAAATCATATATACTGTTGTAACCGTCAAAACTAGAACCACAATGTAACCCTGGAAAAGCAGCAGAGCTGGATGGACAGCTGCAGGGAGAGCTGTCTGCGACTCTGACACATGCTTCAAATCTCTTTTACAACTGTGCATTAACAAAGGCAGAGGTGGGAGTGAAGAGAGCCAAGAAGATACATTTATGCTGTAGTTCCACACACTTTTAGTGGCATCCCACCCAGGCTTATAACAAGGATCTCTTGGTCAGTCAACAGTCTTCCCATTGTAGGACAAACCTACCCTGAGGGAAGAGGTGGAGATGTGTCTCTGGTTTTATTCTGAAACCAAAAAATCACCCCAGCAGTGGCTATGGGGTGAGAGGTGAGTAATGATTGCAAGGGGCTGAGTATCAGAGCCTTAACACAGGCACCAGCATTGGCAGGAGTAATTGCAGAATTCTGGTTCTTCTTTTAGACACCACACAGCAGGCTTGCTGGAAGACCTCACTGCTTGGAAGTGAGGATGAAGGCAACACTGTTCTCCCAGAGATGCAGGAGTTCAGGTCCCCAAGAGACCGTTATTTCCCAAGAGACAGAGACCTACTGCACAGTATGGGAAAAACATGGGTGAGAATCATAGAATTGTTTAGGTTGGAAAAGGTCTTTAAGATCGAGTCCAACCATCAACCCAACACCACCATGCCCACTAAACCATGTCCTGAACTGCCATGTCTACACGTTTTTTTGAACGCCTCCAGGGATGGTGACTCCACCACTTCCCTGGGCAGCCTGTTCCAATGCCTGACAAGCCTTTCAGTAAAGAAATTTTTTCTAATATCCAATCTAAACCTCCCCTGGTGCAACTTGAGGCCATTTCCTCTCATCCTATCACTAGTTACTTGATAGAAGAGACCAGTACCCACCTTGCTATAACCTCCTTTCAGGTAGTTGTAGAGAACAATAAGGTCTCCCCTGAGCCTCCTCTTCTCCAGACTAAACAACCCCAGTTCCCTCAGAGAAGCAGAGAATGAAACTCACCCCCCCCGCCAGGAATCCAGAAATGTTGGGGCACATACCACTCTCTGGGCTCCTGGGTCTTATCCTCCAGCACAACTAAATGCTGGCAAAGCCTTCTCATCAAAGCAGCCCCCTTTCAGCTCTCAGCAATCATACATATACCAGTCCAACATCTCCAAACACAGGTGGTGGAGAGAAGGGAGCGAACCTATGAGATTGGGAATAACTATGGTTATTATCAAAGGGGGCACCAAGGATCAGACACCCTCAAAAAGGGAGAGCACCTAGAGCTGTCACAGAGCTGGAGATTGCTATTTTACTCAAAGAAGGTGGCAGGAGGCAGAGGAAAGCAGAATAAGGAAGGGTAGAGCAAACAAAGATAATGACATGGCTTTGTAGCTGGCTATATCCACAATGGAAACTACAGGACAAGCAGGAAGCTAACCCACCATGTCCCAGGAAGACTGCTGTGTCTCTTAGCTTGGCTCCGTTCTCTCCTGATGCCAACAGGTATTGCCAACTAGATTTCTGATTAGTAAAGACAGCCATGCACGCAACCACAGAGTAATAGGAAAAAGTGTTCTCTTGTCCAGATCCAACTGTGACGAGCACAGTGAGGAGCAGCCCAGAGCTTATTTTGGATAGATGCCATCAAAACCACTGCTAATTAGTTCAGATCTAGCCTGCTAACCCAGAATATGCAAACTCTGTCCCACCCAGCTCTGTTGGGGGAGTTGCACCTGTCTGGCAAAACTCAGAGAAGGCTTCAGCCGTACTCTTCCTTAACGTGTATGAGAGAGAAGGCTCCAAGGAACTGCAAGTCCCAGGGTACGGTGTCTCAGAGCTGTGTGGATCATGGCAGAGTATGGCAGGGTCAGTGCTCTAAGTTTCTGAGTGATAAACAGAAGCAGGTTAATCACTTGGCCAAATAGACGGTAGCTTTATCCTGGCTGGAAGGTCACCTGCCAAAGGAGTTGCTGGGCAGCTACTAGCCCTCCCTTCCCACCCAGACTGGAGCCAGCACAGCTAAAGGCCTTCATGTGCTGCCACTAAATGAAACGACCGTGCTGGGCTTTAGGGAGACTTTTGCCCATGCCGTGGCAATGAAGATCTCAGCAGACCAAAGGCACATGTTGGTGGAATGTCCAAGAAAGAGCCCACAGGACTAGGACATGAATGAAGGTGGGATGGACAGAGATGCACAAGCAGAGCAGGCTCATACTCTCACAGCCTCTTCAAGGCCTAGACTCTCTCCTCAAGAGCACCTTCCAGCCAGGCTGAGATCAGCCAGCTCCCGCTCCTCAGAGAATTTGAGCAATCTGGCCAAGAATTTCTAACTGTGACAATGAAGGACTCTGCAACTCTGCTGAGATTCTCCTTTAAGGTATCTCAAGCAGCTGTCACACAGAAGGGCGTGGCTTGCGCAAGGGGGACCAGTCAACTGGGAAACGTGAGCCTTACCATCCTGGCCCAGAGGGAGCGGGTGTGAAGTGTACTGGGGGAAAACAGCTTCCAGATGGGATACGAAGCTCGCAGCTCAGTCTCATTTTGCATTATTTGCTCCTGCTATCTCCCCCTCCCTTTCACACCCTCCTTCCTTCTCCTTCTAACTATGCTCCAAAGCCAAGAAATAGCACGAGATGTGTTTCCAAAGCTGTATTACCAGTGAAGCGGTCAGGGAGGGGGCAGCCAAGGGACAGAAACGCAATGGCGAGGATGTGCTGGATTTCCTGATCCAAGCCCGATTTCTGGCTGCCCGTCCCCCCCACTGCAGTTCTGGGAGGACAGGGAGGCAGCGCCCGAAGGGGACAAGCCAGCGTGCGCAGGTACAGGGGAGGCAATGACCACCGCATCTCCAGGCCCAACAGAGAGCCTTAAGCTGCTCTGGTGCCACAGAAGAATCTGCTCGGGCTGAGGCCACCCCAGCCACGGGGAGAGAGTGTGAATCTGTCAGCTGCTGGCTCCCGCTCTCTCCCACTCCTGGTGACTGACATAGGCACTGACTCTTCCAAACATATTTCCACCACATGTTTTCATCCTGACCTCATGCTTCGGGTTGTCTAAATAGCACACTGTATGTGCGTGCGTGCACTTCTCATTCGAACACCCTTTCCTGTTGTACAACAGTTATCTTGGGAGCTAATGTAAGGCATCCAGACATCCAAACGCAAGCTCTCTATTTCCCCCCACCCAGAGCTGGTGTTAGACCTCTGGGGGACCCAAGCAGAGACTGAGGCATTAAGCCTTTTCCCCTGGCTGGTTGCGCATGGGATGCCTTCAGGTGCCACTCTTGTAGCCCAGTGGCACGACGCATGGCTGAGGGGATGGTTTCTTCTCCCTGGATCCACTTCTGCTCTGTGGTCACCCTGGCTGCATCTGTCTCTCCTTTCCCCTTCCATGCTTCCATCCTTTGACTGTGACTTTCCCCTTCCCACCTCCAGCTGAGTTGTTTGGAGATAATCTCCCTTCAGGATCAGCCTGGTTCTCACAGCCTCCCTGCTCTCACCACAACGGTCTCGCTCCAAAGAGAAAGCGGCGAGGGCCTAATCCAGCTGGGCGGCAGCCCAGGCCCAGGAGACGAAGGGCCTTTGCAGGTTGGAGGTTCTGCTCGTGCTGGCAGGCAGTGCAGATGGGGAGGGGATTCTTCTGAGTTTTCTCTTTTCTTTTTGAAAGTATTTTTCCTCTTTGCTTGCCAAGATAAATCTCCTGTCCCAGCTGTGACATCTGCATTTCCCTTCTCTGCTTTCACTAAGGAATGAAGCCCCCTGCACTCCAGCTGCACAGCCGAGGTTTCCTTTACATTCCAGGAAAGAAGAGCCCATACACTCCAGACAGTCCTTCTGCTCTCTTTAAAATACAGTGAATTTTAGACCTTATGAAAGTGAAGGCCTTGACAGCGTTAACAAGATCCAGGCAGGATGGACAGATGCTGTGCACACTTCTCCTCACAGTCTAGTCGGTGCATGTGCACCCCAAGGGGCACAAGTGATCATCCAACCACCTCTTGGCTCTCTCAGACCCCTCTGGTCCCCCTCCATCCTGACTCCTGTTGCTCTTGGTCTCTCCTCTCACGTACCACAGCTCCCTGCTGCTCCACGCCTGGTCTGCTCAGGCCCCTGGTCTGCCTGGATAGCTTGCCACTGACCTTCTACCCCTTGCTGTTCCTGTTTCTCTGCATGGCACGGCCGAAGCACTTCAGGCCAAACCATCTGCAAACCCCACTGCTACTTCCCTCCAGCAGCAGGACAGCATCCTGACCAGCAGCACCCCTCAGTCTTCCTCAGAGACTGCCAGCAATGCCCGTATCACCTGCGATTACCTTGCACATCACGACCTTGGACCGCATGGCGAACCAAACGCTTACCTGACACCCAGCCTCCCAGTGGCAGAGGGTTTGACTGAACCTGATCTGGAACCAGGCCCAGAATTTACTGCCGTCTGTAGAGTAATGCAGAACGACAGAAAGAGGGAGCTTTATGGTCACTGAAAGCAAGGCAGGTGACCTGCTTCCCCACAGGCCAGCTGCGCCATCAGCTCCTTCCCCACAGGGACCGCAACCCCTCAGACCAAAGGCGCTACAAGCGGCAGCCATGTCCCCGGTGCCTTGCGAAGTCCCAGCAAGGCTCAGGCGCAGCTCGCTGTGGAAACCTCCTTCCACCGCACATCCGTGCCAAGGACCTGGATTTACAATTTCCAGCGCTAGGCGCCACAAGACCTAGGAGGGACGACAGAGGCTCAAGGCACAATCAGGGGAAGGCGATTGAGGGAGCCGCGCCAAGGCAAGGCGCTACCCTGAAGCGAGGGAGCAGCGGCAACGCCGGCCCGACGAGGTCCCCGCCTGGGTCCCGGGTGCCCGCAGCCGCTTCGTTCCCCCGCCACCCCGTCCAGCGGAACGGCCCGAAGAACCCGGGTGAGCGCCCAGCGCTTCCCCGCTGCCTCTTGCGTCCGAGGGGCGACCGGCGGCTACGGCCGAACCGCCCGCCCCCTCCCCAGCCGCTGGCGGTTAACGGTCGCCGCGGCACTCTTCCAACGGCCCGGCAGCGACGGCCGCCCATTGGCCGGCGCCGCCGAGCGGCGGCCAATGGGAGGCGGCTGCCAGCGGAGCCGCGCGAGGCGGGCGGGAGGAGTGCAGGGTTAGGACGGAGCTGGTCCCCGGACCCGTCCGCGCCTCACGGCCCGGCCTCCGCCGGGGTACCGGCGTTAGCGGTCCTGTCCCGGTTCTCCCGCGGTGCACCGGCCGCCTGCACGGCTCGGCTGGACGCTGAGGTCGGAGGGGACGCCGAGATGGAGGGGGAGAGCCCGCCGGGTGGGGGGGGTGGGGTGGCGGGAGGGGGGCGCAGCCCCCCTCCCGCCACCCCCCCCCCCCCCCACCCGGCGGGCTCTCCCCCGTGAGGAGACCTCGCCTTTGCCCCTTCATGGCGCTTTCTCATCGTGGGATGTCAGAGGAGGGGGGAAGAAAAATATCAGCTGACAGAATGGGTGATGTTGTTAAAAGCATACGCACAATACAGACCACATCAAAATTCTGCGGCTGTGATTGCAGCCGTGTAATTCCCAGCTCGGGAGTTCGCGAGCCTGCTGTTCATTGGGGAGGAATCTTGGGAGGCACCCAGGCGTGGGGGGGAGTGGGCGAGTGAAGTCTTTAACTTAAATGTTTTTGCCCCTGAAAGGAAAAAAAAAAAAAAAAAAAGAGAGAAAAATGTATGTGGAAAGCTGAAATCCGCCAGCCTGTGACCGGGTTTCTCAGCAACTCCGAAGGAGGCACCGAAGGCACCTGCTGCAGCAGTGGCAGAAGAGTCATGGGCACTCGTGTACCCACACCTGGGTTCAGTGTGCTCAGCATAAATGCGATTAGCAGCCAGTGTGGGCAGTGGTGATGTGGGAGACACTGGAAGCGCCCTGTGAGGGGAATGACTTGTGGAGCAGGGCAGAGCCCAGGGTGAGGTGAAATAAAAGGCAAGTGGCATCCCAGTGTGGCCATAACGGTGTGGCCATCTGTGTGCCCTCAAACCACCTGCGGATGCCAGGGTGCGGAGAAGGTAAGCGTGTGCTAGGGAGGAGGGGGAACACGTCAGCCTCCCCTAGGGCAAACCAGGCTCCACTCGCCTGGGGTGGAAAGCAGCTACAGTACACCATTTGCTTGTTGCATGAGACTTGCTGAATCTGCAGAGACAGAAGCACCTCTCCTCCCAGCAGCAGCACCCTAGAGGATAAAGAGGAATGCCTCTGCTTTCCAGCGAGTTTTTGCTGCGTGTATGCTACATATGCAACGAATGTCCCAAATTTCCTTTGGCTTACAACTCCCTTGCAGCCGACTGATAAAAAAAATTTGAGCGGGACTTAAACCATAGGCAGAAGTGGACACAACTCTCTCAGGATGAAACATTTAGATCAGCTGCTCTTAACCCTCATTTGGCAGAAGATTTGGGGGCTATGTCTAGGAGTCCATGAAACGTAAATAAAAAGTTTGTCCTTCAAGGCCTTTCTTGAGCTCGGAGAACTGAAGACACCTGCTTGCTACAAAACAAAGCCGCCTTTATTTCTGAGCTGTCGTGGTGGCAGCTGGGTCATGTTAGAACGGAGATGCGTGGGAGGTGTTCTCTGTGGGAATGCAGGTACCCCTGGGCAAGCTGGCAGGGGTCTCTTCCTCTTCTTTGCTCCTTCCCAAGCCAAGGTCAGTACAGTCTCTGGGCAGAGACTTCACACAAGCAGTAGCTCTGAGAGAAAGAAGCTGTATCGTTATCTCTGCCCTCTTGTCTGAATTGGTGCTTTACGTCTTTGTGTTAACTTGGCAGCCTCAGCTGAGTTTGCAGCAGGATCCCAGTGACACCCTAACTCCACACAATGACGGGGGGCCAGGGGTCTTTCTGCTGCTGCAGCACCCAGGGGATGGGCTTCACGTGAACTTTGTCTACTTATGTGTGAAAATATAATCCATCATCTTTGGGAAGGCCTTATCTGCTATGTTACCCCGATCCACCTCCACCCAGGTGTGCCTTTTGCAGAGCCCAAACACATCCATCCCTTCTCAGTCCCCACAGAGGCACAGCAGCCAGAACACAATTGGGTTTCCATAGCCATCCCTGTTGTCGTGTGGCACCCCCGCGCAACCTAGGGATGCAGCTCCAGCCCAGCCCTGCAAATCTACCCTGAAAAAGCCTACATAGATTTAATTGTGTGTGACATGTCTGCCTGGACAGTTTAGGGAAAAATGCTGCTTGATGGAGAGGGACGTGCCATGCGATGAAAGGCAGCAGGCAGGGCCAACAAAAGAAAATACTGGTTTACTCTGCATGATTCTGTGAACTATACTGCCATTCTGCAGTGAAGCTCGGTCACAGTATCACCAAAAGACATGAAATACAGCATGAACGTTCAATACAATTAAAAATAAATTACAGAGGTGCAACTGTTCAAGCCAGTCACCAGTCAGTGGGATGGGGAAGTTTATTCAATAACCAAAATAAGCTGGAATAAATGCTGCTCCACCATTTCTTCCATCTTTCTTGGAAGCTTCTGGCCCTGCCCAACATGGGGTTGGAGCCACCAGAGTTGGCAGATCTCTGCTCTTACACAGCTTGTCACCCTCATGCCATTATGGGCCTTTTTTCTGCATCTTGCAAGAAAGGCAATCTAAGCAATGAGAAAAGCACCCTGGGAGATAAAGGAAATCTGCTTTGGGAGATAACCAGAGAAGGAGGAAAGGTCTGTATTATCTTTACAATCAGCTTCATTTGTCTCATTGAAACTGTTTCTCTTTAGTGCTCAGAGAGCAAAATCAGAGATAATTCACATTTTGTCCCCTGGCAGGTCCCTGGAGACCCATAAAGAAAAGCAGGCCTTGGAAGAGGAAGATAGCTGTACTCTGTTCAAGTCCAAAAGCTGAGGCATGCAGCTAATACCAAACATTACTGGTGGCTTTCATTCCTTGGGCCTTTGTAAAGGGCAATTACAGAGCAACTAAGTCTGGACCAGCTGATTTGTGATTCAAGTATCTTCACCCAAAATCTTGAGAGAGCAAGAGCTGGGACTCTCTTCAGTGGCCAGGCTGGGCAAGAGCTGGGTTTTGCAACCAGCAGACTGAATGGGGTTCTGCACCAGGACTGTTTTCAAAGCAATTCAGCTTGGAATGCAGATTTCTGACCTGCTGCCAATATCCCAGTGGAAAATCTGTGCCCTGAGCAGCAGATAGGAAATTAAACTTCAGCTCCAATGCTGAGGGTATCATTTTCACCTCAGCGGTGGCGCTGCAGAAACCAGAGTCTCTGGAGAATGGGGAAATCCTTCCTAGCCCGCGAAGGGCAGTAACACCTCTCAGACCATTTGTCACTATGGGATTAACACCGTCCTGGGGGAGAACGAAGGTGTGATGTCGGTGAACGAGGGGTCAAAGCCCTGTGTTTCCAATGACGAGGATAGAGATCTGACTGGTCAGAGATAATGCAGTTACTTCAACCATGGGATGAAAATCAAGGCTGAAGGAGAAAGGCAGCCTGTGAAAATCCTTTCCCAATGCCTGGCTCTCCAGCTATCCTCTCCCCAAGCCAGACTTCTCCACGACAAGGCCCAGCAGCCGAGTACCCTGTAGCTGGTGAAAAGAAGTAGAAATGTGAAGATGCCTGGGATCGTGTGCTCAAGTAAAGTCAGAGGCTTCTGGGAAGAAAAGATCCCATGTTCCTTTGAAGACAGGAATCCTATTATGCCCTGAAAACCTGCCCTGAAAGCTCCTGTGTCTGAGATCAAGCAGGCATCTGCACCCCAGCATTGGAGCGGTGTCTGCAGAAATGGGTGGATTTGGGAATCTGTTCTCTGGACACCCCTGGAGCGGCACAAGGAGACGATGGATGGCTTCATGGGTTTTAGGGCCTGGAGGAACCAGTCTGGTAATCAAATATGGTTCCTTACATAGCTGAGTGCAGGAGCTATATTCATGCCTCCCGCTTCAAACTCATCATCTGCAACTGAGCTTCACAGAAAGAAACATCTCATCTCAGTTTAAAGGCTTCAGATAAATCCACCCCTTTCTAAAAAAAACTGTTGTAGAAGCTAACTACAGTCACCAAACATATGAGTCATTGCAAAGAGGGACTCTCTAGCTTAAGCCTCCAAAGTGTTTTCTCAGGCTTTTTGCTCTTAGATGAACAGGTCCTTGCTACCAGAGGTCTTCCTGAGAACAAAACCAAGTCACCTTTTAATCTGTGGAGCATGGTATGGCATGGCCACCCTACCGGGTTATTCTGCAGACAGCAGAAACAGCACTGGTCTCATTGCAGGCAGGGAGAACTTGAGGACTTATTTAATGACGGCGGGTTGTACTCACACAACTCCACATTAGCGGCAGATTCAAAGATTAAATTATCTTTCTGTATAATTAATTGCTAGATTTTAACATAATCAAATTACAGGTGGAAGTGAGTGATTGCTGTGGCAAAAGAAGTTACAGCCCTGCCATGGTGGCCAATGCTGCAAAGCAATAATGAAGGCTGTGCGAGCCCTAGAAAATCGAGATAAAATCTACAGTGGTTTGGCTTCTGGGCATTCTTTCAGACATGGCTTTATTATGCAGGTGTAAAATCCAGGACCAGAAGCAACAATAACCTCTTAGTATCCATCACTGTTTTATGCGCAACAAAAGAGAAAAAGCACCAGTGAGATCTTCCCCTTCTGTCCCTTAATCCTGATGCCAAGTGAATTTTCCTAAGTATGGAGTTCTCTGTATACATGAAACCCTTCATAAGTGCCCAGTGTGTGTCCCAGCACAGATGCACCCAGCCCCTGTTCCTGCCTGGATGCTCACAGCACCAGCCCTTCTCATGTCACCCTCCTCCTTCATGCCTCTGCTGCCTGATTCTCCCCTGCTTCGCTCCTCCATTGCCTTCCTGCTGCCTCCTCTCTCCGAAAGGGTGCACACATCTGGCTTGCCTTTATTGTGTGATAAATCTCACCCTGCATCTTGGGTTCATTTTCTGAAAGTTTTGAATGGTGTCTTGGAAATGCTGTTGGACAATAGGAGCTCTCTGAACCCAGGCCAGCTGGACGGGACTCCTTGCGTTGCAGCTGACATGCAGGCTTTGGCGGTCTTTCTCGACTCTTTCCTCTCTTCTCTTTTCTTTACAGCACTTGAATTGTCCTCAAACTTTATTTTTGGAGTGGGCAGTGCGTTTCTGAATCTTTTCATCGTTATATTATTATTAATTATGGTCATGACTATTTCTCTTTCTGCTGGCACTCCTGGGTGGATCTCTCCTCTCTCACTTAATGTCTTGGGTAAGACTACCTTGGCTGCAACCCACTTAAGCAGTGACTCAGAATCCCTGGCCCGCTCCCAGGAGAGATGCAAGAGTTTTGCCAGTCGGCTTATAAAGAGGCCATCGTTTTCCTCAGCTACTCTCTCTCCCAGCAGAGCTGAGTTGGGTGGAAAAGCTCAGCTCTGTGGTTCCAGGGAGTCCATCCCTGGTGGACACGCCATCCCTGGGGTATTATGAAAGCAGAGCCTTGCTCCGTCCGGGTGCAACCAGGACAACTTCTGAACCAGGCCATAGGATTCTCCGCTGAACAAAATTTTGCTCTCTGGGGGGGGGTCACTGCACTCAATTTCCCTGTTCCCAAGCCACTGGAGGAAACAAAGCTAAGCAAGGCATGTGGGTAGGATGAGGCATTGTGAGGGAGGGAGTACTGTGTGCTTATGTCAAACCATTGCCTAATGGCTCATCACACAGCTACCCACATCTCTTGAGTCAGAGCGGAGAATGGCGTACTCTGAAGCAGGCTGTATCACTGGGTTTGAGGTTTGCTTGCAGCAGTGGTATGCTGTAGAGAAATCCCATCTTCATCCTCTGGGCATCTCAGACCTTTCCAGCCCTGTGGGAGGGTGGGAGTTGCTCTGTTTCGGAAGGCAGGAGGAGACCTGTGGCTCTGCTGTTTGCCTCTCCATACATTGAATTTAGGTAGTGAAGAAGACCTCTTTGCTCCTGTGTGGCTCCTGTAACTTAAAGACAATCAAACAGTGTGCTTTTACGGAGGCGGACGTGCAAACCCTCTTCATTTCATGTGCTGGGAAGGACTGAAGAAAAAAGAGATGGCTGGCCTTGGTGAGGCATGGCTGTCTCCCACAGACCATGGATGGAACACGAGTCTGAACCCTTCCCATTAGACTGCAATGCCTCCTGCAAATGGCACTGAGTGATGGAGGGAAGCAGATCACAGGCCTTCCCCTAGCAAGGGTGGGCACTTGGCGGCGTCGGATCACGTCCTCCCCAGCTCCCCTTCCCACGTGCTGGGAAGCCCACCTGCTTCACAGGGCAGCTGAGAGCCTTGGTGCTCCCCGGTGCTGGTGTTAGAGAAGGAGAGGGACTAAGATCATCGGTTGCTTTTTACTCACATCTACCAAAGGGAGGAATAGGTCTTGGGCCAAATAAAATTCTCCTTCCTCCCATTCTGCTGCAAGACCCATCAGGCCAGGGAAGCCCACGAGCAGCCGGGAAGGGCGGTCCCGCCAGCCCTTTCTGTGCTGGTGTTGAAGGTTGAGCCGACTCCTGAGCTCAGCTGCACTGGTCCAAGCACCAGGCAGAGGTGTCACCCTCTCCAGCTGCGGCACGGTGCAAACCACAGCTGGTTCCCCATGCGGGGCTGCCCCTCCCTGGCCCGCAGGCTGGCCACGGCTGGCCTCCACTCTGCGCTGATGGGGTGGCATTGCTTCTTCAGCTTGAGGAATGCAAGCCGCCCGAGCTGCTCTTGAGGATCGGCCAGGAAAAGTCCACAAATAGCAACAGGAAATCAAAATGCCCGCTCCAGACTTGCACCAGATACGAGGCCATCCAGCACAAGGAAAAAAATCAAATGCTGGACGATGGAGATTACATCATGCTGTGGATAAACCTGTGAGCCCGTCCAGCTGGGGCCATGCCAACAGGTCCAGATGGCTCAGGAATGCTAACTGCATAGCTACCTCTCTCTTGTCTTTGCTTCTTCTTCCCTCTTTCTTTCCCTATTCTCCATCCCTGCTGGCCTCCTTCCCTCTTCCCTTTCCCAGAATAAATAAATAAATCGTCTGGCAGCTCTACATAATCCAATTTCATCGAATATCAGAAAGGCATCTGAGACCAGTGGACGGGGCACGGGTCTGGACATGGGTCTCTGACACTTACTTGTAGATATCAAGGCTGCTGGGTGACCTCAACACAGTGCGTAGCTGCTGGGGTTGACATAGTAATGTGTGCCTTCATCTCACCTGGGACTTCAGCCCCTGACTACAAATGAAGAGGTTGCCAGGGCTGCTCCCCTGGAGCCTGGAGCATGCAGGAAAATTAAGAAATGAGCATTGCTCCTGCTCTGCTGCAGCTCACCCCAGCTGCTTACAGCTGCCACTGACTGCTCGCCATGGCTGCAGTTACAAGAGGAGGGAGAAAACAGTTTTGCTCTCACAGCTAGCAGCCTCTAGCTACCACCCTGGTACTAATTAGCAACAAAGGAAGGAGTGCAGCACCCTCTGTTCTGTCCCCAGCATTGACCAGAGCAGCATCTGGTAGTCAGCTCTCTCCCAGTGTGATAAAAACAGGGCTCAAAGACATGTAAGAAAAGAATGAAAGGTGTGTGTTTTGCCAGGTCTGAAAAAGGGCTGCAGGCCATTTGCTCATTATTTAATGCTAATCCAGCTGCTGGATGGCTGCCAACTACATTTAACAAATCCTGAAGAGCAGGAGAAGCGTCGGAGAATGGGAAAGCAAGCTTTGCATCGCTCTTCCCAGTGGACGATGGCAATCCTGACTTTACAACAGGTCAGGCAGACTTACTGTGGGGAAAAGGCACCTCCAAAGAGAAAGGGAAAACACAAAACCATACGCTGAGCAGCAGGGGAGACTGACATGGGTCTTGAATGCCCTGCTAGGGGACTGATAAAGCCATGGCACTCTGGTACTTTCAGCTTGTTACGTCCTTCTCAGATACAAATGAGATGAGACCATAGTTTGGGAGCCTGGGAACTCGGCACAGTCCTGACCACGCAGCAATTTCGGGCAGAAAGGTAACGGGGTGCTCTCAGCAAGTTGCGCCAAACCCAGGGAGAAGTTAGGTTTTGCGACTGAGCCAGGATCTGGTTGTGCAGTGGAGGCTGAGGTATGAGTACAGCCCATTCACTGGATTTATAAAGCACAAATTGTTTGGTTTTCAGTAAGGCCCAAAGAGGTCAGGCCAGCAACAGCATGGGCCAAGTACTTCAGTTTAAATCCTGATGCTGACCAACACAGTCATTCAGGCTGACACAGAAAGATTACTCTCGATTAGCTTGAAGTATGAGGTCAGAATCAGACATGTGCAGTCCCCAGGGATAAGGAGCAGGAGAGGGATGAAGGATAGCTGGGACATCAGTGGAGGATGGACCTGCCAAACTGAAAATGTTGCAAATATCATGCATAGCTGCAAAGTCATTCAAAGAGACTCTAACCGGGGAAACAAAGTAATAGCTATAGCTCCTCTGGACCTTTTCTGGCAGATATCTACTAGCAAACCCCCACCCCAGTATAACTTTTTGTTAATCTGCTTCACCCATTGATGGCACTGCCACATGTCGGTAAGAATAAGGATGTGCACTATTTTATAGCGAGCAAAAGCTGCATTGCTGCAAGTGACACCCTGAGGATGGCACACTAAGTAACTGGCAGAGCTGGGACTAAAATACAGTTCTCCCATTCCCGACAACCTCACTGCACCACTGTCCATAAGGAGAGAAAAAACACAACAAAAACAAACCCAGCATCATTCAATTGGCAATTCAATATTTGTGGCTCAACGGCACCTCATCAACTCTTACAGTCTGCCACATTTGCTTGGAAAGAAGAGCCAGATTTCCAGCACTCCCTGGGCAAAGAGCTCTCAGATCGACAGACTGAAAAGGCTTTGAAAGAAACCTTCCATCAACAGTCTTTACCAATGTCAGAGCTGGTTTCCTCCTCCCTGAGCTGCCCGGCTTGCAGTCCCTCCCCCAGGGCAGCAGTGAGCTCAGCCAAAAACACCTGCCCAGCTCCTTCCTTCAACCGTCATGAATTTACGGGACTCATTTAACATCAAGCTGCTCTGACATGCAACAATTAACTCTCGAAGCTCTGGACCTGGGTCCTCTTCTCCATCCTGGTTTCCCTCTGCCTCAGCTACCCCTTCTGGAGGGAAAAGCTCTCCTCCCAGGAGAGGGAGGGCTGCAAATACTGCAGAGCCAGAAGCAGGTTCACAAGGTAGACTCCCTGCGCCTTGGCCAGCAAAGACGTGTTATTCTTGAGCTGCAGTGCTCCCACCTGGACATGCCATGGCGTTGGGAGGAGAAGCCAGTGCCCCCATGACACTGTGGTGGGGAGCTCAGCACGGGAGGAGTTCTTTGGGCATCAGTCTAAGGAAGCTCACCTGCAGGAGGGATGCTGAAAATCCAATGAGTGTCCAAAACCAATGTTGTATCCAGCTCCCTCCTGTGTAATGTGCTTGGTGTCAGGCCCAAGCTGTATTTCTCCTTCAGCCTCAGCTGCCAGGTTCCTCCCAAGGGAGCCCTGACATTCCTGTTGCAGGGGAACTCCTGACACAGATCGCTGAGCTGAACGCGTTACGTTGCATCTATTCTAGGAAAAATGTTAACTGCGTTTTGAGCAGGCTTAGCTAATTGGGTCAGCCAGACTGACCTAAACGAACATTTTTCCTAATCAAGACAAAGTTGCAGTGTAAAGAAGCCAAAAGCAACTTTGCTGAGGTAGTCAGGGGTGAGTTTCCTCTGGAACAGGCTGGACAGTGATAGCAGTGAATGACCTCACATAAGGCATCACCTTTGAGCACTAAAGGTCGTACTAATTACCCCAGCTCTGGTTTAAATTACATACTAGTTTCAGGGAGAATAGCCATGCACATTGCTTCCATCCTGTATGAGGAATTTCTGCAATCTTAGAAAGTGAGAAGATAAAACAGAAAGAGAAAGAAAGTGAAAGAGTGACTATCTGCAGTTCCAACCTTCATGAGACCTTGTTCTGGCTGAACAATGTGTCAAGATCAGTGTCAAGCATCTATCACTTGGACACTGACCAGATCAGAGCACCTCCACATGATTTCAAAGGCAGACAGCCCTGGAGACATTTAAGAAAATAGGAGTAAAAGGAGAGATGCCAAGAAAGAGAAGAGAAGGTGGGTAAAGAAGTCAGAAAGTGGTGGGTGAGAGGGGAAGGCGGGGGTGTTCGGGTCAGCTCAGGAGACTACAGGAAAGGAAAACCTTAAATGATGTGACCCTACAAGAAAGAGAAGCAAAAAATTTTTTCTTGAGCAGCTGGGAATAAGTTAGAGAGATGTAAACACTATGACAGACATGTGGGGAGCAACTGGGTTGAAAGACACAGCCTGCCTTTCAGCATGCTACCTGCAGTCCCCTGATGCTCTGGCCATGCCCTCGGCTCTTCACAACCTTTCAGCTATTTCTGCTCTGAGGTACGATGCAAAACATGCAGGTACCAACCCAAGAAAACACCTAACAACTCACAACACACGTCGAGTTTCAAAGACAGGGAAGAGTAAGAAAAGGGCTCCATGCAAGCACCCACCCCGTCCTATTGCCAGCCTGAAAACAGGATCGATGATTTCAGCCAGAGGATACCAAACTACATTCAAGTTGCACACACAGAAGTCACCTGCTGCAGCAGGACAGCCACGGTGCCAGCACGGGGGTCAGCCAAGAAACATGGCTTTGGTTCCACCCTTGCTCTCACTTCTCATCTCCCATGTGGAGACGTGAAGTCCCAGCAGTTCAGGTGTGTAAAGGAGGATAAATACAGTCCCCAGCAGAAAGCTGGGATTGGTGGGATGTAGTAATCCCAGGACTGAGATTGGCCTGGAAGTGAGGACTAACACACTTGGCTCCTCCAACAGACACCTCTCCTGAAGAAGAACAATCCTGGCCACAAGGTTGCATGTGAAGCATAGGTGACTGCACCTGACCCTGCAGCACAGACCTGGGATTTCCCTGGGAAACCTCCCGGCCAAATCAGGTCAAGAGACAGCTCTTGGCCATTTCTTAGTTGAGCTGTAATGGTCCGCTTCATCCCTGGTGCCGCACCTCTTCCCCGGTAACTCTGCAGCAAGGAGAGTCACCAACTGGCTTTTGCGAACCAGCACGTTTCCTGCAGTGGATTGTCCACAACAGGACAAGGATGCACGGGCTTTAGTCGGTTGACTCATCCCTTCCTTGAAATGCACTGGTACAAGTCAGTCCTGAGAATCAAATCTTCATATCAAGCACAATCCTACCTGTGGCTATGAGAAGAGGACCTGCCGTGCAGCTGTCACAAAGACAACCCCAGAGAGTTAAGCGTTTTCATTCACTTAACACTGAGAATTCTTTAAATAGTAAATAAGTAATATACTAAATGCTAATTAAATACTACAGTCTTAAAACCTACAGGGAAGTGCTGAGAAAAAAAGGAGCAAGGGCAGGAATAGACTTTTCTCAGAGGAAACACGAGAGTACATCACAGAGGTGTCAGCCTGACTGTATTTTGAATAGCAGGGCTGCACCTGTGGCTATGAAATCCCTACTTCTAAATTTCCCTTTAAGGGGCTGCTTCAGAAAACGCTCTTCTTTCCACATTTCCCTCTCTACCAGAGACAGCTCCATTCCAGTCTTCAGCAAGACCAGCACAGCACCAGATGGGACCAGCACAGTGCTGGATGAGACCAGTGCAGTGCTGGATGAGACCAGCACTGTGATGAATGAGACCAATGCAGCATGGGATGGGACCAGTGCAGCACCAGATGGGCTCCTGGGCAGCAGAAGGCACTTTGCATCAACGAACCCAACACTTGTCATGGGATTCAGAAGCCACCATGGCTAGGCACTCATACTGGTATCAGGAGGAGGTCTAACAGGCCAGTCTCAGAGGCTTTCTACAGTCTCATCTGTACAAACGAGACCTCAGGTTTCTTCCTCTCTGAAAGTGGTGGTGGCACTGAATGACAGCCTTATGCCAGAGGGGATGGGAATCACCTGGCAGACATGGCCGGAGCTGTACACGACTCCAGCGTCTCCCAGCTGGTGCTGCTGACACCCTCCCTCAGTGGGAGCAGACTGTATGCACAGATGTGCTTCCACCTCCTGCCAAACCCTCCCTTTGTTTACCCTGAAAGCACTTCACCAAAGTCCTTCCTGCTTCTCCCCACCAAGACGATGGCTGTCTCCACTGTTTAACCCTGTTTTGGACACATGCCTTCCTGCACTCCTGCTCAGAGTTGCAACCTCTCTCCTAGCTCTGGCCTACCAGCGCAGTTAAAGGGTTCTCCCACTTGGTCTGAGATGAGCATTTAGGCCAGTGGATCCCCAGCACATGCAGGCAGTTGTCCAACAGATGAACGTTTTTATTTAGGAAGAGTATCCCAAATGTTCATCATTTTCTTGGCAGCTAGGAGGGACACACGAATGATTACCAGTCTCTGTGGAGAAAGTATTGACCTAGAGTCTTCCAAAGGAAGTTCAAGTCTCTCCCCCTCTTCGTTACCAAAATGGAAATATGTTTCCTGGTGATGACCCTGCGGTGATGATGCTGTAGGCTCAGAGACCCATGAACTTCCGCGTTCAGCTCTGGCTTCATCCTGCTGCTAGAACTTCTGCAGGTGTAAGTCCTGCTATGAGCCAGTAAGGAGCAGCATGGACATGAAGTGGAGGAACCACGAGATGGATCCAAAGAGACTAAAGAAATAGGAAAATCTGGGAACTATTGTTTTAGGATCAATTTCCATCAGGCCAGGTCTGATGGCCCCACCATGTCTCTCTGTACTTGTGCTCCAGATCCCACAAGAATCTCTGACTGGCAAGTTCCAAGCAAAATTTAAAGAAAAAAGTCTTGCCTTAGCCAGTACTTGGCTGACTAACCAGGGATGTGTCACTGACCAAATTTTACCAGGCGTGGGAATAAAGGGCCAAAATGCTTGCTGCACATGTCCCCATGAGGGACTACCATCAGTCCCAGAGAGCCAGGCTCCCATTACAGCAGAGCTCCCCTGTCTAGCAACTGGAAGGGATGAGAAGTGGATGACCAAATCTGCCTGAGCTCTTCATCCTCACTGTGTGCACAGATGGTGAGAGGGATCTTACACAGCATGAAACTCACTCAGACCAAAGATCGGTCCAAGACCTAAGCACCACTTAAGTGCTATTTATGTCCCTGTAGCAGGCATAAGAGGAATAGAAGTGTGTACAGGCTTCTTGCAAGAGCAACAATCAACCATGGTAAATAGCCTCTCCTTATCTTCAGGGGAAGCTCCCCTTACGAGTTGCACCAGCACCGCCCTCAGCCTGCTCACTACATACAGTCCTGCTACTCTTCTTCTTTCTGTGGGCCAGGACAATATTAAAGAAAAGAGCACACAGTAGGCACAAAACCCAGTTTGCACTCAAGGAGCAATCCACAGAGACAAGCCGTTCTTCTCTGCTGTCCCCCAGTAGGCTCCAGAAGATGCCGCTTGTCACATTGCCCAGGCATACAGGATCACAGTGAAAGAGCGCGTTACTGTGCATTCCCCAAAGGGTTAGCACTACTGAGACAGCCTGAATTGCCATTTTGCAACTTCTAACAGTGGAGACCTCGACTAGTATGTAGGCTATTTTTTTGCCTTGATGTCTCTCTTTTAGAAGGAGGTAAAGAATATGCTTTGAAAAGCATAGAGTCAAAATAGAGCTGTGTTTACATGAACATCCAAAATAATCTTTGAAGGTATTTTTCATACTATAAAACGCAGAAACATAGGGAAGAAACAAACCCACTGGGGTACTGGGTTAAAAAGAAACACATGACTCCTGTTTGGCTGGTTTATTCTGGCTTCATTCTGACACCAGAGTGTCACAAACCCAGTGAAGCACAGTGGTAAATCTGACTCAAAAGATAAGGCTTTTGAAGAGTTTCACAGCACTGATAAGAGCTGAGAGAGAAGGTAAGAGCTCTCTGAGTGCAGCTGTAATAGACCGTAAGTGAATAGATGGGTGCTCACAGGAACGACCAGAAATGATGACAGGTGAAATTGATAAGCAGGCACTGCATGAAGGATCAGCTTCATTTATGGTAGGTCCTTCTGGCAGAAAAAGATGAGCAAAGTTGCCTAAGTTCAAGAGCAGTAGGTGGCCTCCTGAGCCAAAGGAGACTGATAATGCTGTTAGTAGTCATCGTATGTAAGTCTGGTTAGCAGAAGCTAAGTGAAGTAAAAAGAAGCATTTCGTGTCCCTTGGAGATTTCCCCTCCAAGTACTGAGCAGACACCACTCTCCTTGAGATTTAAACCTCCCCCCACCAAAACCCGTCATATAATCACAGACTCATGCAGCTTGGGTGGGAGCTCAGGAGGTCTCTAATCTGACCTCCTGCTCAGAGCAGGGCCGACACTAAATTCAGGTTGCTCAGGGCTTTGTCCAGATAGGTCTTGAAAACCTCCAAGGACAGAGCTTCCACAGTGTCTCTGGGCAGCCTCATGCACTCCTAATTCTCCTCAGTGTGAGAAATTGTTTCCTTATACCCAGTCTAAACCTTCCCCGTTCCAATTTATGACGACTCATCCTCCTGCCATGCACTTATGGAAAGAGCCTGGCTCCGTCTTCTCAGTAACTTCCTCACCAGTGCAGGCAGGCTGCTGCTAGGTCCTCCTGGAGCCGCCTCTCCTCCAGCTGAGCAAGCCCAGCTCCCTCAGCCTCTCCTCAGAGGAGAAGTTCTTCAGTCCCCAGCTATGCTGGCGACCATCCCCTCCACGCACTCAGTTTTATCAATGTCTTTCTGGCACCGGGCAGTCCAAAACTGGACATTGTATTTCAGACACAGTTTTATGATTGTCAAGAAAAGGGGGATAATCACTTCCCTCTGCCTATCTACCACCGCCTTCCTGTTGCTAGCTGCTAGCTGCCTTTGCTACCGGGGCACAGCACTGCCCCATGACTCCTGCTGGGTCAGTCCATCCATCCCAGGGGCAGGAGTTGGTATTTGTCCTTGCTGAATTTCAAGAAGTTTCTGTCGACCCATTCCTCCAACCTGGCTAGGTCCCTCCGAATGGCAGCCCCCCCCACTTAATTCAAATTAATATTTTTTTTCTGTTTCAAGCACACAGACCTTTTCGAGGATGCATCTACAGACGTGCCTTCATTACTTTGTCACAACCTTAGATGAACAATACAGAGAACCATTTTTTAAAGACCAAGATGACTCATTAGGAGTGCCAAGGTTCAGGAAAGGAGAGTAGTTCAGAGAAGTGTAATTCTTGCCCCAAAGGAGCACAGCCTCTGCAGTAAGGTTCATCCATCTTTTCTTTCCGCTTCCTTTCGGAATAGAAGAAATCATCCTCACAAAAAGTTTCATACTGGCATTTTGTGGCCAAAATTCCTGGCCTGCTCTAAGAAAAATGCTTGCTGAACAATATCTGGAAAAGTTTGCCATCTTTGAAGCAAAGGCACTGGCAACTTTGTGAGCTATTGTGCACGGTGATGCTTTGCACAGTTCTGTGTCAAAAGAACTTCTCAACACATCTCAAGATCCCAGGAGATTTGCTGGATTTAGTAAGAAAATGTAAGTGTATTCCTTCCCCCCATATTGTCATGCAGAGTGAGAACAAAGAGGGTGATGTATTATGTTCTGGCTCTTGTATCACCAACAGATTTGGTAGGCGAGAAGCGGCTACAGAACCTCTTATGTTTATCATCTGCAGCAAGAGAAGGTATCAGCTTGACTCTCATACTCCAGCAGAAGTTTGCGGTGCTGGCGGTTGGGAAAAAAAAACTCACAAAAAAAATTAAAATTCTTTCTACTTGTAAGTTGAGCACAACATTGCCTGAGTCACTGCAACCTAGTTAACGTGAAGGCAAGGGTAGGCTACTTCCAAAAGCAGCTCTCCAAGCAGAAAGGCCATTTAAATGAGGCAGGACAGAGCCAGCCTGCACATGGCCACCGCACACTTGAAACACACTGTCCTGGCAGGTGGCACCAGATGGCACTCTTACACAAAAGCTTCTTTTTCACAGGGTATGCTTGCAGGCAGGAGATGTATTTAAGCTATAAAGAGGTACCGCCTATATTGGTCAGGGGTTCCCCGACTTCTGACTGCAGCCTGTGTTGCACTTAGGTAAAAGGGCTGGTGCCAATACATACTATTTTCACTTCGGTGAGGGAATAAACGGTCCTGGCAAAAAGCACTTCGTATCAGCATAGCTTCATCCACAGTGCATATATATGGAATTAGGGAAAGCACAAGACTCCTGACAACAGGTCTCTCAGATATGAGCAGGCAAGGCCTCGCGGTGCGAGTGAGCGCTCCGTCTTGGGGTGACGTGCCATTGGAAGGTCTGCCTGAACACAGCGGGACCGTGCTGCCTCCCGCAGAGCCCGACCGGAGTCGGTCCTTGCGGCACGGCGGTATCTCGGAAATTAGGAGCTGGTGCGATTTCTGAGAGATGGGGCTGCCTGCATAATCTCTTTCCCAGACCTGGTTTGTCTCCACACACCGAGTGTAGTGCGCTTAACATTTATGCAAATTCTGCATCTCTCCTCTCTCCTCCACAAGGGAGGCAGCATAAAAGGCTTTAGGTATCTTTTGTGTAGCAAAGCAGAAGTGGGTTCATCAGGTGTTTAACGGCTACAGCCCTCCTCTCCCTGTCCCCTGCTTCTGTGTCACAGTGCTGGCATCTCCCCTGCTCCCGTTGCAAGGGTAGCCCTCAGAGACGCTCGCAGTGCTACAGTGGGAACGCGGGAGGTGCCAGTATTGTGACAGGGGAGTAAAAAGCCGTGGCGAAAATCTCTCTGTCCGGGGCGGGCACACCGTCCCACGGCTGCAGCTGCTCGGAGGCCGGTGGAGCCCCGAGTGCAGGCGGTGCTCCGCTGCCCGGCGTGGGATGATGCCCTCGCCCTCACCCCAAAGCACCTCCGAGGTCGGGCCCTTCTGCCTCAGGGCCGGGTCCTCCCTGGCAGAGGGGCTGCGGGATTCGCAGCACAAACTCCCACCGAAAGCTGGGGCAGGACAGCGAAGAGCCTGTGCGCGCCGCTCAGGGAGAGCCGCTGGACTGGCGACTCGCATGACTCCTCGGAGAGGCTGGGCAGTTTCCCTAGAGGTGAACAATGCCCCTTTGGTTTCTTGGGACTGGCAACGCGTTTTCCTCCCGAGTGGCTCTTCCCCCTCACCCTTCTCTCCAAAGTAAATCAGCCCAACCTTGACGCCAAGCGGGAGACGCTTCGTCTCCCAAATGCCGCTCCGAGGAAAAGTTACCAGCAAAGGAGAGCGGAGGTGCGGAGCCCAAAGGTCTCCCGATGGCACCCGGCCGTGCCTCCGGTGCCGCCCGAGCCGAGCGGAGCCGCGGCAGGTTGTACGCTCCCCGCCCGGGACCGCACGCTTCTCCCCCGGCCACGAGTCTCAAAAAAAGCGCATTGTAAGAAAAAAAAAAAACCCAAAAAAAAACCTGCCGTTCCCCAGCCGGGGATCTCCTCGGGGTGCCGGACGCCCGCGGGCGGCGGGGCCGGTCCCGGGGGGCGCTGGCCGTGTGCGGCGAGGGGCACCCGGCTACCCGCACCCCCCGGGGACACCTCCGCGCTCGGGGGCACGACCCCGGGGCCGCGGCGAGCCCCGCCGGCGGGTCCCGTCCCCTCTGCCGGGTCTGCGGCCGCCCGCCCCGGGGCGGCGGGGGCGGGAGGGGGGCGGGGGGGGGGGGGGGGGGGTTGCCGCCGGCGGTCCCTTACCACATTGCTGAGGAAGTCCGCCTCGCTGAAGTCGCCGAGGTCGAGGAAGCCGGCGCCGGCGGCGGGGAAAAGCCGCTCGGCGGGGAAGGGCTCCAGGATACTGTCCATGGTGCCCGCGGCGCGGGGGCTCGGCCGCCCCCCGCGCTCCGCCGGCCGGGTTCACTGCGGCGGCACGCTCCCGCCCGCCCCCCGGCGGCGGCGGCGGCGGCGGTGGTGGCGGTGGTGGCGGGAGGGGGGGGGTTCCATGGGGCGGCGGTGGGCCGCGGCGGGGAGCGAGCCGCCTGCCGGGCACGGGAGAGCGGCGGCGGCGGCGGCGGCGGCGGCGGGTGCCCGCTCGGGGCAGCTGTCAGTGCCCCGCTGCCGAGGGGGCGGCCGCGGCCCGCCCCCGCCCGCGCACCGGCTGCCGGCGGGGCGGGGACTTTCCCCTCGCCGACACCCCCTTAAGGCGGCGCGGCGGATCCCTCGGTCCGCCCGGGGAGGGCGAGCCCGGTGGCTACCCGGGGGGTGTCCGTCCCCCCCCCCCCCCCACTCACGCACCCCGGGGGCTGGCGGAGGGGGCCCGGGGGCGACGCTGGTCCCCGGCAGAGCGATTTCGGTTTGACGAAGTGGAGAAAAAAACGTCCCTTCGGCACACGTCCCTGCCGGCAGAAAGGCGGCGGCAGCCCCCGCTGGCCCCTCTGCACCCCTCGGGGAGCAGAGCCCGAAAAGATGGGTCTTCCGAGGGGTCAAGTGCCCGAAGGGGAGCCGCAAGCCGGCAGGGAGATCTCCTTGCCCCGGCTCTCCGCAGCGGGCTCGCAGGTAGGCCTGGCTGCAGCAGCCCGTGCGGGTGCTCTGTAATTAAAGAGTTGGGCACCATTAAAGAGCTTCAGGAAGATTATATGGCTTCAGATAAATAGGATTACGGATCCCTGTCCTCTCTGATCCTTGCTCCAACCAACACTCAGGAAAACCACTTAAAATAATCCCGTTGAAGAAGCCCTGATGTTTTATTAATCTGTCCCTGCTTTCGTGGCTCCACAGAGAAGGGGCTGGAGGCCCAGCCCCCCACAGGGGCTCGCTTGGTCACAGGCATATGGAGAAAAAAAACCAAAGGCAGCGGTGCACCCTGGCTGGAAGTTGCCAGCAGCGAGGGTCCTGGTGGAGAAGTGCCGATCTGAGGCCGGCTGGAGCCTGCGCTGGGTTTCCGTCCATCCGGGCTCTTGCTCCACACTCCCCACGGGTCTCAGGGCTAACAGCACAAACCGAGGTGCTCCTCGGCGACTCATTGCACAAGCGGTCGCATGCCACCTTCTGCACACAAAAGCCTTTATACTTGCACACACAATGGGCTCTTTCAGTTACATTTACTTTTACCTTCCGTTTCAGTCAAGTGTAAAGAGCCTTTGGGTAAAAGGTCAGAGACATAAATTCAGCCAGGATGGGGTTGTGCTGAGAAAATAATGCTGTTCCTCCTTCCTTAATGGTAAAGAAACCTCTTTGTCAGTGCGGGTGCCAGTGGGTTTAAAGGGGGGAAACACAGAAACCTTTGCCACCGTAAGATGGGGAGAAGAAATACGTCCAGACCCTTCAGCAAGAAGCAAAACTCTATCTCCAAGCAAGGGGAAAGACGTCTTTCCTTTAAACGTCCCAGTCAGCAGGGTTCTCGGCTGCGAGGGGTAGAAGGACCGAGCCCTGCAATAGCAGTGGGGTGACAGCCCACGGTCACGGAGCACGGGCAGAGCCACGACAGGGGCAGCTTCACCTCCCGCTGCTAACCAAACACGGACATCGCTTCCCTAACTGCGAAGACTCACCGGCGAAACCAAAAGTTTCCGGCTCAGTGCCTCGCCCAAGTTAACACAAGGAAGACTCTTCTCAGGACACACGCTGTATTTATCCTCAGCGCCAGGCCGGGGAAGCTGAGATGGTGTCAGCTCCAGTGACTGTTTGCACAGCATGGGTGGCAGTGTCATCAGAAAAGGTCAAGCAAAGTAAACCTCGCTTACTTGTTTGCGCTCTGAAGGAAAAATGCTTTGGCACTTTCAGACAGGGATTGTGAGGTCCATTCGGAAGATTAAAATATCTCAGAAAAAATGAAATTGCCTGCTCTGAGACCCTGCTTCTATTTAATACTTTCAGTACTGAACATAACTGCCCAGACGCAGCTACCCTGTCTATCGCTGCTGCACCTCTGCAGGCAAGGAAGGACTATAACAAAACTCCTGTTTTGCTATTGCGCTGCAAAGCTGCTCTGTCCCGTCTTGGAGAGCTCCGATAGAGACCCCCATCCCTAGCACTTGTGTAGAGCTTTGAAACGGACATTTTCCCCGTGTCAGACACGAGTGTGGTCCATTAAAGGCAAGGCAAACGTTACCTCTATGTTCAGAGTGTCACTGCTCACCCTCTGGAGCCAAAAAGGAGAGGTATTTCTGCAGGCAAGAAGTTCTCTGCTCCAGAAGAGATCTGGGGACAGGGAAAGTGTTGATGGGGGTGAGGAGGGGGTGATCGCAATTCAGAAGCACTCGGACGTGCTGCTGCAGCTGGCAGTGGGTGCCCGCAGCGAGGGGGGAAAGGACAGGCTGAGCAGCACTGCTGCAGCAGAGGCCTGGCAACTACAGCACTTGCAACGCTCGAACAGTGTTGACAGCCTCACACGGCTGTGAAAAAGGCAAATGTCACGCTGGGATGTAGATGTAGGAATCCTCCTACAAAACCTTTACGATGTAAAGTTCCCCTTCTGCTCTGCGGAGGACCTGTGCAGAATATGGCATTAGCCAAAATACCATGCTTATCTGAGGTGCCACCCCTCAAGCAAGATGGGGACTAACTGGGCTGGGTCCAGAGGAGGGCAGTGGGAACGACTGGAGAAAAAGTGATCCCTAAAAAAGGACTGAGGGAATTGGGCTTCTTTGGTCTAAAGAGATGACTCTTGCGTCAACAGCCTTTAGGCACTCAAAGAGCTGCAGGAAATAGGAAGAATTGCTCTCCATTGCCACACTGGAGAGGACAAGCAGTAACAGACGACTGCCTGGGAAGCGGCAACGTCGCCTTCACCAGAGCATCTTTGAAACCAAGTTCTGCAGTCATCTCTTAGGACATAGATACAGCAGATCAGGAGGCAACCTTGGGGCAGGGGCTGAATCACACGATAGCTCAAATTCCTTTTCAGCCCTGTTTTCTCTGATTTTATATTTAGACTTACTTGCAATCTGATCACAGCAGGAGACTGAAACAGCAGCCAAGTATGTTTAGATTGAACGAGTCTCAAACTGACATCAGATAAGCCTTCCCGGCCTCACGACGTTTGATACTGCAAATGCACATGTATGACCAAGCTCATTTTATCAGTGCTGAGAAGTGAATCATCAACCCAGTTCTCGTAAGAAAGGGATCCCGCTCTCCTGTGCTCCATCCTGCCTTGTCTCGCTGCCACTGCCTGCCTTTATGCCCACAGAGAGAGAACCGCAAGTCTCTTCATACCACTTTGCATTTGCTTTGCCTTCACCCTGCACCGTTTTGAGCAAGACATGCAAGACAAGGGAAGCAGCCCCTGGGCTTGAACACGTGCACAGCAATCCAGGCCATTCTGCAGCCGGCAAAGCTGAAGCTTTTGGTTCCCCCCTCCCGCCCCAGACCGAGCCAGGAGGTTTCACAAACTCATCGAGGATGAGTGTTTCTTGAGGAATGTGAGGCGAATTGTCTACGTCGGTGATTTTTGGTTTGCTGCATGCAGGCTCCGTTGTTACAGGAGGGCTCGTCTGTCTGGGGTTTGCCCTCATCTGCAGCCTGGAGAGCTGGTATGGGAATGATTCACGCTGTTGGAGCTGCTTGCTTTGGGGGTCAGCCTGGCTCTTTAGGACTGCCACCACAGCAGAGCTTTTACTTCAAGTCTGGTGAAAGATACCATTTGTCCTGTTTATTTTTCCAGCTTTGGTGTTCATATGGATGGAATAGCTGGTTTCTGCCACAAGCCATCTTCCTAGCCACGAAGGCTTTCTGGAGGCATGCAGGCTCCATACTTTGGCCCTTTAGTAGCTCTTTATAGCAGTCCTGCTTTTATTTCTCTCCAGCTATTCTCTGGATTCCATTACCTCTCAGTGTATTGCTTGGGGGTGGTTTTGCTCACTGTTTCGTGCAATACAGACAGAGGGAGCAACTGCTGCGTTGTAGGTCCCCTCTGCTCCTGAAGTCCCACTGACAACAAGGTGAGAATGGAAATGGGACTTACAACCTAGTTCAAAGAAGGGGCACTGCAGCCCCAGACAGTCCCTTAGGAGTCAGGCAGCGTGTGATGGCACAAGTAGTTACACATCCAACACTCGGGCCGTGATTTCTTCATTTAGGTTTTGTGGGAACAATTCAAAACCCATGAAAAAGTCAGGATAGGAGGGGAGGAATCCAGCAAAATATCCTCTAGCTAAAGGTAACTTTCGAGGAAGGACTTGCAGATGCTGGAGCCTTTCTCTGCCCTCTGCTCCACAGCCCCGCCTCATCCGGGAAATCTGGCTCCCTTTTGACTTCCTTCCAGCGGCTGGTTTAAATTCTCTCTCACACACTCTTCTCCCTCCAGCCAGCTTCAGCTGCTCTCCATTTCACCCTTCCTCCCGGGTGCCGTCTCCCAGCCAGGTACCCAGCACACCTGCTCCCACCGCCAGTGAGCAGCAGTGGGACAGGGAGAGCAGCCAGCAAGGAGATCACACCTATCACAGCTCCCTGCTAAAACCAGAGAAGGGACACACACCTGTCAAACCAGAGTGTTCGTAAATCTGCTGCCGCAGCTGAAAGAGGAAATGAGTTGCGTTCTGCGTGTTGCTTTGCGTGCAGCCGCACAGAACTGGTGCTGCATCAAATTAAATGTCTGCCTGCAAGCAGACGAGTTTCATCAGTAACCTCCAAGTCCAGATAGGTGCGAGGCACGCTGGAGCACTCGAGCGAGGTGCAGACACGCACGTGTGCGTGTGCTAAGGAAATGTACACCACGACTTGTGCTTTTTTTCCCCCTCTTGCTTGGGAAGTAGAGGGGAAAGTGAAGAGCGTATTAATTGCACGTTTGCATATGGCAAGGATCCATGAATGCTGTGGTTTCAGTGAGCACCCTAATGCTATGTGGGGAATGAAAGGGAAGCCGCGGAGCTCAGCGCTGCAATTATTATTCTTTCTGGGGTGAACTTAGGGCCCTCGGATAGATCTAAATCAGCCTTGCAAACAAGGAGTGAGTGACAGGCAGGGAAGCGGGGAATGCAAGACCTAGGGAAAGGAAAGCCTTGAAGACAAGACACCAGACCCTAGGAACACCCCTCCATGGAACCCCTTCAGCCTCCCGGGAAAGTGGCTGAGCTGCCTGCAGCGGGATCAGGTATCCCAGAAAGCAAAGCCCCAAAATAGAAAATGGGTACTGTAACAAAAGATGAGAACTGAAAACTCACCACTTTGAAGGTAATTGATAAAGGGGGGGAAATCTCTTTGTATCTCCTTCACTTCTTCACGGTGGGCTAAGAATATTTCTTTGCCTTGTCACACACAATCTGCCTTCCCTGCTCTGTACCTCAGAAAGAGCAGAGACTCTTCCCCACCCACCCCCCGACTTTTTTTTTTCCTGGCAATCTCCCTGGAGAACCAGACAACTTTCAGGGTGACTAACTGAATGAAGACTAACTTCAGTATGAGGGCATCTCCTTCCAGCAGTTTGTTAGCATTTGAAGATGTAAATAACTCCCCTTCAGGAAACTCAGGTGAATGGGAAGTTGCAGGACAGCAGAGGAGGGCAGCTGCCTCTGGTTTCCATGCACTAATTTTTACTTACTCTACTCTACTAAGCTTCTAGCCTGCATGGTTGCAAGGCCATCTTCCAAAAGGGACCTGGGCAGCCTTCATGGGGCTGCAGACAATGTGAAGAGTCATTCTGAGGGGGCTCTATTGCCTCATTTCTCTTAACTGTTTCCCACATTTCAAACCTTTTCCAAGGAAGGATGAGGGGTATAGCTGCACACGCCGTTTGACTGAATTTTATCCCAAGAAGATACCTTGCATCAAGGAGCGGGAAGCAGACGTCTTTGGAGCAGGAGGGAGCTGAAGAGCCACTGGAACAGGACTAGCCGAGTCGGGGCAAGGAGACTGCAACAGCTCTGCTTTGACACGCTGCATGCGCCGTACGGAGCCACCTCCAAACCCCCGGTGATGACTAGGGGGCAATCCCCACTGATTTGTGCCACTTGACCCCTCGAGCATGGCGGAGAAGTCGGACGCTCACACCTTGGCCATGTCCAATAGGATCTGCCCCGATTGGAGCCAGGCAGTTCCAGCACACGCAGGCTGGTTGGGGGGGGGGGGGGGGGGGGGACAGTGTTCCCTGCCCTGCCAAGGGTTAAAAGCAATGTCCGGATCCACAAGCAGTCCTGCGAGGAAAAAAAACACAACCCAGCAATTCAGGCAGGTCTCACCCCCGTTTAAATGACATTGTTTCAGTGCTGTCTGCCTCGCCCCTCAGTGGTAATTACAGACTTTCACTACAGGGGAAAGAGAGACACGGCAGAGGAAACCTTCATTACAGACTTATCTCCTAGAGCAAAAGCAACCCCAGTGTAATGTCTGGGGCACATTGCCAGGATCAGCCACCAAAGCAAAACACTTACATTTAGGACAAAAATAAAAGGGGGAGAAGTGTTAAGTGATTTGGGAAGATCAGAAGCCCACCAGGTTGGCTGCTGTACAGCGCTGGGTGTGGGGAGCACTTTGGAAGAACTGGAAAGCCGCCCTGGTTTTAAGTGGTGCGGTTTGCATCTTACATTCTTCCTTCCTTCCTCCTTCTCCACATGCTCGTGTCCCCTGATGTCTGCGTGTGTCCCTTTGTCACCCCTGGCAAACACCAGCGGGCCGGGAAGGGATGGTTTCCCGAGGCTTCCCAGTTTGATGTTCCTCAAAGGGGGAGATAAAGCTGTAGGTGTCCTTGGCTGACCCCTCTCCCTTTTGCACACCTAACTTACAATATACACTCAAGAACAGGCTTCTTGTATCCAAAGCTGGGGGCTCCTTCTCACCTTGTCTATATCACGGCGGCCCAAAGTTTGAGCTCTGTTAGAAAGGATGCAGGAAGGATGCAGAAGGGGTTTTCTTCCCAGCACGACACGCCTCTGTTACAGCCTGCGGCTGTTTCCCGTTGCTGTGGTACATCTCTCAGGGTTGGCGTTGACCTGCCCACAGGTGGCTGACACCTCTGGCAAACACGGTCTCATTCCCGCTGCTCTCCTTCCTTGTCCCAACTTTCTGTCGGCAAGTGACATAGGTACAAGCTAAGTTGCCCCTCTTACCCCTGGGCATTCTCACGTGTGAAACTGGGAACCGCTATCATGGCACAGTTAGCTCAGTGTTTGTGGGAGAGCTCATTTAAGTGACAGAGTTTTCCTGCAGAGCCCATTTTTGCTGCCGGTGGTAACACCTCAGTCTTGCAGGATCTGGGGTTTGATGCTGCATTAGAAAGATCCTTCAAACCAATAGGCCTTGTCCCCAGGCAGCTAGCGGCAGGGATGGGAGAGGGCCGGGAGGAGAAAAGCGTTCATCAGATTGCTATTAAGAGGTGTCTAGGGAACTGGCTGAATTTTAATTGTTCCTTCCTACTCAGTGAGTGAGCACAGGAAAAGATTTACCTTCTGGCCTTTCCATTTGGGCATGTTGACATTTCCAGGCGGCACTTTCCTCTGATGGAGAGGTTTGACGTCAGGTGGGCTGATTAAAGCCTGCAGTGCCTCTGACTCATTTGGCTACGGCCTGCGCAAGGGGATTTGTAACGTGTCTCTTCTCTTTCTATCACTCGTTATGGTTGGTTTTAAATAAATAAAGCTAAGCTCAATTCACAACTTCAGGGAAGACGCAGCTCGGCTCAGGCTCAAATACGCATTGCCATGGCAACAGATGCTGTCAGGCGCACGCAGACGTGTCACTCTCGGCGGCGAACTCCCCTGCCCAAGCGGTGCGTGGGGCTGGGGCTGGCAGCAGGACGGCAGCGTGGAGCTGGCACTGCCCGCGCCGCTTGGGCACGCAGCTGCTCTTGGGAGCAGCCCAGCGCTCCCTTGCTGCTCTCCCAGCCTCAGGAGAGCTCACCTGAGCCAGCCAGCCGCCCTCTCGCTGGGCAAGAACCACTTTGGGGGAAGACCCAGTAAGCGGGGTTTGCAGAACTCCCTGCTTGACCGGCATTCCCAGGCTGAAAAGCCCCAGTGTGGCTTTTTCGACTTGCAAAAAGGAAGAGAGGGACTTCCTGGGTCAGCAAGTCTCATACAGCTGCAGCCAAGCGTGTAATGCAACCCTCTTCATGCACCGATCGAGCTCTGAAATAAAGAGATAAAAATTATCAGCTGCCTTCCAGAAGCCCCACTGAGCAAAGCCCTCACGCTTGCTAGATAGATGCCCAGCAAGGAAACAGAGATGCAGAGAGATGTGGTTTCTCCAGCTGACTGGCGGGTAGATAGGTTAGGCAAGGCAAGGCAAGGCAAGGCAAGGCAAGGCAAGGCAGTAGAGTCCCTGTCTCCTCTGTTCCAGAGTACCTGTCTCCTTGGCATGCTGAGCGTGGTCCCTTTGGTGCTGCCATGTCCTGTACAGCTCTTGATTCATCAAGAGCTTCAGTATGGCAGCAGCCCAAAACATGAAGCATGAAACATGCCCAAAGGCAGCAGCACTACGGAAAAGGCTCTTTGAAGTACTCAAGAACTCACCGCCTGCGGCAGTGCGCCTGTGCATCCCTAATGTCCACTCGTGTACAAGAGAAATGAGAGGTTCTGGTTTGTGTGGCAAACAGGGCTAACAGCGCTGCCAGATCTTTCTTTCTCCAGGCATCTCAGGACATTTAGTGGTTTTCTTAAAGCCTGAGCACCTGGAGTCCTGGGAATGTGGAAGATTCTCACCTCCCCTGCTCTTTTCTTAGGTGACTTCTGATGGTTGCAAGGAACCGGCTGAAAATGCAGCCCCCTGGCTACAACACAGGCAGGCAAACCTAAGAAACCATCATTGACTGGTTTCAATGCTATTATTTTTAGACCACCCCCATCGACTGAGATCTGAATTATGGTTTTCATTTTGGATCGTGGGCGAGCACAGCGCACACAGGGAGGCACTTGGGTGCTCTCCCGCTGACCTGAGCTGCACCAAGAGGCAGCATATACCCTGTTGGACACTTGGGAAGGGGCAGAAAACAACTTGAGCCAAGAACGCAGTCCTCTCACATAGATCACTAGGACTGGGGAATGGTTTCTAGATTAATCCTCATTTTGTAGGTTTAATGCTTCCCCAGCTGGGGTGCCAAGTCATTTTTCTGCCACAGCTGATTTGAAATTAACCTTACCTCCTACAGTCACTGTACCCTGCCACATCAGGGAAGTTAATAGCATGAGAAGAGTTTGAACATGTGAAATGTTTTTATGACTGCATAGATTGAGCCACATTTCCATGACAAATCACTGAAATCTGAGAAATCTAATTTACAACACAAATTCCTTTCTTTTGTGTGTCTTTCCCAACTCAAATTCAAGTCACAAACTCTCTGGGTTCTGCAGTAACTCTAATCTAGCAAAACTGTGGGTGTAAGAGAGATGAAAAACAATTGCATGAGGTCTCCAGGGCTGGTCCACAATGACTCCAAACCCTAAATTGCTCATCCCTTGAGCGTGGTTTACAACTGCAATGGATCCTGGCGGAGCTGTGTAACCAGCACTTAAATAAAGGGGAGGCAGCAAGCCCTCCTGAATCAGTGGCATCTGTTCTGGGAAGGGCTGACCCAGAGACAGCCACAGCAAGAAGGTACTGAAACCCACTGTCTCCTGCTAGAAACAGAATTGAAGGTCACAAAGTAAAGACCCCTGCAACCAGCGCTGGCCTCTGATTAAAAATAAATCCCTTTCATGCACAGACAGTGGTTTGAGAAGGGGAAATACTGAACTGCAGTGAAAGCTTGGAGAGCTGATGCCTGGGCATCTTGGAATGGAAACACAAGTGGCATCAATTCAGGTACAGCTCTATACCCCCAGCCATTGGCATCAATGTACAGGCGTGCTCCCTCCTCTTACCCTTCTTTTACAATAAAACTGATTTTTATGGTGATTTCATCTGGGAGCAAGTGTGAAAGCAACTCAGCCTTAGGAACAACAGAGATGAAAGACTGCTTGGTGTCCTACCCGTGCCACCTCTGGAGTCAGGAAAATCATGGTCCTCTGTGGACAGTTGGTGCTTTGCCCCAGTACAAGAATTGGCATCATTATTTCCAAGTGATGGGGGCTGCCACTGTCTCTCGCCAGAATGATAAACAAAACCAGCACTGTGGTGTGGTACTCCTACCCCCTGGTATTGTACTCTCAGGACTAGCAGAGAGCAGAGATATTTGGGCACTTACAAGGCTCAGTTCTTCTTTTAAAATGCACCAGAGGAAATACTGGTAAAATACATTATATGGTTGGCCCACATAACTTACTGCTGTCTGTTGTAACTGAGAAGGAACTGTGAGGAAAGGATCCGACATTTATATGCATGAAAACATCCTCCGTTATACCACAAAAGGGAAAGGCATGGCTTGCAGCCCCATGAACCCTTTGAAGAAGACACGTTTTCATAAAGTACCTGAAGCAGGGGATTGAAAATGCAGAACCATTAAAAAACCTCAGCACCCTAAACTCAGACCAAACCAGAAATGTTCCTCATGAGCAGGTTAATATATAAATACACTTCACAACATATCCGTATTTCTGTGGAAGACCATTAAATTCCCAGGAAGCACCCAGTGCCGCCCCTGGCAGAGGCAGGGCTACCGACCAAGGGAGGCTGTGAGCCCAAACAGAAGCTCTTACGATCCCATCACAGACAGAAAATCTTGCAGTATCCTAGGCAAATATTAGTCCTGGTGCCAGCAAGTAGTTTTTGCCCGGTCTTTTGCTGTCTGATTGATCCTGTGTAAGTCACTCTTCCCTCACTGCAGGCTGCCATCCTTTCCTCCTTGACCAGATACCCAGTGGATTATTTTTGTCTTGGATCACATAGTCCCAATGTTACAATTACACGCTGACCTCAAAGACTTGCTTTTAAAATTACCCTTCTTTAGCAAACCCTCTGTCTAGTGGGTTGGGTGGTTTTCTTATTTTTTATTTTTATATCTAAATGGTTAAATAGTGGGTGTGGTTGAGGAGAGAGGAAAAGAAGAAAGAGAAAGAAGCAGACAGAGTAAGCAGTAGGGGGGAGGGTTGTGAGGGTCACAAGTGTCCTCCTCAGGACAGGGAAGTCCATGTGCTCTGGAGAGGACACTCTTGGCTTCCTCTCTTTCCTCAGCAGCATCTTCTTCTGGAGGGTTGGTTCTCCTTGCTGACAAATGTCATTTCACCACAGAGACAGTGGCAGTCCTTCTTCCTCATGGCTACACCTAGGGAATTAATTCTTGCAGCCACTACCTAAACCCAGAGACCGAACAAACTAGTGTCCTTCAAACATGGCATGAAAATGGGGACTCTCCTCTAAACGCTCACTGATGTTAAACATTTTCTAAACGGAAGAGACAAAAGCAACTCAGAAGTGCTCTGAAGGGCCTAAAGGCCAACAGCCTAGGACAGGGATAGGTGGCCATGACTGTAGAGATGTGTTCACAGAGAAACCCATGTAGGATACGTGTCACCTGTCCGTGTTGGTGCTCAGCTGATAGTTCCATCAAATTCCTGCAAAACTTCACAGAATGCACAGAAACCTCTTCAGGAGAGCTGAGCATCTTCTTCGAGGATGGAGAGTAGGAGGGAATAGGACACCAGTCTGTCCTAGCAAGGAAAAAAAGGGAAGCAACTCACAGGCTGACAGGAGAAACTCCAAATCTGCAGCAACATCTCACACCCAGGGCACGCACACACAACTTTTTCAGTTTGCTACACACTAGGCCTTTCCCTCCATGCTCTAAATAGCTTTAAAGCCCAGCTGAAATGGTTTTAAGGCTGACTGGAGCCACAATGAATTGGCTCCAAGTGGGCTGGTTGTGAAAGCCAGCCTTTTAACAGCCTTCTGTCACCTGGCCAGTGGCTGCTCTTCCAGCCATCTTGTGCTCATAATGGTCGTCTCCATCTTCAGGCATTCATATCACTTCCACACTGTTCTGCATACCCTACCTTCCTGTAGCCCCTTCCACACACTGGCTATGTCTCAGTCCTGACAGGGTCAGCTTTCATCATGTCAAACCTCACCAACAAAAAGCCAAGAGTAGTACCTGCAGAGAAGACCTGCAAACAGTGCCCTGAGCTGCAGGTATTTGAGAAGAAGGCATCTGTCACTCAGGTGAGTGAGCCTGAACCCCTGCTCTGGGTGGGGGTTCAATTGCACAAGACAGATCTGAACACCATCAGACTGGAAATGATCTCAGCGTTTTTGATAAAGTCAATGTTCCAGACATTTGGGAGAGGACAGTCCTCTTCCCTTCATTTTTCCTGCAGCTCCCCTTTGACACAGCATCTTTTCCCCTTCTCCACTTTCTCCACAGTTGTGTTGGAGCATTGCCTTGTGCTGTTGCAGAGCTGGCCTCACCCATGCCTGCAGTGGCTGCATTTTATGGTGGGCGAACTGATTTTTGGTTTGGTGAGGGTTTTTTCGTCAATTTTGTGAAATGCTTTTGAAGCCTGTGAAACTGAAATGGATTTGATACCCGCTGGAAGAGACTACAGGCTGGTTAGCACAGCCCAGGCTGGAGCAGAAAGTACTATCAGAGCTCCAGTTAAGTGATACCTATAAATGCTGGCAAGGGACACGATGATGATAAGCAGGCATCTGAGGCTCACCACTTCTCTCATTTGGGTTTAAAAGCCAAATCCACCTACTAACATTTGCTGAATAGTGGTTGTTTCACTGGTATCAGTCAGCAAGACATCAGTCAAAGGTATTCATCTCTGAAATAAAAAAATTCAAATTCCAAACTCTGCTTTTTTAATGAGCTCCAGTAAATTTGCTCCCTTTTGCAGTCCTGGGGTCAATCAATTAGAGACTGCCTAGGGAGAAGCTTAATTAAGCTCAGATAACACAACAGAGGTTTCACCCCCTTGCCTGCCCTCTATACACATCCTCCTTTACACATCTGGATAAAAGCTTCGCTGCGAAGCCTGGAGAGAGCAATCGCTTCAAGCAGAGAGTCCCCGAGAGCACATCTGAGCTCCCAAAAAGCATTGCAAACTCTTGCATCATGCAGAGGCAGGAGAAGCCAGAGCGGCTAGGAAGTGAGAAGATCTACTCTGGCAGCTGCTGCCACAGGGATAGGGTGTCACTGGGAACAACAAAAGGTGTTTTTACTGAGGAAACGTGGTGCCACGAGTTATTAATCTTCTAGCAGAGGCAGGAATCCTAGAGCTGCTCTGATGGTGCTGCTCTTGCAGCAGGAGCAAGCCAGCCATTCAGGACTAGTCTGACAAATCTGGCTCCAGCTGCTCGGCTTTATTAATGACAGAAGCCCTCGAGGGGTGGGATCCAGAGGCATCACAGAGATTTTTTTCCCCTTTCCTAAGCACAAAAGACAGAAGTGGAATGTAGCTGAGGAATGCTTCGCCCTTGGAAGGGATGTAATAAATCTCCTTGGATGTGATATTTGGTTTATTTTGTGGGAGTCATTCAAAAGGAAAATGCAGATTGTGGGGCTTAGCACTCAGCCTATGCTGGCAAAGGATCCCCGACAAAGAATGTCCATTGGCAGGGAATTTCCTGACTTTGCAAGTGAGCAAACGCCTCTTTTTCGGTTACTCTAAAAGCTGTCTTGCTATTATATAAAAGGTTGCTGTAAGGCGGACTGTGATCAGTTCTTCTCCAGATCCACCAGAAGAAGGATGAGTAATAATCGGCCTGATTTGCAGGAAGAAAGATTTGGGCTGTGCTCAAGAAAGTGCTTTTTTTCCCAGGAAGGTCTCCTGGGCCGCAGGGGGCTGCTGGGGAGGCTGCGGCATCCCGATTGCTAGAAGCACTTCACGCACGCGTCAGGCACTGCTCCTGGGTGACTCCACCTCGGAGCGGGGGGTGGCTTCAGAGACTTCCTGAAGTCCCTGCCAGACCTCTGGTGATTATTATTGTATGATTATTATTTAACAGTGGGAGTGCCGCCTTTGGGATAGGGGCTTAAGGAGGACTCTTCCTGCGCTGAAGGTCACTGGACCTAGGGATAGGTTAGCAGGCAGAGGTCAGGGAAGAAGAAAACAGAAGGGAACTGCTGTGCAGATGGACTTGATTTACCACAGCAGCACGGCAAAGAAAAAGCCCAAAGGTGACTGTGGACCTGCCACAGAGCAAGATGAGGCCAGGCTCACTGACAGAGGTGGGCAGGGAGGAGGGAAGGGGTTACTTCTGGGGTCTCAGGTCTACCAGATAACTCTTGGGGAGGTCATGACGGAGGCCAGTCGGATGGCAGTAAGCCAGCTGGGAACCCTAAACCAGGTTTAAAGGGGACCTGGTGGAAGAGGAGCAGACTGCACGGAGCCAACCACAGCTGCCTGCAGCGGTTCCACCCTTAAGGGAATCACCACGGTGGAAGGTACAGGGGGCTATCCACCATTAGTGATATACGAGCTATTTTTTAAATGGTAGAGACAATTATTGCCAGTGGTGGCAAAGCTCCACTTTTTATAAAAAGCCCAAAGCCCTTCCACCTGCCTGTTTGGACAGGAGTGGGGTAGCCTGAGCAGGCAGAGCTGCCATGCGAGCTGCAGGACGCCTGGGGAGAGGTGGAAGTGTGGTCCTTACACACACTCGGTCACTCCTGCCGTGAACCCCAGAAGCTGCACAGGGAATGCCCTACTAGAAGCAGCTGAGTGGTGGCATCACTGACGGAGCCCAGAGCTCGGAGGGGTCAGCCACGCAAGCCATCATCTCGTCGCTCTGTTCATCCTCCAGAAATGCGATTTTGCTCACTCTGTCAGGTTACTGGAAATTCCCCTTTCTCGTGTGCTTGTGAGAAGAGGTGAAAAAAAGGATACCATTAACGAGATGTTTGTTAAGATTTTAATTTCCTAGAAGAGGAAATCTGTTTGCAGCACTCCGTGGAGGGGCTAAGGCCCCCACAATAGATTTTAAGAGAGTCCTTCAGGTTGTTGCCTGCCATTGTCACTGACTGAAATTACATGTTTTCACTGTTTCCCTTCTTGTCAGGGAACACAAGGATCTTCTGTTCTGCACCCTGTGCTTTCACATGGAGAGGAGGTGCCCGTGTAAAGCTAGTAACCTTATCAAGTTAGCAGTCTTGGGTTATTACCAGAGCTGGACTAAGCACTTCGCTGCTGTTATCATTGCTATTGATTTTACATTTATAGAGAGCTGCAAATTTACACAGTGCTTAATAAACACAAAGTTTCCTGGACTGCAACTAGTGATAGGAGAATTGGGAGGCCTTTTTTTTTTTTTAAACCCACAATTTAAAAAAAAATAAATTACATGATATTTCTATGTTATTTTTTCCACTACAGTAATAGGCTGAAGATTAGAGGAGTTGCTGCCACACTCCTGTACGGCCACACACATCAGGACATTGCAAAAGCAAATGGATCTAACATCTCCCAGACAGAACGGCAATTTTACACCACTCATCTCACTGACATCATCCAAAGTTTTGGACAGACAAGTCCAAAATGTGCTGGGTAACAGTGAACCAGCAGAAGGCCTTGGGTTCTACTCCTGTTGTGCCACTTAAAATTTCACCAAGGTTTTCCAAAGATGCAGCATTTTCCTCCTGCAAGAGTGGGGCTGTGAGTCTCGGACCGGGACACAACATGGTGTATCGCTGGACTGGGGTATCTGCAAGCAGGAAAGTCAAATAATATAAGATAGGCGAATTAATTCCCCCAAGGCACAGCACCATTATCAGCACAAATATTTTGACTCTGGACAAATGGTTTGTTCATCAGCTTAAAAAATGAAAAACTTTTGGCTCAAATCTTTGTGGGTGTTTAAAGAGTTTTTTCTAAAGGAACCTCTGAGAGCAGGATTAATGTCCCCCGTCCCCGCCACCGTACATCCTAAAGTATCACTTTGTGCAACACTTTGTGGCAGAGAGACTCAAAAGAAGGAAAAGGAACAGCAAACAACCATGGGGGCAGGGAGGCTGGAAGATGCAAGGAAAGAGTGGAAGTCTTGCGGCCTTGAGGAAAGGGAAAGGAGCACACACTGAATCCAGATAATCTCTGATGAATTAGAGAGGTAGGTTGAATGATTCCTGGATGAAAGCACTGGGTTAGGCCTCAGGAGATCTGAGTCATCACATATTGGTGCTCAACGGGGACTAGAGACACCAGTGAGGTTAAGCCCGGTGTCTGTGAAGCACTCAGGTAAGTGGAAACAAATACCTGAAGGCAATTTTTGGCAAAAAAACAACCAACCAAACAGACAACCCCCCAAAAGGCTTTAAATGCAGAGATGACAAGTGCCAAGGCTGTGCTACGGCAGAAACTCTGGCATGAAACCCTGTGAGATACATGCTCCCTGGAGGTGGGAATATACTCCAGGAGTTTGGGTCCTCTGCTGCGAGTTCTGTCTTCAGCTCCTCACACGGAGATAAAATTCTGCCACTCTTCAATCACCGCTTTTGCTCTAGAGATCTGGCTGTAAATTGAGGCGCACCACTCACGCAGTTTACCTTGGCAGGCTGTGAATGTCCTACCGCTGGCTACAGGGTGTGGCCAAGTGTGCCCAGGCCCTTTCTGCACAGCGTCTCCATAGCCTCTAGAGGCTGGCATGGATGAATGGCCCAGCCTTGGAAAATATTATCATCTCCCAGAGAACACTGGTTCTGAGCTGCACCCTAAGGAAGCCAGGCTGCGCTCAGGGAAAACTTAATGAACGGCTGGGTGAAACTCCCTGGGCTCTACACATGTAAAGAAGCAGAGCCTTCGGCTTTTGAGAAGTTCACCTGAGAATATTCCCTTACATCTTAGCCGTGACACTGTGCTTTCAGCCTGGGACCTGCCTATGTGCCATAATATAGTGTTCCCTGATTTATATTTCTGGAGTGCTGGGCATGTGTAGCACATTTATTTGTCTGCCTCGTCCGCCAGACTACCCCCAAATACTTGACAAGGCATTAACAGCTTGAGACTCCAAGGTCCTGCAGCAATATTTTCCCACCAAATATTGCTTCTAGTGAGAAAGACCCTGAAGCACGTTTGAAGCCCCTTGGCCTTACCTCAGGCAGACCCAAGAGCAGCTCTGCAAGGCCATCTGTCCAGGTATCTTCCTGAGCCTCGCACGTAGAGGCCGAAGGCATTCTGTCCCAGTCTACATCATGATCACACGGGGAATTACGTATTGTTCTAAATATGAATTTTTCCTCTGTATGGTACTGCAGATCTTAACAAAACAATCATGAGGGCTAAGCCACGGTGGTTCTGCTGTGCACAATGTTATTGCAGAGTCCTTGCCAGTGCTCTCCACAGAACATTTCAACTTCACTTTAACCCACCATTGCTCCATCTGTACATCTCAATGCATCTGCCAGGCACATATAATGTGATTTAATTTGCTCTCCGAGTTTTCTACATGGGCCAGTAGATATCAGAGTCTGAGTATACAAGTTATTTTCAGCTCGTCTGTGACATCCAATTCCACCCACCAGGCTCACAGAGATATATAAATCATGGAGGTGTCTAAAATAACAGGCCCTGAGGAAACATCTGTCACCTCCAGAAGCTTGTGAGAGAGGAGGATGAAGCATTCAACTCAGCAACTTACTGAATTTTCTTTTAGCTCCAAGAAAGCAGAGAGCAGCAAGTCTTTCTGACACAGCCCAGATGCCTTGGCAGTTAGATTTTCACATTGCCTTCACACTGCATTTGACCTGCGAACGTAACGCAGGCAATACAGAGATGCTCAGCAATTAGGGTGACACGTGTACCACCTCACCTTTATCTTCAAAAGGAATGGATTGCTTCAATTCCTTTTTGTTTCTGGATTTATTCCCCAAAATTGACTGGCTGGTTGGCCCTTTGCACCCAGTCTCTTAATCAAAGGAACACAGAACTTGCCGTGCTGGAACCTACCCATGGCTGCTCTAGTCCTGAAACCTGCCACCTCCTGCGCTGGTGAAACATGTGGGCCAGAGCATATCCTTCAGCTATTAACCTTTTTGCATGAAAAATCGGGAAGAGGGCTGAGAAGTTATATTTTCATTCTCTCCCTCCCTCCTTCCTTTTAAAGTGATCTGATCTTCTCTCTTGGACCTCAACTCCACTCATTCTTTGCTGCTCTTCATAGTGGACAAAACAGCAATGGAGCAGTGGAAGAATTTAAAAAAAAAAAAAAAGGCAAATCACACTGTATGGAGTGCTACTTGTAGGCTGAACGCTGGCAATTTGTGAAGCATGTAGGACTTGGAAAAAGGAAAGCAGAAGACAGATGGTGCTGCTCTCCTTATGCTGGCAGAGGCAACCACTGGAGAGGAAAGAGGGCCAGGCTCACCTCACAGGACTGGGCGTAGGGGTGGGGGAAGGCAGGATCCATCTTGACCGGCCTTCCCCCACCTCCGCACCAGGCACCTGCTCTCCCTGCCCCAGGGGTGCAAACCCAGGCCCCTCCCACCTCACCTGCCAAATATTGACGGTACGGCGGCTGGAAGTATTACAGAGGGCGGCCGGGGACAACGCACGCCGCCCGGGGGGGCATGACCCCCGCCAACAGGCCGTTTACGCCCGGGCCTCAGGGCCGCCCGGGCCGGGACCGCCACCCGGGCCGGGACCGCCGCCGCTCCTCCCCGCTCCTCCCTCCTCGCCTACCGGGAACCGTCTCCGGCGAGCCGCCCCCCCATTCCTCCTCGCCTCACCGTCTCCCTCAGCGTCCCTCACCCGCCCCCCCCCCCCCCCCTGCCCCGGGCCGCCATCAGGCGACGCGCCGCCCCCCCCCCCGCCCCGCACGCGCTGACGCTGAGGAGGCGCCGCGCGCCCAAGGCCCGGCCCGGCCCGCGGCGGCGCTGCCCCCTGGCGGCGGGCGGGCGGCACTGCCCGCGTCCGTGTCCGTGTCCGCGTCCGCGTCCGCGTCCGTTTCCGTGTCCGTGTCCGTTTCCGCGCCCGTGCCCGCGCCGCGGGCGCTGAGCCAAGCCACCCTGTCAGCGCCGAGGTTGTTTTGGTAGCTAAGCCTGCGCTTCCCTGGATGGAAAAGGAAAGCTAAATACTCCCTCCGCCAATTTATTTCACGTCCCCGAACGATACTGGTGGGTTTGGTTGTTTTTTTTTTTTTTCCGAAAGTTTGCGCCATTTCCAGTAAAACCCGGCTGGTATTTAACGTCATTTTATTCAGAAATGAAACCAAACCCAACCACCAAGCCCACTTTCTCTCTGCGGTACCTCAGCACCGGGGAGGGGATGACAAACTTGGCGGGGGGGGGGGGGGGGGGGGGGGCGGCAGCAGCGGCAGCGCGGGGCCTCCCGCACCCGGCGCGGCCGCCAGGGGGCGCCGCCGCCGCGGCCACGGCGGAGGAAGGGCGGAGCCGCCGCCGCCGCCATGAGCGCCGGCCCGCCGCCCTCGGTGTCTGCTGCTAGAATAAAGAAGGGGGACGGTTATATATAGACAGGATTTTTAAATTTTTTTTTTTTTTTTTTTTTTTTGTCAAGAGGAAAGGATCGGCCACGTAAAGATGCGCCGCCTGCATAAGACTGGGAAGAGCGGTTTTCCCCCTAACTGCCCGCGGCGTTCGAGTTTAGCACCTCGGAGCTGAAGAGCCGGGATGAAACCTGGCACGACCCTCCACCCAAGTTGGCCATTTCAGCAGAGAGGTGCTTCCCCCGGGGACCTCCTTCCCTGCGTCTCAAAGCAATGTAATGGTGGAGAAGTCCTCAAATACTTGCTTGGGCTTAGAGGCCAGCTCTTTAGCTCAAAAGTTACTGGTTTTACTAAGCCATCCAAGAGGGAAATTTTCCTTGGGGACGTAGGATAGAGGCGATACTAAAGCTGCCCATCATTGCACGAGGGATCCTATACATCTTTGTATCACTGCACTGGTACAGGAGCACCAGCCTCATCTGAATGCCAAGACAGGTCCAAGAGGTAAATATGGAGGAAGATCTTGAAGGGAGAGATAACGTGAGGATGTAGATTGTCTGTCCAAGCTGGCTGTTTCCTACTGAATAAAGCTGACTTTCTAACTCAGATGTAACAGCGGTTCATATGGTAGAGCTGGTTTTCACTGACAACTTGGCTACTAACCGGCACGGTGTGAGCAGCGTGATGTTTCATGCCAGCTACAAACTCGGTGAGAGCCTGGGGAAAGACCCAGGCACTGAACCCCCAGTAGCCATGGCTATACTGGTAGGAGTTGCTAGCTGGCAGCTGGCTTCTGTCTGTCTCCGCTGCCCTGGCAGCAAGGTGGCCGTGCAGTGAGGAGCGCTCCTGCTCACTGTGTGCCAGTATGTTGATGGTGTCATGTCATCTGTTCCCTGCAGGAGCCTGGGGCTGCAGTACAGAAGGATGGGATAAGCGAGGAATTCATTTTTTCCACTTTTGCAGCCTTTTGACTCATGTTCTGAATTGCCTACTTTTTGCAAAAGCACCTAATATTTAAACCAAAATCCAAACAAAGCTAGGAAACGAAGTGCAGAGTTAACCCAGGTTAGCTCCCCACCCTTGTAAAAACTAGGATTTATAAGGGGTTCACAGCGCTTGGCTAAAGGGAAAACTATATTCAAGAAGTGATCAAACTTGTAACAGGTAGTGGATAATTATAGGAACATGGAAACTTTCACAGACATTAATGTTCTTAATGACAGCAGGCCAAACTGGCAAATATATATTCATTTGGCAAAGTGATGCAAACGGTAGCAGATCACCTTAATCAGACGGCCAGAAGAAGGAGGTGCATAAGGACATCCTTACAGATTCTTCACACGTGCAAAAGCTGATCGCCAGTGCCATTCCTGTGTCAGTACCTTTAATGTTTTATCTTTGATGTTGGCTCAGCACACTCTAGGACCTGCGGTTTCTGCACAGAAGCGGCTCCTTAGGCTGCCTTGGGCTGCCAAGCTGTCTCCAGGTCATGGAGAGGAAGGAACATCCACAGAAACGGGAGTGGAAATCAGTGGAAAATCTATAAAGGGATGGTAACTTACAAAAGATCTGCTAGAAAAAGGGGTTCAAAATGTGGCAATGAAGCTGAGCACGCTAAGTTTGTGTATTGCATTTGGTAGGAAACTATACAGAAAATTGTCTGTGGAGTGAAAGCACAGAAGTATAAAGGATTACAAAAGGCACGTCAGGGCTGAGCTGTCTGCTCCACGGAGGGCATGGGCAGAGCTTTCCCAACCACAAGGCATTGCAGAGACTGCAGCGAAGTGCAGCAAGCGGGGAGTATCAGACACGGAAAACTTCAGTCCAAAGTCCAAATCATAGACATGTGAACTGACAATGTGAAAGAAAGAACCAGGAAGCTGCTTGTCCTGCAGCAGTTCACCAAACACCCTATCCCTTTCAACAGATATTCCACAGGCACTCTCTCTCTCACACATAGCGCATGCTTATTTAAAGGGCAAATAGCTGGACAATCGGCCAGTTCTTCAAGAGATGGCAACTAAGTTCAAACAAATTATACACTGAATAAAGACACAGATTCCACTGAGCTCCTAGCGACTGCTGATTTTGATTTGGTTAAAAAATAGTCAGAACCAGAGTCTGGAGATATGTAGCCCTGGAAGGTTTGGGGTTTTTTTTTCCTGTTACCACAGTACCTGATTACTGTTTCTGATATTATCATCTGCTTTAATAAGCAAATTCCCTCAAACAGCAGTTGGCCCTAATATATCCCTCTTCTATTCCCATCTCCTTGGCCACATATTGCTTACTGTGCTAAGTGCTAAATGGCTCTTGGAAAGTGCTAAGAGGGTGTTGTGAAAGGGCTAAGATGAGTTTCACAAACAACTGCCTGTACAGAGAAATAGTCCCATCGTGCAGGTGGTGCCAGGAGGCCCAGCAGCAGTCTGGTTGAAGACCCTTCTTTTGATAAGGCTGGAGAAATGAACTTCATGGTTGCCTTCCTGAGATAATTTAAATGAGACATTTTCCCCTTGTGAAAGTGAAGGTTTTTTGACCCTAACTGAAATGAAACCACTGGATACTTTGTCAGAAATATTTGAGAAGATCAGTATGTTCCTGCTTACCAGGTTGTCCTGGTTTCAGCTGGGATAGAGTTAATTGTCTTCCTAGTAGCTGGTACAGTGCTATGTTTTGAGTTCAGTATGAGAAGAATGCTGATAACACACTGGTGTTTTCAGTTGTTGCTCAGTAGTGTTTAGTCGAAAGTCAAGGATTTTTCAGCTTCTCAAGCCCAGCCAGCAAGAAAGCTGGAGGGGCACAAGAAGCTGGCACAGGACACAGCCAGGGCAGCTGACCCAAACTGGCCAACGGGGTATTCCATACCATGTGACGTCATGCCCAGTATATAAACTGGGGGGAGTGGGAGTGGGGGGATCACCGCTCGGGGACTAACTGGGCATTGATCAGCAGGTGGTAAGCAATTGCACTGTACATCATTTGTATATTCCAATTCTTTTATAATTACTGCTGTCATTTTATTAGTGTTATCATTATCATTATTAGTTTCTTCTTTTCTGTTCTATTAAACCATTCTTATCTCAACCCACGAGTTTTACTTCTTTTCCCGATTTTCTTCCCCATCCCACTGGGTGGGGGGGAGTGAGTGAGCGGCTGCGTGGTGCTTAGTTGCTGGCTGGGGTTAAACCATGACACCGGTCAAGTTCATCCGCTTTGCCTGCTCCACCAGAAACTAGCTCAGCTGGCAATCTCGGCACTCGATAATTCTCAGAAGTGAAGAGCAGTTCCTGGAAGATGATGAGAACAAAGCCCCAGGCCCACCAGCCTTGGCGTGAACTTGGCTTCTGAAACCCCAGCCAAAGTCAGGAGGAAACCCAAAGCATCCATCCTGCAAAGAGGCTCCAAGTCACCAACGCCAGTTCAAACATTCCACAACTAATCACCATTGTCCGGCCATGGGCAGAAAATAAAACGGACCAATGTTTTTTATCTTCTCCAACAACTGGCAGCATGTTGGGGCCACCAACAAGCATTGGCCACTGTATAACCTTCAACCTGCAAATAGAGGAGAAGCTTCACCATACGAGAAGCCACTTACTTGCAAGGACATTTCAAGAAAGGAGAGTGGACGGGGTGTTTTAAGTGAAGACATTTCCTGGGTGAACCAGCTCAGTCTGTGGTTGCAGCTTGTTTGTCTGCTTAACTGTAGGAGGATGTGGATACTGCCCTGCGTGCACGTGAATTGGGATCACAAGACACCTCTTTGCCCCGTTAGTCACTGTCACTCGGGGCATCTCTGGTACGCTGGGCTGTGGCACGTGTAGGGAGTGCCAGTGAGTGCTGGCATGGACTGGCTTCCAGCCCGAGTAAGCAGCCACTCTGTGACTAATGGGTAAAGTTACTTGTTTTAACTCTAACCCAGAAGGTTTGCAAAAAACCCTCCGTCTTTAGTTAGTGATTATTTTGTTTATTGTATAGGGTGCTTCAGATACTATCAATTTCTGTATAAAATAGATGTACTATCATGAACATTGAGGGCTGCCTTGCTAATTGTTTTAATTTTGCAATTAAATTTTTGCAATTAAATTACTGCAGGTTAGATGCTTGCTAATACATTTAAATCAGTGCAATGAATTGTTTTTTTATACTAACAACACATTTTGAAAGCACATGTTTCCCTTAAGAAGCATAGCATCTGCAACTGTTTTACTGAGCTATTTGGGTTCGGAAATGTGTTTATTACAAAAAATGCCACAGAGCCTGTTATGTCCTATGTAGTATTTGCCATGTAAGCTATTTATAAGGCAAGTTATTTTTAAGGAAAGTCATTCATAAGGAAAGTTAGTTTGAGTTATTTATAAGGAAAAGCCAGGCTCATCATCTCATTTTATAGTTGGAGATGTTGTGGCACAGGAACAGGTGAAACAGTTTCCCCAGTGTCATGCAGCAAGTCCAATTAGTCCCAGCTCCCGCTACCTGCCCGTCCAGCTCTCTGCCCTCCTCCACGGTGCTATTTGTTCTTCTCCCCCTCGCTCCACAGCAAACAGGATAGTTCAGTTTTGTTGCATCCTTCCAGCTATGGGTCTACTGCAGAGGATACAGCTTCCTAAGTAATGATGGATCTCCATAGAGCTTCCCAACTTCCCAACTTTTACTAGAACCCTATGTTTCTTGCTTGATTTTCAAGACCAATATACCTCTGCGAATCCCATGTCATCCAAAAGGAAGGAGACATTGGTCACTAGATTTGGCCGGTGGAGGTTAGCAAACCCATATTTGCCACTTACCATTGGCTATGCTTTCCTTCTCCTGTTTGAGAAACAGGTGAAAAACTCAGTGGGTTCCAGAATTGTTGTGCATTTTTGGTTGTTTTGTTTCCTCAATGAAATTCAAAGCTCTGGTATTCAAAGAAAGTGCAGCCAGCTCTAGGGATAATTGAAAACGCGGAGGAAAATATTGTCAATTTTTTTTCCCCAGTTAAATCACAACAGAGACTAGCAGCTACTGAAATGCAAAATGTCCACATGAATGTAGGCAGACAAGCAGAGGCTGCCTGCACTGACAAGGGCTTAGGCACTTTATATTGCCTCCTGGAAGCCTCCCGGGATCTCCTCACCAAGATGTTCAGAAACGGCTCAACAGGAGAGGCTGGGGACATAACTCGTGGCCTTTTTCCATCAGCTGCCACGGGGTTTCTCCGTAACTTGGTAGGTAGAAGGAAGTTGCTCTGCTTTCACTGTCAAATTAAATGTTGGCATCTCAGGGGTTTACAGCAAAAGAAGTAAGTTTGTCCTCATTTCTGGGGTGGCACAGTTCAGCTGTGGCCACCCCGAGCAAATGCCTCAAGTTTGTTTCCATCTGCATCCTACATTCGCTGCCCACTGGCAGGCCTGACCATATCTACAGCATCCCTGGATGAAGTTGGTCACAACATGGTGAAGGACACCGTGCACACCCAGCTCAGTAGCTCCACAACTTCATTCCCTTATGCCTAAATGGCAGGGGCTTTCATCTCTTCCCGGAGCCTCTATTTTGAAGCAGAAACCTCTTTTTGTCCTGCTCCCAGTGGTCAGTCAAAACATTTCATCTTTATAAGCCAACAGTTACCACATCATTCTCTAGTCTTGCCCTTCTTAAAGAAACCTTCTTAATCTTGCTTTGCAGGATGTGCTTTCAAACCCTTTTCTCAGGTTTGCTGCTCGGCTGTGAAACCCTCCGTTTGTGTCCGGCCTCCCCCGTGCCAGGAAGAGCAAACCGGTCACCCGCTGCGTCGTGCACCCAGCACACCGCATTAGCTCTGCCTTTTTTTTGGAACAGCATCATACTGTTGACTCCTATTCAGTTCATGGCTCACACCCCGAGCTGCCTTTCTGCAGTACTGCCGCCTGGCCACTTATTCCCCATTTTCTCTTTGTGCTTTTGATTTCCTCCTCTTAAGTGTAGTACTTTGCACTTTTCTTTACTGAGTCGTTGATTTTCTCCAATTTAGCAAGATCATTTTGAATTCTCAGTCCATCCGCCAAACTGTTTGCATCCTCTCCCAGCTAGATGATGTCTGCAGATTTTATGAGTACTCTTTATTCCCTCGTCACAGGTTGTTAATGAAAATACTGCATAAAATGGATTCCACACAGATGTTGGAAGGACCCTGTTTGAAAATTCCTCTAAGTCTGACAGAGAACAATTGATAACTGGGTTTTAAAGCTATTTTTTTAACCAGCCATGTGCCTACTTTATGAGGGTTTCACCTAAACTGTATTTTCTTTGTTTGCTTAGGAGAATGGTCGTGTGGAATGGTGTCAAAACGTTGTAAGAATCAAGATGTATGACAACTGCTACTCCCTCCTTACCTGCGAAGAAGGGTGTATAGAGCCCATACTGACCTAAGCCGAGAAAGGTATTTTTATACAGGCTTGAACTGCTTTATCAGTTTCCAATCTTCAGTTCAATTGCTGCAATTTTGTGTGTAGCCATAGCCCGAGTAATTGTCTCCAGCATCGCCGTGATTAAAGCTCATTCAAAATTCCAGCAAGCTTCAATAAAACATTTTCCTCCCTCGCTAGGACAATATATAGTCAGATATCAGGGATTTTTTTATAACTCCAAATTCAGTGAGGGAGAAGTTGGCACTAATACACACGTAGCAGTGAAAAACTCCTTTGCAAAACCACAAAGATGTACGTAGACTCTTGAAGATATTTCCTACTTTGTAAAATCCACATTCATGGAAGCACACTGATGTGTGCTAACAGTTGTGTATCCCATCAGTCTAATGATTTTAATTTATGTACTGTTCTGCACTACTATGAAATTCCTGATGCAATCAGTATCATTGCAAGAAAGTAAAGCTGTTCTTACAGATGAGTTACAAATCCTCATTAGCCATCAGATGTTACATTAGACAAGCGTTTGCTATATCCTCAATATATTATGCACTTTTTAGTGCTGTTTATTGGTCACCTCTGTACTTAATAGCTTCCATCACCCCAGTATCTAAGCAACTCGATCCCGCATATCCTTGTGTCACATAGTGGCCCACCTCTCAGAGACGCTTTTCTTTTTAGGGAAACTAGTACTTCAGCTGAAGGAATGAATGGTTATGATTCTGTAATATTGGAAGTGACTAATCCAGTGTTGTAAATGGGATAAAGGGAAATGGAATGTATTTTGAGAACAAACAGTAATCATTGACACAGTAATTTGCATCCCTAGATGTTATAATAATGACTAAGTATCACTTCCCCTTGTTTGCATAAGGAAGAGTAGGCAGAGAAATCCAGTGATTTGGCTAGCGCACCACCAGCAAGCCACTGAAAGAGAGAAGATCTGAACGTAGATCGCTTTTCTTGCAGCTTGTTTTCCTGTTCCGTGCTACATGTTTGAAATACAGCGTTACAGAAGGCGTGATCCCTTCCAGCACTAAAAACTCTGTAAGGGCTTCACTGGTTCGTGCCAAAAATAGCCAACTAGAGTTGGTCAAGACTTGTGGTGGATTTGAGAGAGATGGGGCGCAGTGCATTGCCTTCAGAAGAGCTGGGTTGGATGGGTGACTTGGGATTCCTGACAATTTACATATATTAAGTGCCAACAGCCTCAATCTGTGCTGTCTTGCTGATGGAGCTAACATATTTTTGCTGCCTAAGGAAACTTTCTGCTCTTCAGAAATTGATTGCAATTGTAAGGACCAAAGTACACTCAGTGACCCTTCTGCTTCACGACCAACTTATGTGGATTTAAATGGGGAGTACTCGCTAGGAGTGGATCTTAAAGGTGTATTTGTACAGTGAGCAGCTCTGCACAAACATTTCTAGACAGGCAGTCCCCAGGAAGTCAGAACCACTGCATCAGAGGGATGGAGTGTTCGCAAGCTGAAAAGCAAATATGTTTAATGTCTTAATTTTTTTAGAAGAAAATTAAGCACCTGAGGTATGATTTGCTTTGTACTAAATAAAGGGAGTGCAAAATACCATCAGTAGGACCGGTGATAGCATTCTAAATTGTCTTTGAATTTCACACTGGCTGCATACCACAGGACCAGGGCAAATAGCAGTTAATACAACCTTTACTTAGCTTCTCCTGACAAACATAAAGTAAAGGGTGAGGCAGTCTCACACTGACATATGGCCAGATATAGGCAAGATGTACCTAGAAAAGGTAATCACTCTTTATTATAACTATTTCTTTTCATGTGGTTATGGGTCCAAACAGAAGAGCAAAATGGGTAGATCTTACAGACTTCACAGTCAGAGAATACAATAATCTTTAACGAGGGTCAGCATAGCACATCTCTCTAGTTCACATATCTGAACACAGGGTTTAGACTTTACCAAATACATCAGGTGAGAGTTATTGGGAGCGTGTAGGGTTCAGTTACGGGAAGCAAAGGGCAGAGGAGCAGAATATCTAGCTGCTGGACATCTCTCAGGCTGAAGAGGAGTACCAGAGCTGGTGAGGGCCAGGCTATCCTGCCAGAGTGGTCGTCCTGGCTCATCTGTGGGCAAGCATCTTCATGTGTTTCAGGTTTGGTGGAGAAAAACAAAAAAAACCCAACCAGTTATTAACCCCTCTGCCTGACAGCTGCCTGACAGCTTTGCAGGTGTGGTGTACTCTCCTCCTGCTCTTTGCCTTACAGCAAAAGTGCTGCTGGGGTTGCGAGGTGTGGATAACCCTGCTGTGCCATGGGTTGATTGGCACCCTTTGGGCATCACTGCAGGAAAGATGAAGAAATATTTGTTTACATTTGAATAGGAGATCGGAAACTCAGTGATTCTGACTCATTGCCACAGCGCCAGATAACTAGGAACACCCTTATCTTTTCTACTGTGTTCTCCAGCTGGTTGGGGTTTTTTTCTGTCTCTCTCTCCCCCTACTGTGTCCGAGTATTTCTGTGACTCTTAGTTCTCTCTGGTTTTGCCTCCTTGGTCTCATTTCCCTTCCTTGACTTTCTTCCTACACATTTTGCTTCCCCTTCAGCTTTCCTCGTGGCTTGTTCTTCTCAAGTTCTCATTCTAAGTCCTTCTTTTCAGGCTTGTCCCTCTCACAGGCTATCCCAAGCATGTCTTCCCACAAGGAAAAGGAGAGACAGAGAAATTTGGGCTGGAGGGGGGCATTGGCAGGAAGGGAAAGCTGGGGACCAGAAGGGTTGCAAGTGAGCAAGGAAGATGATGGAGGGAGAGGAAGGCAGGAAGGGACACTCACTGGGATACAGGCAGGAACAAGGAGAGGAAAGAAAAATGTCAAGGAGGATGGGGCAAAAAGATGGGAAGCTAGGGAAGAGCATATGCAAGAGCAAGGGGAAGTTGGAGGATGTGAGAAAGAATATGCATTAGGAGGCAGGAAAGAAGGGACATTTCATGGAGGCGGGTAATTAAAGGTAGAATCACACTTGCAATGAGGAAAACACAGCTGAAGGGAAAGAAGGGGGGAAAAGAAGGAATGAAAGAAAAAAGAAATTAAAATCCTAAAGCAGGTGAGTCCATGAAAAAAAAAAAAAGGAGCTAGAAAGCAAAAGACAACAGTAATCCTAAAACATAGCATGAAAAAAGGTGAAGATTGTTTGAGTCTTGGGGGAAGCCAGAAGTATGGGAGGAAAGGAGAAGAGCCTTGGAGTATTTCAGAATTCCTCCCTAAAACAGCTCTAAACTGAATCTTTATAAAAATATCACAACATATGAACACACACTTTCTTAAGCATTGAAACGTTTTCAAGCACACTCAGTCACCTGTCCTGGTCCCAGCCCTTACCGCCCTTACGTCACTATAAAATCCTTGACATACTGTAGAGCCCTTCCCTATACAAAGGACATAATGTAAAGCCACACACTTGTTACTGAAACAGCAGTAGGGAGGCAAGAAGATCCCTCCATGTGTAAACCCCATTATCCTCCCCATTACTTAACATAATTTGCCTCAGGCAGCAAGTCAAATCCTCCAAATATTCACTGCAGTGAGAGATAGGGAGTGAGGAACTCACTTATCTTTTCAGGTGGATTTCACAGTCTGGTTTTCTTTCTTTGTTCTCACTTTCTCCCTGGTTGTGTTGTTTTTCTTTTATCTTTCCCTTTCACGTTTTTTCAGCCCAATTTCACTTTCTGCCTACTGTTCTCAAACAACTTAGTTTCGGATTGAATTTTCCTCACCCACCCTACCCTGATGCCCTCTGGGGGTCCTTTTGTTGCCCATGCCTCCTCTTCATCTCCCTCCCTCTCTCTCCAGGTGCCCACCTCTAGAAGCCATCTCCTACCTGCCCCTGCCAACGCACGTGCCCCGCACATATCGCCGAGACTGGGTACTCTCCCTGATGATCTCATGCAACTTCCCTGGGTACCTGCAGTATTTCATTCCTTCTCATCAAAAGGAAATATCTAAAACATTACAGCTCCCCTTTGAACACCGGTAGAAAGCACTATCCCCCTCCACCACGTGTAGCCCCATCACACATCTATTCTCTATTCGCTTTCAACACTTGACCTCGTGGTCTCTGGTCCCCTCTGCTTCGTATTCAAACTAATCTCTTTTGACGTTCTCTTCTGATCCAGATATTTCATCTGAATTAGGAAAAGTGCAGGTTCCTTCTTCTCTTTTTACCCCGTTATTGCTGGCAGGCCTTCCCCCACCCTGGGGTGCTCTGCCACGCTTTTGAACTGCGACAAATGGTAAGGCTGGAAGATCAGGAGCCATGCAGGAATGACAGTGCCTCACCAGGACACTTTGTGAGCCTCCCCGTAGCTTGCAATGCAAGCCCCCACCTTGCTCTGCAGCGCGGGGACTAATGCACAGCAACCACCCTCTTCGCTTTGACCATGCAGGTGCTTGCCATACCCAAGAGTGCTGTTCAGCCCTATGTTTCCAACCTCTCCTGGTTTAACCCCAGCCAGCAACTAAGCACCACGCAGCCGCTCACTCACTTCCCCCCCTGCCCAGTGGGATGGGGGAGAGAATCAGAAGGAAAAAGGTAAAACTCATGGGTTGAGGTAAGAACAGTTTAATAGGACAGAAAGGAAGAAACTAATAATGATAATAATAATAGTAAAACAATAATAATAACAGGATCGGAATATACAAAACAAGTGATGCACAGTGCAATTGCTTACCACTTGCCAACCGATGCCCAGTTAGTTCCCCAGCAGCAATCCCCCCCGCCAGCCAACTCCCCCCAGTTTATATACTGGACATGACGTCACATGGTATGGAATACCCCGTTGGCCACTTTGGGTCAGCTGTCCTGGCTGTGTCCCCTCCTAATTTCTTGTGCCCCTCCAGCCCTCTTGCTGGCTGGGCATGAGAAGCTGAAAACTCCTTGACTTAGTATAAACACTACTTAGCAACAACTGAAAACATCAGTGTGTTATCAACATTCTTCTCATACTGAACCCAAAACATAGCACTATACCACCTACTAGAAAGACAATTAACTCTACCCCAGCTGAAACCAGGACACCATCCTTTGGCCAAGCCCTGCCACTAGGCCTGGGTGTAGACATGGGAAGACCATATAAGTTTGGACTTGGATATTTTCCTACACTACTCCCATCAACTGCATAAAATTTGCCAGAAGTACTGTTTGGACCAGGGGTTTCACAGTGGTTGAAGGCACAATGGATCCTCCCAAATTAAGAAGCCAGTGACACAGTGGAGATGGTGCTCAGCACCATGTGTGCCTTCCAGCTGAGTTGCCTGGTACCCTCCCAAATCCAGACACCCAGAGACCTCCAAGCTCTGCTCTTCTGACACCCACCATCCTTGGGTATCCTGGCAGCACAATGGAGGTGCTCTTGGGCAACTTCTCCACAAACTCAATTTCTCTGGTCCCCTCTATATCACACAGTCCTGCACTCCAAAAACTGGTGTGCCTTGAGCTAACTCCCCATCCAGGCGGTGGTATCCTGACCCTCAGTATTGGCATATTGAGGCCAATGGACTGAGGTCTGGAGACCTCCCCTAATGCCGAGTGCCCCCTGCGTGCGCAGAATCAATGCACTGCAGCGAATCTGAGGTGTCCTGTCAATGCCAAACTGAGATGACCCACATCACCCCAAATGGAAACTTAAGGGACACTTCTGGATTGTTGCAGTCGGGGGTCTCTTTCTTGAGGCATCATCCGTATCCCTGGGACTGAGGAACCTCAGCTGGTCCCAAACCAAGCATCTCAGTCCCCTTGTAAGTGAGGTGACCAGTTCTTACCTTAAAATGCTGAGGAATGTCAGCCTCCAAATTACTCTCCTTTGGGCTCCACCATATGGCAGTGCCCTGGACCACTCCAGATGCAGGTGTACGCCCCAGGCACCACCCTGCCCCAGCCCACACACTGTTGAGATATCCCAGACCCCCACAGACAAAAGTGTCACAGGGACCTTCCTCACCCCACACCACCTGGAATCTCCCTCAAAGTGATACAACCTGAGATGCCGCCAGCTGAAGTCAATAGAAAGGAGCATCCTGCATGGACTAAGCTGCGGCAATGTGGAAAGAAGCAGGCAGCAGTTGTAGAGGACTCATCGTTACTGTATTCTGTTCCTTCTTCCAGGTGAAGGTAAGGACCACATCTGAATAATCCTAATGCTGCACGCTCTGTTCTGGCACAGGCATATCCCCTCTGCAGATGTTAAGCCCAGGGTTAGGGGTGGCAGTAGCAGTAAGACAGGTAATGGCAAAAGGCATGTTTTCTCACTGCATGTGGTTTCAGACTGAGATAAGGGCTGGAGTTCGTTAGTGCTGATGCTGTATATTAAGTTTTCAGGGGTGGAAATAGTCAGTCCTTTCCTTAACTGTTTGCAGAGTGCCCCAAAACCCATGATTCTCACCTGAATCAGGTGTTGGTGCTGCTGTACCGTGACAAGCATTGTACATCTGGGACAATCCCGCCTTGCAGGGGAGAACCCCTCTGCTTCCCAGCACAAGCTCCTGTGCCCGTATCATTTCAAAGCACATATAGGGGGCAGCTGTATCTTAGGCCAGAGGATGCAAAACGACACTATTGTTTATCTATTTAATCACACCATTTTAGCCTCAATATTGAAACAAAGAAGGAGCCTCTAAACTTTTCATATGCGTAGCAGAGAAGCAGGACAGACTGGCCTCAGAGGCAGATTCCCCACCAAGCAGTTCACACCGGCAACCAAAGGAAGAGACGCGATGAACTAGGAAGCCAAAAATTAGCAAAAAAAATCTCTGCTGCTTCTGCAGCTGCCTGATGGTGAAAAGGAGCCATCTCGATGCCAGAAGGAGATAATCCGCTGACAGCCGGTTATGCTAGTAAAGATAAATAAACACAAGCTATTCGATCCCCTCTAAGGACTCCACGGTAGAAGGGGTGTAACTTCCTATCCCTTAGCTCTTTACAAATAGCAGAGAAACATTTGTTTCTGGGGAATAATTAAATTCTCTCAGTTCCGGGTGAAAGTAGAATTGCTGAGGGGCGTGGTGGGCTGGAAATGGTCTTTTAGCACCTTTACGTATTTTGGCATTTTGCTTGAATTTCTCTCTAAATCTGTTGAGGAGGCATTTCTTCTCCATGAGGGCAGGCAGGCAGAGTTTGAGGTGTCTCAATTTATCCATCAAGGTTAATATTGCTCATACAGTCTTCTCATATCTGCCAGGAGGGATTCCCTAAAGAATTTTAAACTTCTGAGTGAATTCCCTAGAAATATCCATTGATATAATTACTCCCTGGCCCTGTAAGTTCAGTTTTGCTCATACTGAAGCCCTAGAAAGCAGCAAGCATCCCATGCAAGCAAGGGAAGACATGATTCATGTGAAACTAGGGAGTTAAAAATATATTTTGCCAAGTCTCAATATTATATTTAGTAGTGCTGTCATTGCCATGGTCTAAGGATAAAGAAGGGCAAGTCTTGAAGGTAATATATATGTATGTTATGAGATCAGCCAGTACCGCTGGAAAAAACAAACAAGCTTTTAGGCACACAAGCCTTTCTTTAGGTCCAAACTGGAAGCTGCAAATTTCATACAGATATTTGTAAATATAACTTCATTGTTGTCAGAACATGCATTGCTTCCTTTCTGAAGTGCTGTCGCATAGGACACTTCACCTCCCCAACCTCACGTCCCCTCAGGAACGAGCGATCCGCTGCTCCTCTAAGTTCACACGGTGCAGGGAGAAGGGTTTGGAAAGAGGGGTGACTTTTCAGTCCCTGCCAGTAATGTCTGAGCTGGAAACGAAACAGCCCCTGCAGCTTGCAGTGGCCATCCCTTTTCTCTTGCGCGCCTCAACAGAAACAGTAGTACTTCATCCACATTTGCCAAGCCGTTTGCAAACAGATGTCCTCATGCCTGGAAATAAAACCTCAAGACTGTGATGCTTTCTGACCTCTTCCCTCTCCTCTTCTTCTTCCTCCTCCTCCTCCTCCTCCTCTATGTAGCAGTGGCCCCTAGTGGAAGCTGCTGGGTGGGTTGACCCTGATCTCCATCTCTCCAGGGAAGAGGTTGGCTGGGATGGGAGCGTGCTGGTGGGCAGCTGCAAACCCACCGCAGGAGCCTGGCAGAGCCACACCGGTCACCGGGCACCACCGGGCAGCCTCCCCGGCCGGCTCCTGCCTAGCGCCGGCTGCCTGCGAACAGTATTTCAAGCAGCAGAGAGCAAGGATGCTGTTTTTGGTTTAGCAGGGACGTGTAGCCCATTTCCTCCACGACCTTCAAACAGCCCCCTTATGTGATTCCCGTTCAAACAGTGTGTTTTTATTAAAAGATAAACTGCCGCTCATTGCAATAAATGTGATATGAATGACAATGTAAGGCCTGTTTTCATTCTCAGAAGAAAAAAACCCAACCCACAGTACAAGAAGTTTCACTCTATTCAAGTAAAGAGCAAAGTCTATATACCATTGGCACACATGAATAGGGAAGAATCCTCTTGCACTGATTTTCTTCCCCCTTCACCAAAATATTACTACTTCCTTTACTCCTGAACTCATAAAAGTGACAATACTGAAGGAGACCAAAGATGCGCCATCTAGCCCAGCCTCCCTCTGATAATGTCCCAACTCGGGTACTTAGGGAGGACTGTAAGAAATTGGGAGCATCCAGAAGGATCTTCCTCCCAGAAGCCTCTGGCAATCAGTAGTAAAAGGGCTTGCTGAGTCAGATGTTGCATCCTTCAGTAGACTTGTTTCATGCCTTTCTGAACACATTAATACTTTCAGGCTCCATGAAATCTTGCAGCAATGAGTTCCAAACGTAATTATGCATTGAGCAAAAAAGTATTGCTTTTTGTTTGTTTTAAACATTGTCCAATCATTTCACTCAGTGCCACTTCTCTTGCATCTTGATGAACAGTGAACGATTGCTCCCCACTTTCCTTCTCCACGCCGCTCTCCATCTAGCAGGCCTCTTATATTACCTCTTAGTTTTCTCTTATTTCAGTGAAAAGTCCTAGTCCCCACGGTTTTCTTCTCAAGGTGAAAGTTATTCCCTGTTCCTTCTGTTGCCTTTCTAATTCTAGCCTATCTTTTTTGAAACAACGTCCTTCAGCTTGCTCTGAGGGGGTGGGCATGCAATGGCTTTGTAAATAGGGAAAACACAAGCTTCCGTTGAATTTTATAGTCTTCGTCTAACTTCCAACTCCCTGTTTAACTATCTGGCTGATGGCAAGCACTGAGTCGATGCTTTCAGGAGCCCCACTGATATTACCAGTGAGACTAAGGTGACCTGGAACTTTGCAATGTTTTCAAACTGTCATAGGTTTTTATTCAAATTCACTATGGTGTTTCCAAGTCCACTGCGAGAGAAACTAATCAAATTATGTCATGTTTCCACTTGATTGCCTAATAGAGTTTTGAAAGAAACAGCCTTTTCATTCTGTCCCTCCTAGTGAGAGAAAAATATGTTTATGCTTACATGTACTATTCATATAGGGAAGCGATGCCAGTGAGATATGTGAATATATTGACATTATCTAACTGTCTTTTAGCTGAAAAGCATAATGTTGGTGTATCTTACTGTTATTAATCAATTTTGAACACAAAGAATGCGCAAACAGGCTTAATTGCCGAATTCCCTAACTCTTGAGTGATATATTTTGCAACTTGCCTATCACTCAAACAACAGAAGACTCGAGTGGAAGATATTAAAATCAATTATAAATAAAATATCTGTGTAGACCTCTCTCTACATACATGTCTCTCTGAATTTATGATGCGGTAGCTGTATTGTAAGACATGACTAAGTAAAAAGGGCATCGTCTCGCTGTGCAGATGCCTCCCATCTCCGTCAGGTTTATTGACTCTTTTTTGATCTTTACTTTGTCCCTGCCCACTGTTCAAAACGCAGCCGCATTCAACTCCAGATTATCCGAGAAAGTGGCAAGACGAGGTAACGCAGCCAAAGCAGAAACCCAGAAATAGCCAGACCTGCCCAGGAAGCTCGGAGAAGAGGGTGTCACTCCGCCGGGAGGGATTGGTGACTTCAGGGGCTGTGAAGGGCCGGGGACCACAGCTCCTCAGAAGATGCAATGCTGTGAGCACAGCAGCGTTCCCACGAGCCCACGCTAGTTCAGCATTGGTCACCTCGGGGGTATCTGCACCCACGATACACTTAATCCCAGATAATCTAGAGTTGACTAACACTATTTATTGTTAGGCCATGAAAACCCACTCTGAATCCCTGCACTGGCACTGACCTCTCTGTCCACTGAGTCATCGTTAACTCTCTTATGCTTGCATGCAAAGTCAGGCATAGGTCTGCTCCTGGATTCCTCTTCCCCATCCCTCCTTCGTAACAGTTGTTTCACAGCTCCTCTTCCCTCCCCTGTCCCCGTGCCTATGCTGGGATACTTTTCGGCACAGTAAAGTCAGGACACCTTGTATTAATACATGGGATTCCAGTAGTTTAACACTTCCCAAAGCTTACTACTTCTGCACTGCTCTCAAACACTGATATTCTTCTTGCTACATCATTCTATAAGAGAAGATGCTGCTCAGCTGGTAGTCCCAAACTGGCAGCCCCAAACCGGCAGCTCAAATATATGCCTAGTGAAATACTTGGAGAGAACTGAATTGCTTTTTAGGTGCTCCATCCACTCAAACCCCAGGCTCTTTATGTATCTAGTGACATGGAAGGATTTAGGGGCCAAATTTCTGCAAATGTTTTTGAAAACCACAATCAGTATTTATATCTGAAGTACTTAACATCCTGAAATTATCATCATCACCTAGTTTTCCTAAGGCACCTTGGGTTCCCCGCCTCTCCCCTGTAGTGACCTTTTACATTGTATGTTCCTGGGGGAGGCTCTGCTTTATCACATCTCTCCAGCGAGGTGCCAAAACGACCATTAACACCTAAAAGAACTAAAAAGACATGACGTCCTGTCTACTGGTGGTGTACCGTTTATAGGAATGGACATTTTTTTGTGGACGCTGTTTGCTGCAATCTCTGGTTTCTGTGCGTGTGGGAGGTCTACCCATTCAGATGTCTATACGCCTGCGTTACAACCTGGTAGTTGCTGTCATGGTCTGTGGCTTGTGCCCTTGGTTTACCACTCTGCACTTCTATTTGCTTATCAGGTTAGTGACACACTGAAATGCTCCATTACAAAAGTTGTCATTTCCTTTCAGTGGGTCCTTGAAAACTTACTCAGCAGTTTCATTTCCATCCACAGCTTTCGAATTCTACTAAACTTGCTCACCTCCAAGCTCCTCAAAAATAAGTGAGAGAATTTTGCTGAAGGCATCTGGAAAAGGGTATTTTGATGGAGACTAGATATCCCTAATCACTAGTGGGCCAACAATCTCCAGCTGAAGAATGTAGCGAGGTGACCAACGTTACAACAAATCAGCCTGAATTAGGGGGCATTACGTTGTTTAACAAAAAGGGCAATGAGCCCAAAAGAGCTTCTTTTACCTGATAATGGAACTGCAATTGCTCCTAGGTTACTTCATACTGCTGGCTTAAAAATGAGAAACTGTTCCCTGGACCGTTTGCATCTTGGCACACAATTTCTAGCTCATTGTGATTCTAAACAGTGTACGGGATCCGTAAGCGTGCTTAGTCAGCCTGGCCAGCCACCTGAGAGCCATGAGCAATGTCCCCTTTATGACTGCTCACATCTACTTAAAGAGAAAAGACAAAAAAAAAAAGGGCAAGAAAACCCATTCCTCTTGATTCCCAGAGACAGTATCGCTGCTCAGATCTTCCTTCAATCTGGAAGCGGCCAGACCACCAGACTCACTGAAAGCAGACGCACCTCTAGAAGCAGAGAGCAACGGCTTGCGAACGGTAAGATACACTCTGGCCTCCCCAAATTGCCGATCTGATACAGAATTACTGGTTGAAATAGCCAGCGTTTTGCTGGAGGTCAGATCAGATAAGAAGCCGCCAACCTTGCTGACTTTACATACCGAAACCTTAACATGACCAAAACTCTAAGAGGGGATCCAAGGAAGAAGAGCTCTGGGAGCTGCTGGCAGGTACGAGACGATGGTGGGACCTCACAGGTCCCCCCTGCTCTCTGGTGAGACGGGCCAGGCTACCCCCTCTGAGCTACAGTCCTCCGCCTTCTGTATGAAATAACCAGTCTCTCCGGTAAGCAAAACAGTTAAGTGATCAGGGGAAGAGAAAGCAAGACGGAGTCATCCTTTCAAGGCTAACCTCGGCAGAGCTCGCATCCCCGGTGAAATCCCACCACAGACACGACGCTCTGCTGCGCTGACAAGGCCCTCCCTGGCTCTGCTGCTGGGGGCAGCCTGGAGAACGTGAATTTTGCAAAAGGAACAGGGCAGCCCGAAGGCTGAATTACCTTTCCTGGAACATAGATCCCAGGCAATGCACTCCTACGGCCGTTTTTAGCTCACCCAGTCAAACCGCTGCCTCCCAGGCAGAGCATCAGAAGAGCAAGATTTGCGGCTGCACCGCTCCCGGCTGGACCGACCGGCAGCTGCCGAGTGAGCAAGTCCTCTCGGATGGGCCAGGGTAAGCAGGGGTCCGCTTCACGGGCTGCTGTAAGCAGTAGGTCCTATGGAAGGTAATAATCCATGGCTGAAGTCGGAGGTGGCTGCGTTCTGCAACGCAGTTTGTACTTAGGCTGATATTCTTAATGGCGAGTGTCTCGTGTGCGTCATGTTTTCAGGCTCTGGCCCCAACCGGTGGTCTAAACTGTCTGCTTAATTTCCCTTATCGTCTGGAAGTGAGCGATGCCCTATCCTTCCCTGACCCTGGGAAGAGGAAGGTATTTGCTTGTAGAAGGAGCTCTTCGCCTGGATCCTGCTGGAGAGATAACCCCGTGTTCAAACACCGATGCGAAAAACAGGCAGGTTCCCGACTGTTTTCTTAGGCTGGGGTATGTCTTGCCTGAAATGGTCTTATGGCTTTCTCTTTTAAGCACGACTGAACAGGCTATATCTCCCCTCTTATTTGCAGCCATCTAGCATCCCTGCCAAAAGCACAGTGAAAAACAGCAATAGGCAAGTAACTAACTCTTGGTTTATTTTTTAAGGTAATTTCGTTGCTGAAAACCAGGGGAAGAGAAAGTGCTATGTGGCTACTCTGCTGTCAGCTTGATCTGTGACCTGCAGTTTAGGAGCCTTTGCACTTGCTGCTAATTCCTTTTAACATGAGCTGCTACAAGACTGTTTCTGCATGTTAACTAACGCCTTCTCGGATTTTGCTCTAAGTGTTCTCAGCAAACAGCACTGTAAGATGGGCTGGCTATAGCAAAGCTAGCACGTTATGATGTAACTCGTTATTATTTTGAACACTTAGTACAATAATTATCCGTAATGACAACTGATTACTCTTGAGATGCCCCTGCATTAATACTTTACATGGACTGTGCATCTTTGTCTGAAATTCACCCAAACCGGTGGAATAACATTCAATGAGAAACATCATCCAGCAGCCGCTTGCAAGTTCTCACCGAAAACCTGTTGATTTTTGTGAGTTTTCCACTAACTTTGGAAAGGCTTCGGATTTGCCTTGTAGTTGTAAGTGCTCTTAGGAAACAAACTTGGCAAAGGGGACTGGGTGAGCATCCGGGGTGATGTGATCCAGCAGAAAGTGGAAAATCCGGACAAACCGAACTATGACTTTTGATGAGCAGCACGAACACCACATTTGGAGGCAGAGGTGCGGAGGGCAATTTTGTGCACAAAGACTCAGAAAGCAAAGGAGGGCTTCTAGCAAGATTTCCTTTCACTGCAAGGAAAGCGTGCTAGATATCTCTGTATGAAGCCAACAAACAAAACCAGCCAGTTTATTCAAGCATTTAGCTGTGCATCTGATGGTACCGTTGCTTCCAATTTTGTACGTGAAACCACGTCTAATGCTACTAGAAGGTGAATGCTACACATACACCTATGGAGGTGTACTTTTTGCTAAGTAGCATGGAGGCTGGGAGCACTCCATCATCATGAGTCTGAACAAAGGAGTAGTGCATGGGGACCGCTTTTAAAGGAAAAACTTTCAGCATGTCTGTGATAATCAGGATCTGTGGCTTAAACTGCAGAGTTCAGGGTCTAAAATGGTCTGAGCCGCTCTACCCGGCTGTGAGCCGAAGATCACGGTGAGTAACACGCACTGAATATAACCAGCATCGCGAGATACCCATCATGGTCTGAGTTCTAAGACAAACCACGTAAAATTTCTTTGCACATCTACGGTAACAGCTAATGATTATTTTTTTTCTCTGAACTTTGTCCAAAGTTCATCTCTAAAACAAACTTTAGTCAAACTGAGCGTATTGACTCCTCAGCAGAATAAACATGCCGAATCTCTAATAACACTTAATCGCTGGTTCTAGCTTCTTTTAACTTGCTTGTTAACCAGAAAGATAAAAACCAGTGAAATAAACAGGCTTTACTCAGTATTTATTTTTCTGGTGCCTCTATCAAAAACTCTGAAGGACAAAAGCAACTCCGGTGTGATTGTTTTCAGAGTAAGCTGACTCCTCTTCCTGCTGCAAACCCTAAGTGAAGGTAAAATTAAAATCCAGGCTCATGCCTGGGTTGTAACACTCAGCCTCCATGGCTTGAACTGCTGGTAGCAAAAGTTTACATGGAGGCGGAAAAGTCTGAGTATCGTGGCTGGGATTTTCAGGGGGTTTTAAAAATTGGTTATGGACTCGGGACTGGAGGGGCGAGAGGAGGGACAGGGCTGGACGGTGCCCCAGCCCCAGGAGAAATCGCAGTAAACTAAGGTGCAGATCTGACAGTAATTGACCTGTTTGCGGTACTGCTTTATCTACTGAGTGGCTGTAGAAGTAAAGTAGAAAGAAGTATAAAAAGCAAATACACATTTATTAAAAATTGTGTCATATTTTTACTACACTAACCGTAACGCTTCTTGTCACGATTGGACACGTTAGAAAAGGTACCACGATGGCAGTAGATTTTTTGGTAGATTTAGATTTTTTGGTAGTCCCGTGCACGTGACCTTGCCTGTTAATCCATGAACTGTGCACCTATCAGTAATTATTTGTATTTGATCAGCACCCTGATATTTTCTGTGGTTTTATTTTTTTAGTACTCCATCAGCCCTGCTGTTCAGAATCATACCCAGCTTGCAAAAAAAAAAAAAAAAAAAAAAGAGAGAGGGAGAGAAAGAGGAAAAAAAAAGGGGGGGGTAGGAGAGATTGCCTCAAAAAGAAAAAGCCAAACAATGTGACATTTAAAAAAAAAAAAGGCATTTTTGGATGACTCTATTTGCTTCGTACCTTTTCCTTTTTGTGCCTTTAAGGTTTGTGTCTTCAAGCTCATATCTACAAACCCACAGGCTAGAAACTTAATTAAAAAAAAATAAACCTGACTTTCTTGCATAATTGTATGAGTCCAGGAGCTACAGCTTTAAGAAAGGCACCAAATGTTGTGAAGTTCACAATTAAATCACACAGAACTTGGCAACCAACTGATGGAAAAGAAGTGGAAAATTAACAGCAATTAAATAAACAATGGCTTGGTAGCCCAATTTTTTGACAGTTGAGAGGGAACCTTGCTGTAAATCCCCGCTCACGTTGAGCACACCAGAATCCTCCAGATGATAAAACTGTGCATTACTGCCCAATTACGATGAGTCCCTGAGTTACTCATCATGACTGCTTTATGGATTTAGTTTCACAACATAATAATGAGTTCATCGTGGTTTCCTGAAGCATCTGCAGAGATAATGCAAACACTTACTTTTCTTCCCAACTTGTGAACATTTTGAAGAAATAAAGTGATGCGAGAGGCTATTAAAAAAAATCGGTTTTGCATTGCATCAAACCCCGGCTTTCTGTGAGAGCTCATGCAAATCCCGCAGCGTCCAGAACACGTCCCACTGCTTTAGCAATGGTGGCTCCGATGTAAAGGCGAGGTTTTAAGTATTTCTGAGACTCTGGAGACTTTCAGAAGCCGGAGACGCACGGGGGGGTGTGTGTGTGCACGCTATGCCTGTAACTTAAGCTTAGTTTATCGCAGATAAGAGCTGATCCTGCACGGAGCGGCTGTTTGGGCAGCCTCCAGCAGCCCATTGTGCTGTGGCTGGGTACTGGGGGGGACACACACACACGGTCCCGAGCTGCCTTTTCACGCGGACCCAGAAACGTCCGTGGGTCTGAGTAAGCCAGAAGCCTTGCAAGATCTTGACCCTGTTGTTAGCAGCACCCCCCCCCCCCGCCCCAGTCGAATTCACGTTTATTTGCCTTTCACGTCGACCGCAGAAAACGTTCAAATTCGTGATATGTAACTTCACAGTAACTTTCTGACTCGCCGCGATTTTTTTTTCTTTCGGGAGGGGAATTAAAAGAGGAAAGGGGAGGAGGAAAAAAAAAAAAAAAAAAAGAAAGAGAAAGGCAGGGAAAGCTGATGCGCTGCCGTGTCCCCCCCCCCCCGCTGCTCGCACGAAAGCAAATGGCAGCATCCCCCGGCGCTGGAGTAGTAAGTTAATAAATAAATAAGCAAACCCCATTGCACGAACGGCAAGGCGGAAAAGCGGCGGAGGAGAGGAGGAGGAGGAGGAGGAGGAGGAGGAGGAGGAGGAGGAGGAGGAGGGAGGGAAAACCCTCCCCGGCCGCACGGCGAGCGGGTGCGCTATTTCTGCGAATAACATGGCAGGGCCGGCGATGCGCCGGGGAGGGGAAGGGGAAGGGGAAAGGAGGGCGGCTCTTCCTGGGCGCGGGCCCGGGCCGCCCGGCCGCGCACCCCGCCGTGGTGCATCAGCAAAGCCCCTTGCATGAGGATGAGGATGAGGATGCCGCTCTTCCTCCTCCCCCCCCCCCCCCCGCCTCGCCGCGGCCGCCGCGCCCCCCCCCGCGGCCCTGTTGCATCAACTTCCTGTGCGGAGCCCCTCGCGGCGGGGCCCCGCGCGCGCGGCTCCTCCCGCCCGCCCGCCCCAGCTTCCTGCGCGCGGCCCCGCGCCCGCGCGCCCGCCGCCGCGCCCGCGCCCGCCGCCGCGCCCGCGCGCGCCGCCCCCGCCGAGCCCCGCGCGCCGGCCGGCCGGGCGGGGGGAGGGGAAGGCGGCGGGAGGGGAGAGGTAGAGGGGGGGGGGAAAGCTGGGGGGGGGGGCGCGCGCGCTGGCCAAGCCCGCCCCCCCCCCCCATCCTCGCCCCCCTGCCCCCCGTCCGGTAGCGGCGGGGCGGGTGCGGTGCGTCCGCCCGGTGCCCCCCGCCGCCGCGGCCGGCGGCGCCGCTCCGGCAGAGTTTGGTGCCCTACTTCACTCTACTTTAGTTTCACTCACTTTACATCCGGGCTTTTTCCCTAGGCAATGGGGGCCGCAGCACAGCCCGTTCCTTAGGCAAAGGGAAATAAATTCGCCGCACCGACACGTCAAGTAGTCCCCCTCAGGAGAAGCCGCCGAGCCCGCCCTCCCGCCCTCACGGCTTCCCCCCCCCCCCCCCCCCCTCCCGCCTCTTCCCGGCCCGGGCTCGGCCGGCGGCGCCCCGCCGCCGTCGCGGCGGCGGGGGGCGGAGTGGAGTGGGGTGGGGGGGCGTGGGCGTGGGCCCGTCGGTCCGGGCTCCCCCCCCCCCCCCCCTTCCCCCGCGGGTCTCCGGCGGCGGGCCGGGCCGGGCCGGGGCGGGCGGGGGCGCGCGCGGCGGCGTGTCGGGAGCGCGCCGCAGGCAGGCAGGCAGGCAGGCAGGCAGGGAGGCCGGCGGCGGAGGGATCCCGGCGAGCGGTGCTGCGGCCGGGCCGGGTGAATGGGATTGAAGAAGAGTTCAGCTTCTCGGCTTGTTTTTGTGTCACAGTTTCTCTCCTCCTGCGCCTCTCCGGCTTCGTGCCTCCCTCCCCGCCCGCCCCCTCCTCCCCGCCGCAGGAGGAGCCCCCCGCGGAGAGGGGGAAGGAAAAGGACCCCACAGAGGCGAGAGCGAGCGAAGAGGAGGAGGAGGAGGAGAAGGGAGCAACCTACCATCTTCCACTCCCCGCTTAGCTTAAAGAAAGTGAGAGGAGGAGAGAGAGAGAGGCGCCCAGAAGAGGGGGACAGGGAGGCCCGGAGGAGCGGCGGCGCCGGCACCCTCCCCCTATGAAGAAGAGTCCTCCCCCTCACAGAGAGGTCCTGCCAGGGGGACCCCGGCCGGCCCGCAGCAGCACCGCCGCCGCCAGCAGGGTGTAGTATCCCACCTTTCGGATTCGCCTCCTCCTCCTCCTCCTCTTCCTCCTCCCTGCCCCCCTCGGGCGCCGTCCCCCCCCCCCCCATCCTTTCCTCCCTCCCCCCCCCCCCCCCGCGCCCCCCGCCGCCGCGGGGCTTGGGGCGCCGAGGGATGGCGGGGGGGGGGGGGGGGTGTCTCGCCCCGCACTCTCTCCGGCCAACTTGGCGATGAGGAGCAGCAACTTCGCCGCGGCCCCCGGCCCCTCCCTCGGGGGGGGGGGGGGGGGGGGGGGAGAAGAGCGGAGCGTCCCGGGGCGCCGGCGCGGCCCCCCCCCCCCCCCCTTTCCCCCGGCCTCCCCGGCGGGCGCCCGCAGAAGTTTGCGAGCGGGAGCGGGAGAGGTGGAGGAGGGTGACACTTGGGGTAAAAGGAGGAGGTGACACATTGGGGTTGGGGGGAGGAGCAGGGGAAGGAGATGACACATTGCACTGGGGATGGGGTGGGGGAGGGAGGCTTATCCCCTCCCCTCCGGTTTCCTTCAGGATGATTATTTCCAGGCCCTTTTCTCTCGGTCGGGTCCTTCGCCGCGATGCTGTCGGGGAAGTTTTATTATTATCTGGGAAATGATGCCGCTTTCGGTGATGGATAATTCGTAGTAAAGCCGCTGCTGCGGTTTTTTTTTTTTTTTTTTTTTTTTTTTTTCTCCTCTCTCCTTCTTCCCTCCTCCTTCCTTTCATTCGTCTTTGTGGCCCGAGCAGCGCCGGGAAAATTCCGTTTCTTCTGCAACTTGTTATTCTGGAGCCGGGCCTGCCCCCCTCGCCCTGGGGCTGCCCTTCCCGCACAGGTACGGAGCTCGGGGCCGGGGCGCCGCCGGGGTTTCCCACTCCTGCTCCGGCACAGCTGCCGGCATTGGGGACGGCTACTTCTTTATTTTTATTTTTTCCCTCCCTCCTGCGTCTGCGTAGGCGGAGTGGGGCTCTATGTGGGACTCTGCCATTTGGTCTAGTCCTCTTGTGTATGCTCCTTTCTTCACTTGCCTTCCTGCGGGATATTTTTTTTTTTTTTTTTTTTTGGTGGTGGTGTGTGTTTTGTTTTTTCTTTCCCGTATTATTCCGAGCTTCGCTGTCGGTAGAGCTTTTCCCCCCAACCACCTCTGCAGTTTGGTGGGTGCTGGCAGGATTGTACGCCGAGGTTTTTAGGTGAATTCTTACTGGATTAATGCATGGAGCTCTTCATTCAACTTCTTCTCAAGTGTCAAAAAATGAGGCTATGAACAGATGTGTTTCAATATGGAGAGATTTCCAAGTTCCTAATTCTTGGGGGTGGAGGAAAGAGTGCCATTGGAGAGTGGCTTTTGTTTTCGATTGGTGAACAAATGTCATCACATTTCAGTCACGTGCTGTAATATTCTTTGTTCAGCTATCAAAGTATGATATCTGCTACACCTGTTCCCACTTTTTAATTGTAAGTAACGGTGATTGCCTGCAAATCTTATAATTGTGGATAGGGGCACTTCCCCTCTGTCTCCCCCTCCTACCCCCTGGATGTTTGTTTGGGCCCAAGCGCTGAGCTTGACAATGAACTTTTGTTCACTGTGGAGACTGCATGTAAAAAGGTCCCACTGGGGGTAATAACTTGCGTGTCACGGGAAAGTTGTGTACTGTGATGTACGGTAGGTCTGAGCATGGAAAAAAATAAGGTGGGGACATGCACTCGCTAATGGCAAGGCTCTAGTAAGGGGTACTAGGCTCCTTTGGGCCAGTGAAGTTTCTTAACTAGATATGCTGTTGCTTGTTACTGGGTTAAAGGACAGATACTCCTGTACAGTCATATAGACAGATAGGTACATCTTTTTTTGCTTAGCTGTAGATTTTCAGGTATCAGAAATAAAACGGATTTTGGTTGTCTGTTTACTTTTTTTTTTTTTTCCCCATTGTGCTCACTTCAAACAATGAAGACACCTGCTTAGTTTCAGTTTTGTAAGTCAGCTTCCTCTGGCTTTCCTGTGCTTGCCCGGAGCTAGCTGGTGAGGCTGGATACGCTACATAGCGGGGGAATGTTTAACTTTGACGAAAAGAGGCTTATTTCGGGGCTTAATTTGTGAAGAAAATAACATGCTTTTCAAAGCCTTGGAAAAAACCCCAAACAAACCCTCAAAATCTAAAATTCATGACTTCTACCCGGTTAATGTGTAATGGTAAAACTTTTATATTAAACTTGTTAGTGATTGCGTGTACTATAACTTTATATTTAAATAGTGATATTAAATTACTAGTAAGAACAGGATCTTAAAAGAAGGAAAGAAACAAAAAAATGTGCATAACTACCCATATTAGTTGGAGAAGTTAATTACCACACTTTAGTAGAAAGATCACAGGCTTTGGGGATTTTATTTATATCTGGGTATGTTTCACAATAGCTAAATGAAACTGGTTCTTTGGGGGCATTTTTTATTACTATTTTCTAGAAAAAGGAATTCTGTAGCTCAGTAAATGAAATGTTAAAACTGTATTTAAAAAAGTAGATGCAGTGCTTCTTGCATGTTTTTAAACCTTTCAGCCTTACTGTGGTAGAGAAATTGGATTATTTTATGGTGGTTACATCAGCTAGAAGTTTGAGCTGATACAGAGGGAGTATGAAGCAACCTCTTTATCCATTGATTTCATGTTGCGTAGTAGCATGTATAGAGTATCACTTCAAGGTCTTAAGAGACCCGTTGTCCAGCAGAAGGTAGGTGCTTGCTCACCGAGTACTTACCACCAGCTGGATGTCAACTATGTCATACCCCCAGTTTTTAGCCATACCGACCTGAGCAACAAGAAACTTGGAGTGGGTCCCATTACGGGTTTCAGTGATTTTTCAGTTAACTAACAAAGCTGACGTGGTGTATAATTAAAAATGTCGTGTTAAGGAGTATTTTGTTATTGATAATTATTTTACCATTAGTCATCATAAGATTAAAAGCTTTCAGGTAAAAATCTTTGCTCTTCTCTATGTGCATCCTGAACTAGATTTGTTGTGAGGTGGAAGGCATTTGAAAGTGGTTTTCTTCTTTTAGGGAATGAAAATACAAACTTTCCTTCAAAGAACTTAAATAAAGCAAAAGTAGGAAACTGAAACTTACGTTCCTCAGAGGAAAAATGCTGTTGTGTTTTCCAGCCTCAGCAGTAAGATCATTGCTTTCAGTTTAGGTTTTGTAAAGATCTCTCTTCACCCTAGGCCATTCAGCTTCAGCTCTGTTTTGAGTATTGGGCCTAAATAGTTCTTATTCCAACTTCACTTATCTTTTTAGAGATGAGGTTTTATGTGTCTGTTAAACTTCACTGTAGAAATAATAATTTAAAAAAAATTTCTTGGAATGGATCTGTACAAAGGAGATGGTTTTCGTGCTTTTTTTTTTTTTTTAAATAAAGTGTGTTTTAATGGCTCCTTAGAAAGTTGTGAAATTCTGTGTGCAGTTGGAAAGCTTTAATAATGAGCCTGGCTATCACTTGGGTTGTTCATGCAGTTTGTTTATAATGGTCATAATTGCCTATGAGCACATCGTAGTTGTTCAGTTCCTTTATACTTATTCTCGGAGCCGTGAAGAACTTTATTCAGTCAAATGAATTGATACTACTGGAAATCATTTACAACAGAGATTTCTCTTTCGTTTCAATACCAGTTTGTAGGAACCTTGATGGACTATCTTATTTCATATGTTATGGGCATTTTGTGCGGGTACCAGAAACTCAAGATGAATGTCATGTGAGAAACACATGTTGGTGACTTAACCTTTTTACTATTGTTTCGGGTTTGTTGTTTGTTGGTTTTGCTTGTTTAAAATCTTCCAGAAAGAACTTCATAGTGTGATAGGGCTTTGCTTTTTGGAGGGCCATCACATGGTGATGTGAGCTGTAAAGCAGACCAGCCTTCAGGAGAGGCTCCTGGTGTAGAAGGGGCAGCGCTAAAAACCTATTAGTAAGCTTCTAATAGTATTTCTTCACTGTCCCCTTCACCCTTTATACTCACAACTGTGCAGTCACATGCGTAGCTGTATACTAGAAGTGTAAGACTCCACAAAAGGCCTGGCTCCTGCACGTTCGTGAATTGCCCTTGTTCAATTACTCTGTGCCAGAAAGCAGCTCACATCCTGTTTCTGATGTATTTTAACTGCACAAAGGTTATTTAGGAACAAACCATATACTGGAAAGGTGGGGCACTGCACAGAGAAGGGTTTTGAGATGTCTGCTGAATGCAAGGGGCAAGATATTTACTTCTGTACCCTGTAAATAGAGGGTGAACTGAAGGATAGTTTTTATAGGTATCTTACATTAATATTTCATGTTCCGTATAGCACAAAGCCAGTGTCTGGCTTGTGCTGGTAGTAGGGATATACATTATGCAGGCAAAAAAGAAGTTTATTTACATTTGGGGAGGGGGAACTTTGTATTTTCTTATTTTCCTTTCTTTTTTTCTCATTGCAAATACAGTCTCATTAAAAAAAAAAAAAAAGTGCCCTGTGTTTCTCTTACAAGTTTTAAATAATTTATGGCTCCTGCACCTTACCAGGTTCCTCACTGGATTAAAATTGGTAAAGTATGATTTTAAGTGTGTTTGACTCTGCTTTTGTTATGTCAAAACCTCACAAAAACAAAGTGGCAAGTGTAGGTATTGAAAGGCTATAAAATGTACAAAAATCGAAAGAGTCTTTAAAAATGTACTTTGTGCTGAGGAAAGATGCACCCGTGTGACAATCAGGCTTTATAATTAGGATCACCTGTCCTTAAAATAATTTTTAAAGCTATAGAAAGTTCCGAAAGGTCCCTTCCTTCGGTCTGAGAGGATTGCCATGCCTACTGCCCTAACAAAGCCCCAACTTTACCAAAGAATCTTTTGTTTTAATACTTTGATCATGCCAGGCTTTTGAGGAAAGAATGCACTACTTGATGCAGGCTTCTCTGCAGCATTTATTTTCAGTTTTACTGTTTATATCATTTTAATGTCTCTGTTGGTATTATCAAGTACCCTGTGTCTTAAAAGCTCTGTGCCTGGATGGTTTGACCTGTTATTCGTGCCCTCTTACCTGAGGTTTCTTGTTCATTGTCATTGCAAACATGCATTCTTTGATTAGAGATTATATGCTCAAAGCGTACTTTAAAAAACCCACATCAGAACCTCCTTCCCGCCCCCCCCAATACTACTACCCCCCCCCCCCCCCCCCCCCAGCCCTAGCTTAGGCTAGTTTGTTGGTACTGGTGGGAATGCATTTATAGATAGTACATAAGGAGTGAGGCTCTGCTTAATGTGAGCTGTGTTGTAGGCCGTGTTCACGCAGCTTCTATGCTTTTTTTAATGTCAGATTTCTTAAAACGTGTGTTTTCCAGATTCTGCCCTTCTACCTGACAGTATGGTGCTTGTAGGACAAAAGGGAATCTTACCAAGTTCACTTGCTACAGAAATTGTGTTGCTTGCCTCTTAACTGAGGGACTCTACCATTGCATGTGTAATTAGAAATATGTTTTGAAAATGTAGCCGGTGTGTTTCTCGAATGGGACTACGGATGTGTGAATGGTTAAAACAAACGAGGGCAGATTTGAGCCTGTGACTCTAAGATGGCCTGTGCTTGGACTCGGTCTCCAGGCCTGCGAGAAAACTCTACGGTTGGTTCGGTTTCGTTGTTTCTGCCTGTGAAATACAAGCTGTCAGTACAAAAGGGAGAAGGAACATTGATTCCTTTCCTTGTTCCCCTCCAACCCTGTAGATCCTAGCGTTGTTAACTATGTGGATCCCGAAGGCAGCGTAGCTGTAAACAGTTAATTGAAGAGATCAAGTGGTATCCTATTGAAGCCTTAAATTGTTTTAACAAAACTTCTGAGTAATTGCAATAATTATTTTCTGATAAGCTGGCTGATAGTAACTATGGCAACAGCTGTCTTTGGCCTATGGACAGTATTGCTGTATTGACAAAACCTTTAGATGCTCCTGAGGCCTCTTGCCTTTGTAGGGAAGTGCATCAGGATGACTTTCAGGTGACTGAAGCGTCACCGTTTGTTTTTCTGTTGCAACGGGACGCTGTCTTTCTCTTGGGTCAGAGTCTTGGTCCTTTTTCTTTTGCGTGTTGCGGGTGCTACCTGCTAGCCTGGAAATGCTGCAAAGACTGTCTTGTTCTGCAAGGACTAGTGAAACATATAAGTACTTAGATGGAATGATATATGCATATTATTGTTTTTTAATAATAATAATCCAGAGCTCGGGGAAAAGGGAGGGAAAAGAAAGGAGGACCTATTCATTTTGATTCCTGGTTGTTTCCTTCCTTGATTAAAACCTTCTTAGAACAGACTGGTAGGGGGAGCTGCCCTTCCCTTTACTGAACTGAAGTACAGCGTATTCTTCTCTGAGGCCTACGCTGAGATACAGCTATTTAATTTTCAGCTAAGCTCTGCTTCTTTTTGGAAGAGAGGCAAGCTCCTGCTTCAGTATGTTGTAGAAATGGAGGAAGAGAGTAATTTGTTTCCAGATTACTAAAGCCTGGACAGGGAGAATATGACCCTCGCCAAACATACTTTTCCTTTTGATACTCAGAAGAGCACTCTTTAATGTTTATAAATGTAGCAGTCTTGGGGGGGGGGGGGAATCTTACTGCACTTTATACTAAAGATGTTAAAAAGCTGTGGCCCATTCTGCATGTTTAAAAGTAGCTAAACTGCTGATTATTCTTTGGGAATTACTGGTTAGCTGATGTTTATTTTTACTGAAATCTTTGTCCTCTTAACTTCGATGTTTGAGAACTGGCTATCAATCCGGCTTACCTGATGATTACTAGCAGTGATCTCCCTGTACGGTATCTGTATGTTGTTTGCTGGCCCGTGGAAGTGTGCAATATGGCCTACATCTGGTTTCATCTTCAGTAAGAATGTGGCTCGTGGAAACTACAGGCCCCAGTGTGCAGTGCTGTGTTTTTATCTGAATAGCCTGCCTGGATTGCGATATACTAATGCATCCTGGGGCCTGTAGTTTTCATGAGCAGAAGTTGGAGATTCGGGGTGACAAGTGAAAGATGCTATAACGTTCTAGAAGCCGAGTTGTCGATAGCTTGTGCAGTTCTTAGTTGGTCAGCTTAAACCTGCGCCGCTATTACTGTGCAGCAGCATGTATTTTTATTTACCAGTCGAAGACAGTTTATAGTTGGGTAGTATGTTTAGGGAAGAGCAGTCGATGAAAGAAGTCCTCCAACTGCCTGTGTGTTTTTGTACAAAGAATATATTCATAATTGCACTAATACCTTGCTTCATCTGTGACTGCAAGTCTCCTGCTTGGCATTCTGGAAATTTTTAATCTTTCAAGGCAATGTTACGGATGGAAGCATTTGGCAGAAGGAGGCTTCCGTTACTGGCAATGTGGCTGCCATGTTCTCCTTTCAAACTGCTGCCCACCCGTCGCAGTGGAATTCTGTCAAAGCGAAAGGGGATTTGAACAGCTTTTAACCTGCTGAGATCTCACCGCTCTGTTTCCTGAGGTCGAGCGATGACATAGGTGCCTTACGCAGCAGAGCAGGGGAGACGGTTTGTGTTCCTGCTGGGGGGGTTAATGACGTCATTGCTGGTTACCACGGAGACACAGGGTCTCAAACTCAGGTATTGGCAGGTGCGACCAGAAGCAGAGCGCATCTGGTGGTGTTTGGTCGGTGTGTTTGAGCCCTGACCACTACGCTTGAACTCGCATCGAAGAGGTGAAGTGTTTCTGGAGTAGGGGTAGGGTAATAGTAACTTTCAGAATGCTTATTTTTTTATATCTGAGAATTATGTATTTTCACCCAAGCCGTTAACTAATAATGTTCAGTGGGATTTGCTAAAGTGAACGTGGACGTTAATTTGATTTCAGTTGTTAGGCCAGTAGCAAATTTAGTATTCGCTGTAGTCTCACGTGCCATGTTTTGGGTACTGCAATTGTCTTAATTTTTAAGTGAGCAAATACTTAACTTTAACTGATCCCAGTCAATTTCTTTGTTCCTCAGTTTGTGTGAGATAATAATAAAAAAGGTTTATATTTAAGTACCAAACAATATGAAATAAACTTTTTTGATGTTTTTGGAGAAATTAATTAGAGCTCCAGTCTTGTAAAAAGTCATGCGTATTTTACTTTTAAGTCCTGCAGAAGTCAAAGAGACTATCTGAATGCCTAAAATTGGAACCTTTATAAGTAGTAGTAGGATCAAGACCTCCAAATTCCTAATGTTGGAAAGCAGCTGCTTTGTATTCACTGTAATTAGCTAACATCTAGGTCTGTGTGGCAAAATTGTTCTTTTAGTGAGTGTCCGGAAATTCCACTCAGTATAAATTTAGAGTTTGTATTTGCTTCGTAGTTGTGGGGGAAAAAAAAACCCAAAAACCAACAAAAAGTTGCTCTCTCCTTCACCTGTACAGATTATAAATATGACAGATACGATATTTGGGCGGTAATAGCTTCTTTGAGGCAGGGAATGTATTTTGTCAGCACTGATGCATTGTACACACTGTACATTGCTGACACTTCTGTTTAAAACTGATAAAAAAAGGTAACTCTATACGGAGATTCATCTAAAACCTTACATATGCTGTAACTGTAATAGAGTTTGTAAACAGTTAGTAATAGTTTTCTTTAAGTGTTCCCAGCCCCTTCACAGCCCATGTGGAGCACATTGCTGACAGGACACATGATTAGCTGAAATAGTTACTATTAGTATATTGACATGATTAGAAGGGCTGTCATTGTTGCCGTGCAAGGATGAAATTCCCTTTCATTGGCTGATTAGGCCTACACAACAGGCAGGAGAAGAAACCAAGATAAATCTCTGTGTAGTGGAGTGATGATGTATCTTGTCCTTCAAGGATGTTTTACCCTCTGTAGAGAGCCTGCGATAGTGCCCTTTGTAATGCTGCTGTATCAGGGTATTCTAGATAAGGAACATGGGTAACAGGGATGTACAAAAGGGTTTGATGCATAGTTGTAACGAAAAACTCTTCTGTAAGTATTTCTTATCTCATAAAAGCAAATGTGTCCTGATCTATGAGGAAATCCTGGCCCTGCTCAAGTCGATGGGAAGCTTCCCAGTTGAATCGAGAGTACCAGGATTTCATTCTTTTCCCCCAAAAAGGTAGTTTTAAGTGGATTTTGCAGGGCTGAAGTACTTGACAAAGTTTGAAGAATCTGGTGTCTGTTTAAGATGCTGCTGCTGGCCCTTGGGGGATCTTGTACCAGGTACTTCGTCTTCTAGTGTCTTTGCTGTTCCTTTAAAAAGTGGATAATATTGAGCTCCTGTAATGCTTTGTAAGAACTTGGAATCTATTTATTCAGGGCTTTTGCTTAATTGCTAACACGACAAAATTTTACATGAAAGCCAGAAATTAGTCCTTCCTGTATCCAAGGAATACTTTTTGTCTGTCTCTTCCTTCTTGCCAGTGTGACAAAACTGCCCAAATTGAGATGTTCAGTCTGAAATGTGAATAACCTGACTTGTGATGAATTAAAAACCAAAACAAATGAACAAAACCCCAACAAAAAACCAGCACCCCCCCCCAACTAACAAACCTTTTTCATAACTTTATAGAAGGACTACAATGGCCTACATTACTAATAATGAAGCTTTTTGCTAATTTGCATCTAGCTGGAGCTCCACATACCTTACTGTTTCACTGCTGCTTAGCTTCCAGCAATTGTCTCTGATAAGCATCTTTATCATGTAAATCTATTGTTGTGTGTAGTATGAATTTGCTGTATTAAGGATGCTCTTGTCAGTGACCCCAAATGGAAAGGATGTGGCTACCTGAGCTTCCCTTATTACCCTTTCAGAGAGTACATTCTGGTCAGGAATAAATTGGGAAGCACTAGCAAGGTTTGCACTGTTTCTGAACACCAGGTACCTGTCCTTGAGTCAACTGCAATTCTCCTCCCAAGGAGGAATCCTACCATACCATACCCTTATTTTGCATTCTCAGAGAATCCTGCTGAAATTGGTGGATTTGTCACCATGGAACCTGTTTCAGAATTGGAGACTTAGTTTCTGTTTCCCACCTGCATTTTGGCATATTTCACTAGCTCTACTTTTCCTTTGAGTTTTGTGCTCTGAAGTAAATGTGGACGTCTCCCCCCTTCACATAATTCTCATCCCTGTATGGCAGTTTCTTCTTGGCTTAAAACTTGCTGTGTCTTCTCCCACCTTACTTCTTGCAGGAATTATATTTGGATGCCTGGCTGTTGATGCAGAACTCTTAATAGATTGTGCAGTGTTTAATTTAATCAAATGTTTTTTCCTGTGATGATGAGCTGCAGTTTTTTGCAGTCAGTCAAAACCTGATGTTGTTGGCCTGTTAAATGCATGCTCCAGGTTAGTTCCTAACTGTAGTAACAGCATCTTCTCAGCTGTGGAGTTGATTAGTTCAGCATAGGTCTATGATTGTGTGAATACCAGTACCTAAGTTGTTGTTTTGCGCTGGCATCGTCACTGCTACAAAGTTGCATGAGCAAAAATACTGATCTTAGGTTTGCTCCTTCCTGTTGCGAGATAAACATGTACGATTCCTCAAAACTTGGGACCTTCTTTCTGGTTTCCCTTTTCTAACTTAATCTACACTTCTCTGCCTGTGATTGTTTTTGTCCAAAAATGCTGATTTTTCCTTATGCAAAATATACTGTTAATATAACGGATGATTTCATCATCATGTATTTAAGCTGTCTTACTCTAAGGCTTTTGAAAACTTAAACTAAGGAAGGGAACAAGTATCTGTTAAATCCCTGTTTGTTTGTATGTAGAAAGTACTATATATGAGACATGCCCATATTTTTCTCTTGGGTATATCAGAAACTCCTGCATCTTCTTCAGAAACTCTTGCATAATAAGGGAAAGGTGGTAAATACCAGCTGCATGCTTTTTTCCATAATTTTTGCCACTTTCCCACATATACAGGGTACATATTAAGCCTTCCGCTATGAAACCTCCATTGTGTTATGATTAGATTTTCTTTTTTCCACATTGCTTTCCATGCTGTGGTCTTTGGTAGTCCAGTAGGCAGTAAGACTCTCATGGGCTTCTTGGGGATCAGAAGTTGTATTAGAAGGGACTTAAAATCACACAATAAACTTCCATGTATGTTTCTGGTCCTCATATGGCTTTTTTTCCCCTCTACTGTGTAATAAGCAGAGTCTAAATTGAGAGGAGCTGGGATTTTTCTCAAAGGCAGTTTAAAAGGGAAAGAAAAAAAAAAGCCATCCTTGAAACAGCAAGGAGACGAATATGTAAAGACGAGGTGATGAGAGGAGTGCATGAGAATTTCTGCGTGTGTGTGTGTGGAGAGAGATGTGTTCAAACATCTTTTCTAGCACAGCAATAGGACTGTTAAAAATCTGGGCATTAATTTTTAGATAACAGAATTTGTTCAAAGAGTAACTTTGCGAAGAAGTTACCGTAATGATGGGCACTACGCTGATACCACAGCAGTGCCATGATTGTAAACTTATTATTGCGGGGGTTGGTCTTGATACTACTGTGGCATATGCAGTAGTTTAGTGCCCTGCACCGTTTTGTCTCATCTTAAGTCTCTGCTGTGAAGGTAAGCCTTCTTGCCATGTGGTGGCTAACTCCATCTCCTAGGACAATGTTGGAGTGGGGCTGTTGTGTATGTGGAATCAGTAGGTCCCAGGAGAGCAGGTGAAGGTTGTGGTGATGTTGGTGTGAGGGGATATGAAGGAGGAGTGTCCCTTAGCAGCACATTACTGCCTTCTTTTCTGGGTGAAGCACCTGGGGATAGGTCCTGGCTCCTTGGGAATAAAAATAATTTGAGGGAGGTGGAAAATTGACTTCCACCAGCAGCCTCCTTCAAACTGCTGATCCTTTTGTTTAGAAAGTGTCATCATACCATGCGCCACAATACTCTCTCACTCTCTATCAGCGCTGTAAAAGTTGAAAATGGTATTGCCTTTCAGCTGGTTGTATTAGCCACTAAAAATAGATAATTCTACAGTTTAGTCTTCCTAGTTTAAGTAAACAATTGGTTAAAAATCCATGGCAATCAGTGCGAGTAAAAATGTTTTGGACTCTGTTTTTTTTGTAGCTGAAGTCTACTTTCATCATACAGCAGTCTTGCACTCAGCTTTTCTTCTTTTAAACGCTAATTGCATACTTACGTGATTCCATGTTAGATTGGCACAGTGATTCGGTGTTATGTTTATGTGATATAGCATGTAAATCTTTCTACTTGTATTGAATAATCATGGTTTTGAGAAGAAAGGAACTTCTATTAAGTGTATGGTTACTTGAATTTTTCCTTTCAGATTAGTGACTACCATCAGTACTCCCACACTGAGTGTGACTACCCCAGCTACAAATACCATTCTCCAGATGCTACAGTTCCCATTTGTATGCTTTTGAGGAGAAGGAAGGAAAAAAAAAAAAAAAAAAAGGTTTTTAAGGGGTAAGGAGGGAGAATACAATAAAAGGGGAAGGGAAGACAGAATTTGAGGTTGATACCTGTGCTTATATATTCACAGGGAGCAGTGAGAGTGCCAGCTGACTGGAATGTAGGGGAAGGAAGATCAGAGCACATCAGTGTAATAATTTTGGAGTGCTTCCTGTTGACTTGTTAATACTGCATGGAATTTGGCCCAGGCAATCTGCTGTTGTGAATCAGCATAGTTTATTCACTTGAGTATAGGTGTGCCTGTTATTATTTGAGAATCTGCTCCACTTGAAAGATAACAGGTCAGTCTGGTAAGTAGTATTATTCCCTTGTTTCGGATTAGAAACTGAGGCAGAGAGAAACTGATTTATTCTGCATTGCGGTAAATTTATTGAAGAACTTAAGCTAGGAACTGAGGCCCTCACTTGTGTGTTTAATCCAGTAAACTGCCTGCTTCCTTCAAGTCCTGAATGTTGCTGTGTTGTAAACAAAAATGAGCCTAAAAATGATTTACTGATTAAGTATGAGCGGTGTACAAATAAGTAGTGTTTGCCCCAAAGGAGGTAAGATTCTTGTAAAACTGGTTGTACAAAATAAATAGGGTACTTTTTTTTTTTTGAAGTTTTGGGTATATTTTTTTATTAGGTTATCTTGGGTTGAAGGAAACGTAGAGATTTGGATGGAGATGGGAGACATTCTGATGCATCGGGGAGATAATGATCAGTAAATGTGAATTTGAAATCCAGTGAAATCTGAGTTGCATAGGTAAGCACTGGTGCCAAGAAACAGTCCTGAGTTAAGTTCTGCAGAACCTGAAAAAAAAATAGAAGAAAGATGGTGGTGGTTGTTGGTGGTGGTATTGAAATTTTTTTTTTGTCCACCTTTCTAGCTCCCTTGCGTTGTACTATAATTAATGCAAGAAATTGCATATTACCGTGTAGGCATGATTATGTTTTTACAGATACTGTTACATGGGCACACATCCTAAATGTATCCAGAGGGTCAGAGTTAAGGTTAGTGCTTACATTTACAAAACCGAAACATCTCCAGAATGTACTTTGTCTATGACTAATGTGTGAATGAGGTTCCAGTAACTTTACTGCATAATATCACTGTTCTGTATCATACTTTCTGAGTCTGGTACAAAGGAATTAATATAGCTAGTTGCATGGAATGGTTCAATGCACAGCAAAATTAACACTGGGTAACTAGTGTCATCAGTGCTGAAGTCTTAACCACTTGTTAAAACTATTCTGTGTACAGCTTATATGAGCAGAGTTCTCCAATCCTCCAAAGTGAGTACTGTTTGGGGACTGATATCTTTTTCTGTTAATTTGGACAAATGCCTTTTCCAAGTGGAAAATCAGCAGAGTCAGCAATACCCAAATTTCTGCATCTGTCCCCGTTGGCTGGGTCCAGCGTTGCTTCCACTAACTATTTTAGTGCTGCTTAATAAGGACACTGTATTCCAATGCAGACGTGAAAGGTATGGCTCCCTTTTTGTTTTATGCCTTGCTGTCTGCTGTAAATAGCTCACTTACAGGTGTGAGTCTGATGTTTAGAACTCCATGTGATTGATTCTGTGACTACCCATGGCATTAGGCTCTTGGGCTCTGGTGGGATATTGAATCACGATCTTTTAAATGCGTGTCTGTTGTTCTGGAGTATCTCCAGTTACAACCCGTAATGACACTGCTTGTGGTGTCTGCTGGTGTCTTGGGGTATTTGTGGAGCTCAGGAACTTTGGCATATGCCCCTCTAATGAAACATTAGAGTTGTTCATGTTTTGAGACTCTGGTTCTGCATAAGCCTGGGGTTGACTTTTGGCAGTAAGCTGGTTCACTACAGTCTCTGTATTGAAGTGTTTTTATGTTGTGACATCTCGGTAACTGTGGAGACGGCTTCAAGGCCAAATGCAAGGCAACTTCAGTAACTACCATGTCTCGTAGTCTACGATGTGACTTCTGTGAAGTAGAACTCTGGTTTTGGCGATCTCTTGATTTATAGATGGGTGTAATGAAGATTCCTGGAGTAACTTCCTGTGTTAACAATTTAGTGATTGGCATGCTTCTCCTGTTCATGTGCAGCTAGTCCCACTTACATCACCACTGCTTAATGAAATGGTGTTTCTAAAATAATTCTCAGGTATATTGCCTTGGCATTAAAGGCCTGAGATCCAAAGAGATAGTGTTGGCTGGCACTGTGTTTTTCAGAGAGAAGGCTTTCAATTCTTGTTCTCCGTGTTGCCAAAGGAAGCAGTTATGCTTTGTATGCAAACGTCATGGAAATGTGAAGTAAACCAATGTGAGAACTGTATTGCACCGGAAGGGTCAGCCTGCATCACCACTAAGACCGATGGCTTGGAATTACAGGCAAATGGGCATAAATCTAGAGACATCCGTACAGTTGTCCACTTCTTCCTCTGTCTCCACACAGCCTAATGTGTGAGAAGAGAAGATGATGCATCAAAATCATTGCCCGTATTTTGGAATATATCAGAATCAACTGAGTTTTCCTGTGTAATAGTTGAAGAAGTATCAGCAGATATGGGAGAGAGCAGAAACTCCCCTTAAACTTAAGAGGAGAGCAAGAGGATAAGCATTTGTTTTCTGTTGTAAGCAAAAAATGTGAATGAGATTTGAGAGGTTTCTTGGTACTGCTTAGAGCTCTTTTATACCTTGCTTTGTACTAGAATTTGTTCTCAGTGAGAGATGGGGCACTTCAGAAGAAAACTTCTAAGTTATGCATCTGGAAGACAAGTTATGCATCTGTGATGGGCTTTACTGGTGGGATGGAGAAGAGTGAAATGTTGTCCCATGCATGATCAGCAGAAGCAGTGAAGCATGAATAAACTTGGTACACACACGTTATGATTAAATCTTCCTGCGGTTCTCTTGGGGATACCAACAAATTCAACCTGAAACATTCAGCCTATGACAGCATAGAGTGAGAAAACATCTAGTAAATCTGAAGTTCTCAACTACAAATAAGAGTGCCAATTTCTTTGAATTGTTAGTTTGTAGTGCTATTTGTTGCTGGTGTAGTTTGTGCGAATGATCTTTAGGATGACAAGGGCATTATGTTGCTGTTTTCTTTCAGCAGGACCAATTTCAATGCTATTCCTGGCCTAGATAACAATCCCCCCTCTCAAAACAAAACAAAAGAACCCCAAACCAACCTGTGTGATTCTGTAAGCAGAAGGCTATTTAAATAACAAAATGATACTACCCCCTATGTGAAATGAAAACAAAATGTAGCACAGCCTGAAATTCCTATTTTGTTGTCTTTTTGTGTGACTTAAGAGATTTCTCATATAAACTGGATCGTGGTCAGCCTTCTCACCAGTATAGCTGAGCAATAATTTTATTGAGGCAATGTCTGTGTCTTCATGAAACTGATCACAAAGCTTCTGCTCTTTTTAATACAGTTTTATCCTTGATACTTGCTTGTTCCTGATAAGGATGATAAGCTTATTGGGTACATCCATCTTCATCTTACTGTCTGCAGCAATACTGAAAGGTGGTGTATACCGGACACTTGCTTTGTTTTCCAGACCTGTTGTAATTTGGGCTCTAGAAAATGAAACTTCTGTGTTTCTCACAGATTGAGACCTGCTTGTTTATCCTACATGGCTTTCAGCTTGGCTATCTTCAAAAGCTCATCTGTCAGAAGAGAAGGAAGCTGACAGTGATGAGAAGGCAGACATTCACCAAATTGTTTAGGCAGTGCTTTTTAGCAGGATTAACAGTACTTCCTAGCAGAATTCTGTTCGATGTTTGTCCTGGGCCTCAGCTTGAGATTATGCATTTTCTGCAACAGTAGTGCTTCTTCAGCTAGACTTCCTTACTAAAAAGGAGAGCATCCAGTACTGTTCCAGGGTCAGACAGGACCTGATGACTTTGGAAAGGTCATTTTTCTTTGGGAGGAGTCAGACATTCATCTATGTGTTCCCTTTGAATCCATTGGTTCAAGAGATCTTTCCTCTGGTCAGCTGGGAAGAAGCCAAGCTGTTGCCAATCTTAAATGGGTCTTGGTAGTTTTTCCAGCAAACATCCATGGCTTATGTTTAGTGTTGCTTTCCAACTTTATGGGTCTTTCTTGGTTAGGAGAGACTAACTGCCTGAATCTTCTTGGGTTGACATCCTGATTAGTGAGGGGCTTACAGGAGAATTTTTCAGCAGTCTGATGGGTTATGTAAAAACAACCCCCACCACACCCTTGAATATTTGATCATGTCTCTCAGTGTTGCATTATATTGCACAATAAGCACAAACCAGTTTGATTTCTGCTTCAGAAGTTACAATTTCTGCTTTTAACATTACGTGCTTGAATTATAGCCTAGTTTATTTACCAGAAGAACCAACCTCCAAAACAACCCAAGACATACACTGGTATAGCTGCTCAATGTGATTAAATGTTAGAACTAACATACTGTGCTGGACCAAATGTCCATCTAATCCAGCATCTTGCCTTTATCAGTGGCCAGCAGCAGCAGCTGACTGAACGGCGTAGGAAATGGGTGAATTCTGTCAGCTGCTAAAATATTAACAGTGAATTTCTGACAGACGCTTGCTTAGCCGCTGCCTGAGATGGAAGCTACATTTGGGCTATTGCACTGTGAATAGCAACATCAAACTATTTATAGGTGAATTTGTTGCTGCCTTTTTGAACTCATTTATATCCGCGGCTTTCATAGTGTTCCACAGCAGCAAGTTCCATGCAGTTTACCTGCATTTTCTGTGTGCATGATGGGTTGATGCGAGAAAAATAGTTTCATTTGTTTTAAACATGCTCCCTAGTTGTCATTCTTCTCCGTACCATTTCTAGCTCTCCCCTTTTTGAGGTGGAGCAGCCAGAATTACGTGCAGCGTGCATCACAGCAGAATGTTCCCTGTTTGTTCTCTGTTCTGTTTCTAATACCTTCTGAGATTTTCTCTGACTTCTTGCTGCTGGGAGTTGAACTGTTGGCTTGCAATAATCTCAAAATCTTTTTCGTAAGTAGTAATGCCTAGTTTAGACTCATCATTGTGTATTTATAGCTAGGGTTGTTTTTCCCTATGAGTATGTTACTTTGTACTTGTTGACAGAGGACAATAAAATTACAAACCAAAATCAATCATTCGATATTATCAGATCCTCTACAAGTCTTTGAAGTTTGCTTTAATTTTAACTATCTGGAATAACGGAAAGCATCATAATGTCTGCAACCTCCCTTTTTGCCAGATCAGTTAAAAGTATGTACACAGACTCAACCCTGGTCCTTGTTATGGTAACTTCCCTGCTTTTTGACTGTTTAGTGTTTTCTTTATTTTCAGCCTTTTAATATATTCTTAAGAAGGGGAAGATATGTCATGGATTTTGCTCTAAGGTGGTGTGAGGTGTACAAATGGATTCACCTTCCTTTTGGTTTTGATGCAACGTGGTATATGAACCTTTTGCTGTTCAAGACTTACATATTCCAGTGTCCCTTTTCTTTTGCTTTGAAGTTGGATGTCCAAAACCTTAATTTCATCAAGATTGCAATCTTCTATTTGAAAGCTTAGAAGAGAGTGTTCCCAGATGTGAATTGTTTTGTGGGTTTTTTGTTTGTTTTTTAATGATAGTTTAAATGGCCACTGCTTTGTAAGCTTAGAACCATAAATTATATCACCTCCAGTAGGTAGTGGCATTTTCCGTGCCTCTTTTTCCGTTCTTTCCTCTTCCAGTTTGTGGAAATCCCTGTCTTGCCTTTTAAACCAAGTCTGTTATGTTTTTGTTACAACCAGCTGTAAGTTTATTTTTTGAATAAATATCAAGAATCCACTGCTTATCTCTTTTTGTCATCTTAGTAGGATTTTCATAGTTTTTATTTGAAACTCTGGTTTGAAAGCCAAAACTTCTCACTCACCCAGCATTGACCTCAATGAGATATAATCAGTTTTAAAGGCAGTTTGACTGTCAGGCAAAGGGCAGGTGTTAACTTTCATAGGTTTAATCCTTGTTTAACTAGAGCATCTCAGTTTGATTTGGGGGGGAGTTTGTATTAACTAGTTACATTTTTAGGAAGGTGGGAACAGACACTTTCCAGAGAATAAATATTGCTAGAAAGTAATGCTTCTTTTGATTATTATGCTTCTACATGTGAATTTACCTTTCCCTTGCTGCTCTTAGTATTGATTGGGGATTAAATAATTAGACTGAGTAGTACATGTGTTCTTTCTTATCATATCTGAGGGGTAGGAAGAAGGGCTGCAACAGACACTTCTGTCCATAAGACTTCTAGCCTGGAGGACAAGAAGACTAATGGTTCATGTATGAACATGCAGATGTGACATCCAGACTGTAGCTGTTTACTTGCTGTAGGAATTGCACCCTTAACTTCAGCTTTGCTCAGTGTGTACACATTGTACAAATTTTCAGATATCTAGGTGGTTTAGGTTATTGGTGGGGGAATCAACCCCCTTTCAGCTTTCTTGCTATTTGTGCATTTGGTAATTTGAATTATAATTTTACATTATTATATTCAGAAACTCTTAGCAGCTTGTGCTCTTGTGTGGGTGCATACTTGTGATGCTTTGCAAGTTGTGGAAAAAATTTTTTTCTTTGGTAGGTTAGTATTAATCTGTTGTGGAATTTGAACAGTGTCTAGTGTACTGTGTGACTGCAGCAGGAACTTAATAACTCCAAGAAGTTTAATTCATAAAAATTACTGTTATCTTGAATGCTTGTATAACAACTTTTATACAGATTTTGAAAAAGACTGACAGTTCTGGATGCTCATGAATGAGAAGTCTGAATAATGTGTTTTGGTTTTGTAGCACGTGTAACCTAAGCAGCTGAAGCTTGTCTCTACCTGGACAAACCATTGTTTTGTGTATTAGTGAACTTTATTCAGACACTCCTGAAAACATACAAAGCCAAGAAATTAATATGTGCATTGTTACAAACCAGGTATTGTTACTGTGTGTTTGTATTTGGAAGATGAAACACTTTAAGTGACTTGACAGAGACTGTTCAAATGAACTAGTTCTGAAATTGGCAGCACATGTTACTGCTGATCCCAGGGTCCTTTGGTCCATTCACTAAAGAACCATCCTGTCCTTTTCAGAAAAAAAGTACTTCTTAGCATTTTGCCTTCTTCCAGGACTGGAGCCTGTAGTGCGTATGAAAGGATGATATATAAGCCACTTCCTCCACAGAACCTGTGCCAGATATTATGTGCTTGTTAATGCAACTTGAGAAAATAGAAAGGGCTGAAATAATTGAAATTATTAATGTTTCTCCAATAGATGATTCGAAAATATGCCACTTAGCACAGGTTAAAATGACAATAGGGACTGTTAGTCACGAGGAGTGACTTTTGAGACATTAAATGCCTCTTGTTTTAGAATTCTTTAAAATGCTTGTGTTTGTTTTGGGAACTTAAATACCTCCTGTCTGGTACAAGGATGTATGTTTTCTTGCAGCAGAGGGAGCTGAAAAGGGTGTGGAGAGTGGTGTCCTCCTGCTTTTCCTTCCTTCTAGGGCAGGTGTTTCTCAGAAGACAAGGGACTGAAATAAACCTTGTGATTTAGTTCAGGTATATTGTGCAGAATAAAAGGGGAAACAGCTGCTCAGATTTTGAGATCAGAAAACAAATCTGTAATGGGGAAGAGAAAATGGGTCTTTCCAAGGTGTGTATATAAACTTGTATATAAAATTGTTCTCACTTGTCCATCTTTCTTGTGTTGCTTGTTGTCTAATAGTGAGTGCTTTAGGACTTTGTCATAAATGTTTTATGTATCAAGTGTTGTTGGGGTTTCCATTGCAATGAGCTAGTTAAATCACTCTATAAATAATTATATATTGAAAACTTGCATGCACTCTGGATTGGGAAATCTTTTATTTTTGAATTGCTGTGGACTGTTCCCTGGAAGGAACAAAGTGGTGATTCTGGGGGTGGTGGTTGGTTTTGATTTTCTTTGTGGGGATTTTTTTTTTTTTTTTTTTTTTTTAAGAAAAAGTGCAATGAAACCATTTTTTGCCTCTGGTGTTCAGGTGAAGTGTGCATTTCTGTACTTACCTCTAAGTCTTTTTGTTCTGTAAAGATTTTTTTTTTTTTTTTTTTTTTTTTTTTAAATGCAGTATTCTGATACATGTTTGATGTCCGGGATGTTACTCCTTTTTGTTTGGCCTGGTGAAGATGAATTTTGAGACTTTATCTGTACCTTAGTTCATGCTGTTGTTTCTCCAGTAGTTTTGTGTCAGTCTCATGAGACTGCATTGCATCAAGTACTTTACCCAAAATGTCATTCAGGGTAAAGCTATTAGAAAATGTGGTTTTTATCTCAGTCTTGTTCCATCTTGCCTGGATGAGAAAGTTCATGCTATATAGAGACAAAACTTTTTTTTTTTTTTTTTTTTTTTTTTTTTTGTCCTGAACCTGGTTGTTGCAAAGCTACAAGCTAGATTAGGAATCCTAAGAGCAGAAAAATGCTGAATTAGATAAAGTAAAGGCTTAAAGTAGTTGTCAGAATGGGATTAACCTGGCAGAGAAATTGAGTTCTCTGTAAGAGAACACTTGAGGTACTTGGGCCACTGCTTAATTGCACTTTTATTTAATAGCTTTGTATGAAAATAGAGGAGTAAGGAATTGGTGTTGAAAGAAGAGAGAAATGTGTGAATGTGGAACCAGTGTTGGACTTGTATATCTGTTGAGAGAATGGGGAAATCTGAATGTTCAGAGCCCAGCAGGAAGCAAGCGAGAAGGGATTTTTTCCCATTAGAGGTATGCTGTGAAAACAGTGATGCAGCCTGGCAGACTGAGTCCTGTTGCATTCAAGGAACAAAAAAACAACAGCCGATGATGGCTCAAAAGCTGCAGGGTAGCTGGTGCTGTAAAGAAGAAAAAAAATTAGGGCCAAATCTTGCACAGTAAATCGTGATTCCCTCGTCTTTTTAAATACAGACACTACAGCTAAAGGAAGGAGAGAAAAAAAGCTGGTGCTGGAATGATCTGGTAGTTTAAATCTGAAGGGAAATGGGAGAAGGGGTGGACTCCTGCTCACCTGCAGCAGCACTGCACACAGAGCCTACCTGATTTAGGCCTAGTGACAGTTACGTCGGAGGCCTTGGGAAGGCAGATAGCTCAGCAAGCGTGTTTTGTGAGCGTGACGTACTCGGGAGTGTGTACAGCCTGCATGCTAAATGCGAGTGGCTGGATTTGACTTCGCTTATAACAGTTCTAAGAATGTAATGAAATCCCTTCTCGCTCACGCTTTTATTTTGGGATGAAGGGGGAGAGAAAGGAGCTTTCAATGCTCTGTTTAGTTGAGAGTTTGAAACAAGCATGTTTTACCTAATTCTGTTTACTGTCTTTTTATTTAGACTACTTGTAAAACATGTTGATGCCTTTAAGTGCTCTGTCATAATTTATCAGTACACAAAACTAGAAGCTGGTGAAAACCCTAATGATGTTTATTTTCTTTATTTAATCTATACACAGAGCATACTGTACTTATTGTTAGAGGGTCTTAAGCTTGTCTGGGTTTTGTTTCATTTTGGTTTGGTTTTTTTTTTTTAGTGGGTCTCTGTGCTCAGGAGATCAGGAATGCCAAAATGTCAACACAGGGTAATGAAATAATAGTTGGTGAAATAAAATAAGTTTGACTAAAAAGCAAATCAAATTCAAATGTAGAATGAGAATGTTTTTTAGTAAATGTTAGCAAGCTGTACTTAGAACAGGTGTTGTATTTATTCAAGAGGAGAGGAAAATGTGATACCTTTCTGGTAGCAGCAGAGGGTCCCAGCCAGCTTTTACAGGTTTCAGAACACCCAAGAGAATCAACAGAAGTCTGAGACTTTTTTGCATAGTACTGTGTAAAATTAAATTGCCAGTATTCTTTCTAGAAAAAAATAACTTCTAGCAGGTGAGAAGCATTACCTTTTTCATCTTGTTCTTAAAATCTGAAGACAGATTAAGAAACAAATGATTGTTCTTTGATACTTCATTTTCATATTGTCTTCTGACAATTATTCAGAAGCCTGTGGCATATTAGAGCCAGTGATCTGTAGTGTTGTAAAGGCAAGAATTTATGTATAGTTTCTCATTTTGAGCCATCTTGCTTCCTGTTAAAACAAAAGTTCTACAAAAGATAAAATGAGCTCCTGTATTCTTTTAAGTATTTTTCAGTATCATAAAATACAGAACATAAGAATGTACTTTAGCAGCTAACTTTCAAGTTTATGCTGCTGTACTTTATATACATGAAATGGCTTATTTTTAATGCATGTGCTAAAATAATTAAATTGAAGAGGCCAGTTTATTACAAGAACTGTGCCAGACTGGAAGTGTGGACCAGTACTTGTTCCAGTATATTGACATGAAAGTTGACCCATAGCAAAACCAGCACAGGTTGGTTTAATTTTAGTGTTTAAAGTATGTGTTAAATGATGATTTTTCTCCTTGACCTTTTTACACAGTCTTTTCGTGGATGATACAGCAAACAAGTAAAGAACTGTTATCCCCTGTGCCATCATGAGGATAAGCAGGAAATAATAGTGATTTCTATTCTGCCTGAGTAACAAGCAGAACATAGAGAATTCAGATGCCTGGCAAATTCAGATGCCTCTTTTTTCCCCAGTTGTCCTGTAGGTCTTGCAGTCTCAAAATGAAAAGAATGTGTTTACGTGACTGGATCACTGAAAACATAACTCAAAAGCCAAACTTCTGACCAGGTGGGGAAAGTGAAAGAAGACTCCTTGATGATTGCTTTAGTTGAAAAGCAGCAAAGTGCTCAGTCTCTTACCCACTATAGCACATTGGAACTCTGACTGCTGGAGGAAGGAAGGAGGTCCCCGTTCTGCTGCTAGCCCAGTGCTCCTGCTGCTTAAGCTTGTGCTTGGTGCTCCCCAGACCTGTCTGTGAATTACTTCAACTTTCTGCGGAGTGTGACACCCCTTCACCCCCTACTCCCTCCAGAAAAAGAGTGGCGACTGCTGGTGGTAGGACTTAACAGCTGGAAGAGAACATAAAGGAGAGAGCCTTGGTCAGATAGATTAGCTGCCTGTGGGAGTGTTCCAGCTGCAGGATAAATTAAATGAAAGTGGAGAAGCTGGAGGTAGAACTATAAACTCTGAGCAGAACTGGGATTTACTTAAACCTCTTGATGTACTGTTAGTGTAATCTTTCCTTGCGTATGCTTGAAGAACTATCATTCAGTTAGCAGGTTTCATGGACCCACTGAGGGAAGAGCTTTACTGAAAGTACGGCATCTGATTTTGAAAGAGCTTTATAAATATGGAAGTATAAAAGATTACCTGTTGTTGTAAGGTGCCCTACCATATAATCACTAATCACAATTCATCTGCATTTTTTAATGTTTGCTTATTATTATGTGTCTGGTATTTGTGGGAAGGTAACATCAGTAGAAGCTTGTGTAGCTAATCTCCATAAATCTGTCACTGCAGATCTCCTTTTGCTACTTGTGATTCTTAGCCTGTGATGCTTTAAACTGAAAGTCCTTATGATTGCAGGGCTTGGTTTTTTTTCATTGTAAATGCATGTTAAATTTCTTTGTTCAACAGATTTTCGCATTTTGGTTTTCTGTTTCTTAATTTTTAAAATGCATTGTGTAATTGTGTCTGTTTCCTGTCTGTTGCAAGCAAGTTGCCCTTCATCAAAATATGTTTAACACGGATTTATTCCCTTAACTGATACTCCTTTTAAGTAGTTTTCACTATACTTTGTAACCATGGAAATAGTGTACAGATAATATTTATAAGGTAGAACGAAAAACAGGGTGTCTAGTGGGACCCCTGCTGTTCTGAAATCTCTTCAGCAAAAAAAAAGTCCAGACTCTTGGGATTCTGTATAAATGTAATAGGAAGTCTTCTGTAATGCAGAATGCTTTTCTAGACTATACATACTCACTTTAAATAAATTAGTTCGTACATTCCTGTTGGATAGTCTTTAAAAATTCGTATTCTTTCGCCTCGGTTCTCTCAGCTGTGTAATCACAAAACTTTGCTCTTTATTGAAACGCAAGATTTAAGAAAACTCTAATTGATTTGCCGTCACTCTGTGCTAACACTGAAACTGAAAGCTTGTTTTTGCTTGCTGGTGCTGTTCTTAAATGCTTATATTTTGGACTAGCACTTTCACTGTTTCCTCTCTAAAACCTGGAAGAATGAGCAAAATATGTGGTTAGTTTGAGTCGTATATACTTCGTTTATCCTGCCTCCCTTCTACAGGAGCCGAAGCTTTCCCTTCCTTAACTGCTGAGGATGTGTGTGTGGGGGGGGATTGGTTTGTTTTGTTTAATTTTATTCCTCATCTTTAGTGTTCTGCTCTTTTAACTTTTTTTCACTTGTTTGGCATTTCCCCCTGCTGGCAGATTGAGTTAATAGCACTTTTTTCTGCTGTGGAAATGGAAGGCTGTAGTTGTCCTTGAATGTCACTGTTTTGTGGTTGAGGCGTTGGCTGCTTTTCTGATTGTTTTGTCCTCTGAACGTCTCTGGTGGATAGATAAAATTCAAAGAAGAGTTTGTACAAGCAGGGGATGTGCACATACCTGAAGTTCTCCCCATCAGAAGTGCAGTAGCACTTCCAGTGATAGAGATACCTCTAGTTTTGCATTTCATGCCTGCAGTCTTGCAGCACTGCCCAGATCATCTTCTTTTGTACTCTGGACCTCTTCCCAAAACTCTTAAGGCGCTTCTGCCTCACTAACGCATCATTCCCGCAAGCCAGTTCTTTCCAAGATAAAGTGGATTGCTAGAAGGGGAAAAATAGTTTGGCACTCAGTATGAGATTTCTCCTCATGTTTAAAAGAATAAAACAAGAAACCAGAGATCTCTCCATTCTTAATGGAATTTGAGGGGAAAAAATACTTTTATCAGTACTGGAGTAGACTTTTCTTAATTTTTTTTTTTGTTCTTTGATCTTCAGTTGTTAAATCAGTTACTGGGGTTTATGGTGTGTGTTCTTTCTAGGAAGTAGTCTTCTCTCCTCATCGCAACTCCTTCTCCTCCATCTCCTTTTTCCCCAAATAGTCCTCTGTCTCTGAAGTATGAAAGGAAGGCAGCAACTTCTCAGTGACTGGAAGGAGAAATTTACAACACACCTTAAGAACAATAGAGGTTTAATAAACTGATTTTTCTAGGCATGTTATTAAAAAAAAAAAAACAAAACAAAACAAAAAACCAAACACAACCCCAAAACACTAACCTCCAAATAACTTCCCTTTGAATTTCTGATAAATTTTGTGACAAAACAGTGGGCTAGTACAGCCAGGAGGGGACAACTCCTTCTGTTTTCTATTGACCTTCCATCTTTTTTTCCCTCCCAGCTGTATGTATACTTTGTAAATAAGTTGAAAATAATTAAAAAAGAAAAATTCCAGTTTTAAGACTTACAGATTAACTGACATTTTTTCGAAGTTTAATAGGTAAACTTTGTTCTCTAAAAAAAACCCAAAAAACCAACAACACATTTCCAGCAACTTTATGGAACGTGGCAGAATGCAGGAAAAATTTTTTGAAACAAATGCTGAACTCTGCCTTCCACTGATTTATATCTTTACATCATGTAAATCTTTCAGTTTTTGCAAAAAATTCCCTAGCTCCCTGCTTCAAATATGAAACTTTGCTGTTGTGCTGTTAGTAAAGCATAAGCTTATGGACTCAATTAGGACTGAGGGTTCCTCTTAGTGTATGTATAGATAAACGGTCCTTCTAAATAACACAGTAATTCACTAAAAAGTTCAGGTCATCCAGCTTTTCACATGAGCAGGAATTTAACCACGCTGCATAGAAGTTGGTTTTGTGTTTATCTAAAAACTGGTGAATGGTTAACTCACTGAGCAAAGTGAGGCTTAGTGTTCTTGTTCATACTTCTCTGTCTGCAGTACCAGAACTTTTGAATGCAACAATGCTGAAAAACATCCCCATACACTGGTTTCTGGGTACAAAAAGCAGAATTGTACTGATGGTAATTTTATGAATATTAGAAGGGGTTAGATGGGGAATACACTGAGCCCCTGGTGTCAAGTCAGGAAGAACTTCTGCCAGGCTTACTAATGGTCGTAGGTTAGAGAGACAGATTTTCTGTAACTTTCTAGTTTGGGGGGGGGGGGGGGGGGGGTGTGGTTGGTTGGTTTGTTTATTTTTGGTTTTTTGGCTTTTTTAAAATCTGTTTCCCTGAATGGCTTATTTATTGTATGGAAGGAAATAGAAAAGCAGGGAATTTAGTTTGTTGTGGGTTGGTTTTGGTGTTGGGTTTTGGGTTTTTTGTTTTGTTTTTTTGTTTTTGTTTTTTTTTTTTTTATGGCAGCACCTTTCTCTTTTTCCTTTAGGAGGAGGGAAGGTATATGTGTGTGTGAGAAGTGGGAGGATGAGTGTTTTGTTTTAAAGATGGCTTAAATGGTTAGTCCTTAGTGAGTTAAATTATGTGAACTTTTTCCCTTTCAAGTGTAAGTGGCTTTAGGACATGCTTCTCTGATTCAAGAAATAGACTAAGACTGTTCGAAGAGGAGGGTTTGGGGGGGGGGGTAAAAAGTGCAAAGCCACATACCTTAAATCTGCTCAGGTGAGAGAGGTGATCCTGAGATTTTAAAACATACTTGTGCTAACTTTCTACTAGGCCAAATGTGGTTTTTCATTTTGCTAGAGAGCGTGATCTCATCCCCGCCCCCTAGATGCCAGGAAAGTCTGCGTTCAGGAAGAGTTACTAATGCCTATCAGAGCTGTAGTGATAGGACAAGCAGAGCTAAGAGGGTAATCTTCATCTGCTCACGTGTGTTTGACTGCCATGGCAAGTTTTGGTTGATACTTTAAAAATCAGCTTGTGAAGTGGTTTTGCCTTTACAATAGAGATGGTCTTTTAGCTGTAATGAGTCTTTTAGCTCATTTTCTGTATGTTAAATATAGTACTGTTTCTGCAAAGATGAATGATGGTGTCGCACGCTTCCATTTAAACTTAGTTTGATGGTTTTATAAACTGTTTTAGAGAAGGTGAAGCAATCTATCCCCAAATGAAATCAGCTTCTTGTGTCTTAAACTCCAAATTGCACCTGTTTCATGGCTAATTGTAGCAGCAGAAGGATCTCAGGGGCAGAACTGAAGCTCCTTGGCCATTTTAGTGGGAGTTACCTACCAGTATTGTGTGGGGATAGGGAGGAGGAAGAGAGAGAAGTTATAAAGGAGTTGTGCAGACAGACGGAACTGGAAAGCATGGCTAGTACCCTTCAGTGCAGTCTCGGTTATCTTGGGCAATCCTGTTGGTCCCTCTACCACCTGCCTGGCACGTGTTGCTGGGGCTGACTGGGAGTTTTCCCAGCTGCAGCACAATGGCAAGATCAGATTCCCTGCACTGGCACATAGGAGGCTTGTTTTTAGTCATGGAAGCGACAGCATCGGTGCTGCTAAGGATGGTCATTGAAACATGAGCCTTATAATATTGTAATTTGAAATAGCTTGTATACCTCTGTCTGGGCTGTGTTTGGTCTGTCTTTTTCTTGAGACTGCAGAAATCCTGTCCTCTTAAGGAATATAAGTTGTTTCATTTCTGACTTGAAAAATCATGTGAAGTAACTGTTAAGACTTGTTTTCCTAGAAAATACTGATAGAGTGCTCTCTATATACAGGATGCCTTTCAAATATAGGAAGGACAGCTGTTACTTTGAGGAGTTCACATCTAAAGACAGAGGTCCAGAGAAAACTTTTAATCCCTTCTGTGTGCAGTGTATTTTGCACCAAAAAAATACTAATTTTTAATTTTTTAATGCTTTATCCTTAATATTGTCAACCAATGCTCTGAAATGTCAAAGAATGTCAGGCTTACAATTGCCTGTGCACAATTAGTCCTTTTTCATCTGAGTGCATCCTGTGCATTGAGCAAGACCAAGGTCCTATTGGCAAAAAGTAAAAATTACATAATTAAATATTGTAATGTGATATGCACATAAAAAGTTCCTGATTAAAGTTACATGGTCTAACAGTAAACGTGTGCTAGCTTCTAGAGTTAGGAAAAATGCTAACGAAAAACGGCTAAACGTGACTTCATCTCTCCCATTTTTTCCAAATGAGTCTCTGGTTACAGTAGCATAAGCTTTATTGTGTAACTTAAAGGTAATAGTAAGTATCTGACTGATGTAACCAAACATCTTAATATACAGATACTTAGCATTTAAATAGTCTTAAACTTTCAGGTGCTGTATGCTAAAATGTTTAACCACCATGTGTAGTTCTTCTGATGTCCTCAGGGGCTACCAAGCCTTAAACATAGGAGTTTTGTGTTTGATGTCTTCATTTTCATAATGGTCCCATGAAATGAGTAACTTTTCTCCTTATTTACAAACTTCGACAAAAAGTTTAAAGTTGATCTGCAGAATATGATTGTTTTGGTAATGGTGGTGTATTTTTCCTGAAATATGTTGTATAGAACTGTTGAAAAGGTTAAGAGCCTTTATCTGGGGCGTGGGGGATATTACTTCTTTAAGTGTATGTATATATCAAACTACCCTTCCTGTTAGTAACACTGACATCACATTCTCAACAGTCAATCTCACTAAGAAAAACGTTTTTCTAAAACTTTGATGTTTTATTTGGTTAATGCTAATTTTAATTGCTTTTTGTTTTTAGCTTGTAGTAAATGTAGGTAAGCATTGCTCAAGCTTTTGTTCTGATCATATGTATGTTTTGGGAGGAAGGGAGTATTCTTAATAGAAAGCAGAGGTGGGTGCAGAAATATGACTCCTATAGCTGGGGTTTTAAAGAACCCCAAATATTGTAGAACGTAGTGTAATAGTTGAAGAGTTAGCCATGCAGACTCATACCTCAGGGAGCTTACAGCATGTGTTTCTAGAGCCTTCAAAAGGCAACCTCAATAAAATGAATAGCTGAGATTTCGTGATACATTTCTATTTGCTGAAGTTTTTCTAAGAAACCCTGCAAAATGCTAAACTCTTCAGACTTCTCTATTGATATGAGTGATTGTGAGCTGTCTAATCTTAACTTTCTAATGTGTTTTGTAGTGAGAGTGAGAGGGGCAGTGTGAGTTTGTCTATGTATTCTTGCTGTGAACAAGAAATAATCTCATTTCATCTATAGAGTGGATTTTATCTGTTACCTTTTTCATTAATACTATTCTGGGTTGGTTCACAGTAGCCAGAAATGCAGAGAATTGTCAAGAACCACAGCTACAGATTTAGTTGGTCATAAACTGTTCTCTACTATAAAAAGAGCAATGGAAAACGCAAGTCTGTTTAAGATGCTTGGACTTACCAATCTTGGATGTTTGTTCATGTCTCTGTCTCAATTCCCTATCTAAGAAAACTTGCCTGTATCAGGCACAAGGTTTTCTGTGGCTCTTGTTAGTGTGCTGCTTATGAGGAAACCAATTCTTTATTTGTTGTAGAGCTTAGATGTTGAATTAAAAAAAGCATGCAAACTGAAAACTCAGAATGAAAAGAAATTATTCAACTGATACTTCATTCTTTAAGCTTGTCCTCTCTGCTAAATGAGGCAGAGATGCCAGTAAAAATGCTATACTTGCATGAGGGCAGAATTAACATGTTTTGTATTTCCAAAGGCTTGACTTTCAAACATTAACCTGTTCTAAACACTTAAGAAAAAGCCTGTAGTAAATTATGCAGAGAAGAGGATGCAAATGTATTTCCATTTCCTGTCTAGGTCCTCTCTAAGTGACTTCTCCAAGGCAACACAGCAAATCACTCAGTCACGATTAAACTCCTGGTGTTCCTAAGTTTGTCGTTGGGAGCCCCTGGGTTCTCAGCCTCGGGTTGCGGCCCTTCAGCGTGGTTAAATGCAATCCGAAGGTTTGTGAATGTGCAGCTTTTTTTTCTGCACAGTTCAGTCTTGATGAAGCTAGGGTCCTGCTATGGAGGCGAGTCCCTACGTAGGGGGGAAGAAAGGAAGGAAAGAACAGTTACTCATGCTGTCATTATCAAGTGACAGTTTTCAGTTTGAGTGTACTTGTGCTACAAGTAAATTGATGCTTTTCTTTTTTGAATAAAAATCATGCTCTTTTATTCTAAGACTGTATTTGCAGATGTGTAGTACTGACCATTTTGTTTAGCTTTCCAGAGTCAGTCCTCTACAGCAGTGAGATTTTTTAAATTATTATTATTTGTTATTAATGGCATGGAGATTAGTTGTAGTCGCTTGTTGAAGAGGGATGGCTAGTGCTTGCATGATGAAAGAGCTTCCTCTCTAGATTTTTGGAGCAATTAAATAACTGATTGATAGTGGGAGGTGGAGGTGAAAACTCAGGTTTTAATATCAAAGAAACAACTAGAGTTTGAGAATCACACTCTGTCTCTTCAGCACCCTCAACAATAAGGGTATTTCAAATTCTGTAGCATCCAGAGCAAATACATTTAATTTGACTATAGCCTCAAAACAAGTCCATACTCCCCAGTTCATAACCTACCATGTTAGCAGTTGGATGTTATTTAAACTAACCTGAAACTGCTCTAAAATTAATTTAACAACTTACCTTCCGTAATATTGTTCAAAATGCACCATAAAATAAGAGACTAGGAGAGCAACAATACTTGGAGTCACTACCAGCAGTAGGCTTCCTGTTTTCTTTCCTGTTCTTGGTGTTCATCAGCACCCTAGTTCTACTGGTTAGTAACTGTAAACTCCTTCACTTGTGCTGGTCTCCAGTGAGTGAGAGCTGATTATGTGGCTTTCTACTGCTGTATCTGTAAGGCTGGGGCTTAAACTTCAGCTCTGTGATGACTTGTGTGTGGATAGAAACATATCTGCGAAGATCTTGTTAGCTCTGGAGTTGAAGCTTAAAATATGCTAATATTCTAGTATTTTACTAGAAAATTGGAGTATTTTGGAGGCTATTTTTAGCATCAGGCAAAGTAATTGAGCAAATGAGTTATCATTTATATTTTAGCTATCTTTTTAGGACTCTGACTCACAAGATTTTTATGATTCGTATGAGCACCTTGCTCCACTGCTAAATGTTGTTCTCCCATGACACAGGCAGTGTAATGGGCAGTGTATCTTCTTGGCCTCCACAGTTCATGACCTAGCATATTAGCTTAAACTGCCATTGATTTCAGTTTACATTAGTACTCTGGGATTTGAGCTCTAGTGACTGTGCTGACACACCACCTGCTCTACCATCTTTGTTGTGTTGGTATAACCTCTAGCAGAGGTGGTGGGCAAAGGTCTGGGGTGGGTAACCTTGTCATATTTGGCTGTGGCAACTGACAGGGCTTGTGATTTAGATGTTAATAAATGTGATGGAGAGGAGGTATTTCCCCCCAGGGGAGGGGGACACAGGCCTTGAACAGAACTAGGAAAGCTTGTACCTGTAATCTCTTCTTCCCGTAGTGACAATAATAGTTTGTATTTTAATCCAGATTAGAATTGTAGGTCTCCTTGGCTTTCCCTGCCATGTCAAACAGATTTTCTTTCTAAGTGGTATTTTGTAGTTAGCTTCAGCATTTAAAAAAAAAAAAGCCAAAACCCAAATACCCAAAAACCAAAAAAACCAAAGAAAAAACCCCTCCTCCAAATCCAAATAACTTCCCCCCCTAACCTGGCAACTTTCCACATCTTTGAATTGTCCTTTTCTGTTTCAAACTGTAGTTAAGCTGTTTGTAATTATCTTCTTTCTGTTGTTGTTTTTCATTTGTAGGAGGAGGTAGAGAGCTGAAGGGAATAACTTTCTCAAAACTGGTAAGTACTTCTTCCCAGGGCTAAGATGGTTTACCTAAGAATAGATGACATGAAGAGCTGGCATCCATTCCTGGAAAAGTTTAGTGTTTACTGAAAGCGAAATCCTATCTGTTCTTATATTCAGAAATTAAATCTGAAAAGTAAATGTTACTGATGGAAGCCCCAGTCCTATAAATAAAATCACTGTAGGGCTGAGATTTGGGTCCAAGGGTCTGTAAGTACAGTGGACATTTAAATTCATCTACTAAAAAATAATAATGTTAAATTTTTATTCTGTGTAATAAAAAACAAATTTATTTGAAGGGATTTTTGGCACAGAAAGACTTCTGTCTAAAATTAAGCTATTCAGAGTCCTTCCATACATGCAGAAAGCATTAATGGCTTTTGTGTGGGTCCTACCTTTGTTTTTATCTTGTCAGCTGTGTTTCTAGTGTAGTTTCCAAAATAGCCATAGTTTAAATAGCTTTGTGATATTTTAGATGTTCTGATGTGGATTGTATTTAATTGAGATAATAATAGAGAAGTGTTAATGCACTTATGTGATTATTGTAGAGTTTAAGGTTTCATTCAGTCTCTGAATATTTATACAGTATATAAACATCTACTACCTTAACTGCAGTGCATTGGGGTACTTAGATCTGAGTGTGAAATTTTAAGTCTTGAAGCAACCACGTAAGATATAAGGGATTATTTGTAACAAATGCATGCCAGCAAGAAATCGAATAGAGGGTTGCTGCTTCCCAATAGTTGAAATCAATCCAAGGAATGGCAAATTTACCTCTTGCTCTCAGTGTTCTTTCTGGCTGAGGCTTGGAAGTATGTCTGGATGTACAAGAGATGCATGTACTCCACAATCCTTTGCATTCCTTTTGGAAAATCACTGATTCTCACATTGAACAAGGCATTTGCATGTTTTCCTTTAAAAACTAATGGGACGAAGGATATTTGCAGACCAACCCATCCATGCAATTTCAATCATCTACAGGCTTTTTAATTAAAATAATTTCACTGTCATAAGAGTAAAGTGGAAAATGCAGTATGTTTTATGATTAATCCGGGGATGGTTTTATACGTCTTCGGATGTGGTATTCTAGGTAGTTTATAATGCCACTGGACTTAAGTTTTTAAATCTTTCCTTGAAGTTCAGATGTTCCTTGAAGAATAGATGTTCAAAACTACTCAAGATTTTTGCACTCATAAAATGTGTGTGACTACTTGCTTATATAGTTCTGTACCTGCTTTCAAAGGAAATATTAGCAATATTTAACCAGCTGCCCTCATAGATATTTCTAGACATTATTCTACATAAAACAGAAAAATACAGTCTAGGATTTGTTGGATGTAAGGAATGATAACTTTTTTTTTTTAAATTAACATTGGAGAAGTGTTTAAGGTACTCCAGAGGAATTTTGGACAGGGATAACTTTGGATAGTTATTCCTGTTTGGGAAGGAAAGCTACAAGTGCATGTTCTAGAGTGTTTCAGTTCTAGAGGGGTACAACCAAATAACAACTTGTATATATTTCGTATTCGGAAATCAGCAACTTGACCAAATTTTTAAATGAACATCTTATTTAATGTGTTCTCCCACCCCACCAATGATTTGAATGCTTAGAACACTTCAGAACCTCATAATAAATTCTGTGCTGTCCTTTGCCTATTTCCTTGTCTTTAAAGTGGTGGTGATGCATGCCTCAGCTGGGATGGCATGCCAAATATATGGTATCTTATTTGTAATTTAACAAAGTTCTCATAATTGCTTATCCTGGTTCTTTTTTACTAAGGAGAACACTGGTGCTGCTAGCTGACCAATACAGCAGCTGGCAGAGGTGATTGCAAGGGATCATTCTTTACTGTGTGGCCTTCACTGATGAAGCAGTGTTAGTTTCTCTCTCCTTACATGTCAGACACTTAGTTTTTGAAGAGGAGGTTGTTCCCTACGTTTAAAATGTGCTTCAGTATAACTTTGCTGGCAGAAGGTAACTGGAAGTAAACGATACTGCGAAGTGAGTTGCTCTGAGGCTATAATGGGAATGCTGGAGGAGGGGAAGTAGGAAGGAGTCAAGAGTTAGAAAACCTACCGGAAAAAAAAAAAAGAAGAAAGATCAAAAGTTTGTTAATCTCTTTTGCCTTTTCTTGGAAGCTTCAGTCTTATGAATTAAAATTAATTCCTCAGGATGTTATAGTGTGGCACCTGTTTCAAATTTATATATATTGAAGGAATAAATTCTAAGGAATGGTAAAATCTGCTAACTTTTTAAATTATAATGAAAGAAAAATCTGAAATTGTAACATATTTTGGGGTGGAACTGAATGATTGGTATGTTACTAGAATTGTTTTGGGTTTTTTACTTACTTTTCACAATATGTGTTTGTCAATACAACAGTGGATTACATTAGTTCATATCTACACCCCTGTAAACATGGCTTGGCTGAGCAACCACTTGCTTCTGCAAAGCACTAACACTTTTTTCTTAAACCTCTTAAAAATTAATTTTGAAAAATCTTTCTAGCTGTTCAAGGCATCTATGCAATTAGGTTGGATTAGTTTTTATGAACCATTGATACTACAATTTCTATCTGTCAAATTAAGGTGTGCATTAATAGTAGTTGCTCAATCTTTGTATGGTTTTTTTTTTAAACGTAAGTACAGTGTTATTTTTCCCATGAACTAGTACTGGGCTTTACAGTCACATGTATTAAAATTAAGGATATTGTTCACATTCTCAGTTGAGATAACTGTCTCTTCTGCTGTTTTGCACTTAACTTTAAAGTTAATATGTAGTTACAGAGTGATACTAGCTATTCATCATGAGTGCCTTCTCATTCATTGAAGACACACTGAGAAAGAAACTATGGCCATATCTGCCTGTATCTCTACCCCAAAATCGCATTTCCAAGGCTTATGAAAGACTTTTTACATCTGCAGTGGGTTCCAGTTTTCATTAGCCAGTCTCCCACGTGGTTTTCTGAAGCATGGTTTCTTTTGAAACTGCAATGGTAGGGACTTAATGCAGGCTATAGTTGTTCTTGTCAGTGAGTGGAAGTAATAATCCAGGATTCTGTTTTCTCATTACTGTTTGTGGTAATAGAACAGGGAACTATATGTAATTTCCATGTATCCCTTGATACAAATTACAATTTTATAGAGAGTAGTGCTGCAAAGGCAGCTGTTTTCGCTCATCTGTGTCACATGTGGGAGAGGCCCTTGCAGAAGGTCATTTCATGTGTTGACTAGAAACTCTGATCAGGCCTTTGTTATTTAAATAAGTAACTTTAAGCTAACAGCAGACAGCACTGACAAAGAATGAATTTAAATATAATGCTTTTTAAAACCCCTTTATATTCTTCTCTTTTTATAACATGTTTCTGTTTGGAAAGAGAAACAATTAATTTAAATAAACAAAACAAAACCAACCCCCAACCTTTTTATTTTCAGGAGTTCACAAACTTGTCCAGCACTTCAGTTTACTGTAGTGAGACAACGTTAAAATAAAATTCTGTAACTTATGGGAATTATTCTCTTTTTACAGCCTACATGTCTAATCTAAACTGTCAATATCCTTTTGAAAACAATGAAGTCCCATTATGAAGGCCTCTGAGTTGGCTACAATACCTGTGCAATAATTGTGAGCAATTTTCAAAAACTAAAAAAAATAGGAACTATTTTAACACTCCAGCAATTCTTTAATATGTGGTGTCTGCATGGAAAAGTGACTGGAAAGATTGCTATATAACGTTTTCCAATGGCTTTTATGTGTATAGATAGATTTATAGATGTTTTTATACAGGTTCCATTGTGATTTAAGCATATGGGATAGACAGGAATCTTAATCCTGTTTCAGAAGCTGATACTTTTAACGTATTTCTGAACAAAAATATCTTGTCCAGCTTTCAAGGCTTTTATAAGTACGGCTGATAATGCTTTTCTGTGTCAGAGGTTGGGGGCATTAATTTGTTTGTAGTACAAGTGAAGATGGTAAACTCATACTCTTGTTCTAGAAGTAGAATTCCAGGATTAAAAGGATTTTAAAATTAATAGCTTTGAAAAAGTCTTGTGCTGCGTTATATCAATCTTGTGTTCCTTCAAAATAGGTTTCAACTGAAATGAGTAACTCAGCACAAACTTTAGGCAGTGGGTTATTAATATATTAATGTTGTTCTGTCAACTTGCATGCAGACCATCCTATCTAAGAACAGCTCGATAGTATCATGGAAGTATGTTAATGCAGTATGTTGTTTAACAACTTACTGCTGTTTGGGTTGCAGAATTTTAGTCTCCAGAATATTTTCTCATCTACACAGATTTTTAAAACATTCTCGGTGGTTAAATTTTCTAATTTAATATGCAACAGCAATAGGATATTGGTAGGAAATAGCTGCCTGCAAACTAAGATAAGGGGCAAGTATGTCAACTTTGGGATATGTGGGAAGTAACAAATTTGGCTTAACGACTCCAAGGCAGGCATTTTGTACAGCCTGCAGACTTCTTGTGTTCGAAAGATTGTTTGTGTTTAGGCTGGAAAGCTGCAGTTGAATATAGTTCACTACCGAATTCCCTCTCTGTTGTAATCTCCTTTTTTTCAAATTGGCTTCTGTCGTTTGCTAACAAAAACAAAACCTTTATTTTTCTGTAGCACTGGTGTTAAAGAGGAAACCAGAAACTAAAGGCACTAGAATCAGCAAAGACACCTCTAGAGAAAGTGGAGAAGGTAGAGAATGGAGCTGCAGACTCTACAGGAGGCTCTGAAAGTGGAAATTCAGGTTCACCAGGTAATTTGTATTCTTTCATGCTTTATACTTTCAAGTAATAGCAGCATTAGTATTGCTGATAGTATTACTACCAATGGTAGCATTAAGTAATAGCACTACAACTATAGTAATAATTGTTTTATAAGCTTGAAACTACTCCAGAATTTTATACTCTGCATTTTGACCCCACCACCTGTTGTTTTTTAGAAAAATCTACATATCAGGCTGTGGGTGGGGATTTTTTTTTTTTTTTTTTTTTTTATATTTTGTAGCAGTGCTAAAAACATTCTGAAAACTCTTTATGTTCAGTAACTTCTGTCTGGAAGGTTTTTCTGACGTTCTGAAGCCAACTTCAGTATTCAGTTGGCAATGGAAGAATACAGTGGAGGAACTTTCAGGCAAAATGTGCATGGTGCTGCATAGTCTCATCTGGTTCTTCTCTTCTGGAGTGACTTCGTTTGGTACCTTCTAAACTTGTATAGTTTTGCTAACCAAAACGTTGTAGTGCGTGGGCTCAGAAATTCTTACAGGTTGGGTCTTTTTACTGGTGGCCTGTCCGATACTATATGGCAGTAGAGTGCAGTTTGCAATTCTGTTACATACAAATGAGAAATATTAAAAATAATAATAATAAAACTTAATTTAGTAAATGTAAGAGGACATATGCATATTAATTCTTGGAACAAAATTGTTACAGCCATAAACAGAGTAGCTGCCAACTTGAAATATTAAATTTATCAGTGAGACCTTTTCTAAAGACGGTTCTCCAAGTATTTCTGTTGGATGTCTGAAACGCGCAACTGTTACACAGTGGATTTAAGAAATATGTGATAGGTTACGCTGATCAGTGTAACCCATTATACAAAATCTGGAAAATGTTTCCAAATAACCTGGTGACTTGACTTGTTTAGACAAGTGTTCTAGATGACTTGTTCAGGAGTTGCTGCAATGATGAGCATAGTGCAAGAACTTGAATGGGTGGATTAGTAAAATGAAGCTATGTCTGCTTTAACAAAATACAACTTTCAGCTAGGGAGCAAAGCTTGAAAGAGCTAAAGGTGAATTTCCAGAACTACAAACAAGTATTTTGCTCTCCTCAGAAACTGCAAGGCCCTTGCATTCAAAACTTCAATGAAGTTTTGTTATGGGGGTAAGGAAATTCAGAAATTACCCATGGCATTTTGCTGCAGAAATTAAAATGTTTAAGGCCAGTGAGTATTTTTTTCCAAGTATTATCTGCTCTATGGTGATCAGAGCACTAGTCATACTTGTGTTTGTATAACAGCATTTACTTCTTGTGTGTATCTTCATTCCCCTTTATGCCTAAGCTAACCAAAAATTTTAAGACTGCGAATTTTGAATAATCTTTAGAATATGTTCATAATGACGATGAACAGGGATGGAGACTGGAAAATGCCCCAAAAGACTATTTTTTTTTTTTAACAACTTCAAGGTTTTTTGACCCTGTTTGCCTTAGCTTTGTCCAATCTTCATTAAAAGTGAGCTCTGCACTGAAATCAACTTTAATTAAATTTGAGTTTAGTTGGTGAAACTAGTCAAGCCATTGTATCAGAAGGTTGTCTTTTTTTCTTCAAGATACTGTATATTCCCATAATTAAGGCTAAGAGCAAGTCTAAATGTTTACAGTGGAAAATAACACTTGTAGCAACATGTTGGGTGCTTCCGTGAACTTTTCTTGAACTGCGTGCGAGTGGTTACTGCTGTGCTTGTCAAATGGCCACTGATAGAAATGAAACTTGTTTTGGCACAGAAAGAAAGAAATCTTCAAATGAAATGCTTGAACTGTATTGTGTATCTTTGAATTTTGTAACTTAGAGATACAATACATCCCTTCTTTCGGCAGTGCTCAGGATTTGTGGAGAATTGTCTCACTTGTTATCTTTTACTTACCTAGTATTTCTTTTTCTGAGGACTCTCTGAAAAAGCTTGCCAGCACTCATACAGTCAGAGTTTATCATGCCCTTGTACGTGGTGGACGGGTGTCTGATGAGCATACAAAGTTCAGCTCTGCACTGTGAGCAAAGCCTCCCAGCTTCCTCATGCAGTGTGTTACCTGTGACTGCTTACATAGCTGTAGAAAGTGATCCTCAGTATGACTATTTTTGTTTGTAGAATAGGTCCTTGTTTTCTGCCTATTCCAGTTTACCTCCAGAACGCTGTCCGAAGCTTTGATGCTGCTGCTTTGGCAAAGTGTATCTTAAACTACCAGTAAGGACCCAAAGGAGGCATTTAGTTGTTTAGAAAAAGCTACTTTTTTTGTTTCGTTTTGATGATTGAAGAATCCTCCATACCTGAAGTCTGACCAGGTCACTTGCTGTATCAGGGTACAACTTGAATCTTCAAATATCTTCCATGTCAAAGCTATATTGCTTGTCCTGAGAAGAGATGCATCAAATCTAAGTAGTTCATTCTGCTGCTGTGTTGACTTAATTAAGGTTATTTTGAAACAGTCTGCTCTTCATAGTTTTGATCACAAGAGGTGTTAAAGGAGTTATATTTAGCTATTCTCACAGAAGGGTTGGGTTTCATGGATGACTCCTCGAGCTGATGCCTGGAAAGAACCTAAAACATCCTTTTCTTTCTCTCATTTTGTAGCAAAAAGATCAGTAGGTTTTAAAATATCTTAAATTTAGCTTGCATTTGGGGTCAGTGCAAAAGAACATTATTTTTTTTCTTATGATTGGATGACACATTATTGTGTGATCCATAAATTTAGCAATACTTTATGAACAGTTTACAGTCACTGACTGTATTGTCTCATGACTGAGTCTGTACAAGCACTTTGCATAAAAACTAACAGATTTGTTGCTTGTCAAACTCCAATGTGGCAGAAAGCACCAAGGAAAAATAAGCTAAGCATGTAAGCAAAAGGGTAACGTAGCACCTTAGCTCCTGTGACACTGAATGGCAGCATGATGAAACAATAATATTCAGTGTAGATAAATGCCAAGTGATGCACTTTGGAAAAACAGTCCTCGTTTTACATCTGCAGTAGCAGGCTGTGAATTCGCTATTAGTGCTGCTGAAGGAGTTCTTGCAGTACAGAGTACTTGAATGTTGCATGCAGTTTTAAACTTTGTCTCCAGATGATAGAGGTGAACTAGAGAAGTACAGGGAAGGGTGTTAAGAGTGAGCAAAGCAATGGAATGATTCGTGCACGAGGAGACTTCCAGTCTGAAGAAGCGATGACTGATGGGGGAATATGTGGTGTGGAAAAAATGTAGAAAGAAGATAGAGAAACAGTCATAGAATATTTTGAGTTGGAAGGGACCCATAAGGATCATCGAGTCCAACTTGCAGCTCCTCTTGACTCGAGTCAAGGCTCATTTTCCATAATCTTATTTGCCCTTCATGCTTGCATTATCAGGAGGCAGATTCAAAAGAAAAAGAAGGTCCTTTTATGTAAAAGTCCTGTAGTTTAACTTTGGAACTTATTGTCACAGAATCTTGAGTGTTTTCCTGAGTTCAAAAAGTAATTAAGGCAGATTAATGGAAGAAAAAAGTGTGTTACTAGCTATTAAACGTAAGACATAATCTTTGAAGGCATCAGAGATGTAAATTTCTGAAAGATGGGATATAACACTCTGTGCTTGTCCAGTGTAGACATTATGCTGATACCTCTGTTTGCTATTGGCTAGTACTGGAAAGAAAATGCAGCAGGTAAACCTGTGGTCTGATGCAGAATTATCTTTGTTTATGTTTTTTTTTTTTTTTTTTTAATTAATACCATTTTTAGGATGTGAAATAAAATAAACTTACAAAGATAATTAGGTGACAAAATTTGAATTCTCTGACTGGTATCAATGCAGGTGGAATGAAACATATCTTTTTCTTGCTTGCTTTGCCCTTCTGTTTCTCAGTCCTTTTCCTGATTCTGATGAGGAAATGGGGAAGAAAGTACAGATGTAACATTGTTGTTTGCATGTGTGGAAAGGACATGGCAATGTGATGAATAAACGAGGCTGTAACCAAAAAAGAAATTGGGAATTTTTGGTTTGCATTGCTTCATTCTGGGCTCTGGTTTTCTTTGGTGACAGCCTGGTAACTTCTTCCTTGCTTAGCAATAGACAGCATTCTCCTGCAGCTGCCTGAAGGAAGTGAAGGAGGAAGAATAGTGAATGGTAACCATCTGTCTGCTTTCCCTTGGATGTGGAGGGCATCTCTTCTACAATGATCTCAATCTCTCTCTGAGGGAGAAAAGTGGTAAAGATACTTGTGAACATGGGTCTTCCATGTGGTCCCAGCCAAGCCAACACACTGGCGGACCCTTAGTACTTGAAACATTCTGCTCTTGAATATACAAACAGCTTTTGTGCCTGCAGTGGTTATCTGCGATTTGTGTTTCTTGTGACTGCATGCAAAGGCGGCAGCAGTTCTAGAGGAGACACAGCTATTAAATTATCTTACCCAGCTGGCTGAAATTGTCTTTAAAAGGCATCACTTGTTCAAGAGCTGTTTAAGAGAAGGAGCAAAAGTGGTGGCTTAGTGCAGTGGTTTTACTATATTAATAAGAATGCATTTCAAAATTATATAATACTGGATTCCAGGCCTTGCTATTGAAATGCTGGAAACTGAATATTTTGCTTTTACAAACGTTCTTCAAAAATGTTGAATTTCAAACTGTTCAACAAGATCTGTAATGAAAATCTTCATTGTATTGTTGCATCTTTTTTCTTTCTAGAAATTGGTTGCCCAAATGAAGCAAGATCCACAGGTAAGTATGTATTTTTATATTGCATTATTTATCTTAAAAATACAGGAAATAACAGTGCATGAAGCTTGAGAATTTTAGCTATTTCTTGATCATGTTCTTGCTTGCTAACACAGTGTTTAGAAGAAAACCGTTATGAACAAATCTTTAAACAATGCCTGTTGGATAGTTTAAAAAAAACCAAAACAAAAAAACCCTTTTGCCTTTATGGAGCCTTTTGCCTTGTATTCTTAATAGTTTAAATGGGGTGACTCTTGTGGGCTGTGGTGCAGTTCAAACATGCAGTAAGTTTCTGATTCTGTTAGAAGCTGCTCTTTATAAAATCTGCCATTACTTGAATTTGCTTTTTTCTTTTTTGATTATCAGAAGGTTCACAGTTGTATGAGAAGAGTTAGGATATTCTTCCAAGAAATTTGTCCAAATAGTTTAGCTTAAGATTGCCCATCTCAGGTACAGATTGCCCGTCTCAGGTATCCAACTTCAGCACTGTAGTGTCCAAAGAGTTGGCACTTGGCCTTGGGGTGTTTCAGAGCTACTGAAGTTGGATAACTGGACTCCTTGCATAGGCAGCTGAAGTCATCCCTTTCCCAATGACTGTGTAAGGAGACTGGGTTATCTTGTACAGCAATTGTGCACTCCAGTGTGCTGAATGGGCAGTTCCGTGGAGTTCTCTAACCAGTCTGTAATGCTGAGTAGAGGGATAAAGGCAGCTTACTTGAAGCTTGCTATTAAGTGCTTCCACCCCCCTAAAATACTAAATGCCCTGTAATTTTCTGAGCATATATTTTTCTGGGCTCAGTGGAGTGGGAAGACAGCTTTTCCTAACAGTCAAGTAGTTAGACCAGGGAGTAGGGTGGTATTGGAAAAAATCTGCTTTCTAGAACTTCTGATGGGATTTGGGTAAGGTCTACTACTCTTACTTGTTGGGCAAGTCTGCTAATGATTAGCCTGCAGAGCAATTTGCTTTCAGTTCATACCTGCTGAAGGCCAGAAAATGGTGCAAGTAGCCATGCAAAGTTCCTGGAGCCAGGAAGAGTAAATGTGGTCCCTGCTTCCAGTGCTCTTAATGAATTTTTATGCCAGATTGATAAGTGGAAACTAGAAAGGAGGATGACTGGTCAATATCTGGTTTTGCTAGAATTGTGTGTATATTGGAGAAGACGATCTACAAGCTGAGATTGTAATGCATTTCAAAATTGTGTGGAGGAATATAAAAATAGGGAAGTTTTCCTGAGCATGAAGTTCCTGTAACAACATTAGTCCTATGTTTTAATATTTCTGTGTAGCACAGCAAACCTGTGTAATCTAGTGTAGAGTTTACAACATAAATGAGAACAAAAAAAGTGGAAAAAGAGAAAAAATGCAGGGAAGCTCGCCTCCCTGTCACGTTTCTGCAGAGCTTCACAGGCTTTAAACTGTGGATGGATTTTTTTATTTTATTTTATTTTTACTAGGAAAGACATAGTCCTGGTAAAAAATTGTCTTCTGACTGCATCGCTATAGTGATGCTTATGGCTTTGAAATCTTAAACTTAAAGTGCTGTTGTAAGCAAAGTGCTGATATGAATGATGTGTTAAGGCAAATGTAATTCTCTTAAAAACAGCTAAAGGTATAAACATACACGGAAATGAAGACTTAGATATGTTTGCCTTCATTTGACATGTGTGTCAATTAAGATTTAATAGATATGTTTGCTGATGCTCTACACAGTCAAATGTATGATAATATCTTTGCGTAAGTAGCATAGGTGAGAATGCTTTAGGTAACATACCATAGCATTCTATTGTATACAATATGATACTATTGTATTATATATTAACAAATGTTTCTCATTTAACTTGTAAGCTTGGATGAAATGTACAAATGTGCTTTATAATGTGTCAAGCACTAATGGATGTTTTAATGAAATCTTCATTCCAAACTGGGTTGTATCTCTGAGTGCTAGAAAGGTCCTCTGATTATTGCTGCGCTCAGTGACTTAAATAAGGCTTTGTTGAGCCTCTTGAATTTTATTGGCTGTACATCCAGAGGTGCTGTATTTCTAGTACACTATGCAAAACAAAACAAAAAACAAAAAACCCACCTTCCTGCTACTACTCTATGTTAACAAATGGAATATCTTTCTCACAGATATTTTTTCTTTCTAATCAGAACGCTGATTTGAAGAAACAGCTTCATGAACTTCAAGCCAAAATCACAGCTCTGAGTGAGAAACAGGTAGGGAAAGAGAGATGTATTGTTAACACCCTGTTCCAAAGAGGTCTCTTTTCCCAGCTTCCAAGAAAGCTGCTAAATTTTTATGTGGAAAAATAAGTGTGGGCAACCAGACATTTTGGATTTTTATTTGATTTCTCAACAAAAGATAGGTCAAGTTATTGTGAGTCTGTCAAACAAGCAGCTAGTATAATCAGTGGAAGCTATAGCAATTTTTCTTGTGTTGAAACAAATGTTTTATATTAAGGGAGCTGGAAAAAGGAATGAATTTTGTCACTTCCTCTGTTATTATCTTGAAACTTATTCTAAACCAGACCATTCTGGTTTAGACAAATCTTTAGATTTTGTCTTAGTTGGCCCACACTGTGCATCTGGATGAGTATGCTTGAATTTTTTGTGTCTAGACCAACTAAATTCATGTCAGTTATGGGTACCTAATAGACAATTTGGAAATCAGTTTTGTGTTTTTACCATGATAAATTACACCACAGTTGTCTTACGTTTGCCATTTGGTAGGAATTCTTTTTGACGGGTCTAAAGTACGAGTAATAATTAGAACTGAATGCTTAATAGAAAGATTGTAAAACTTGAAGACACATCTTCTGGGTAACTAGAAGAAAAATAAGTTTGAGAGATCTACAAAACTTGTTCTCACTTATGTTTTTAAAAAACAAAGCAGCAACACACACAAAAAACCTCATACACCCCCCCCCCCCCCCCAAAAAAACCTAAACTGACTTAAGCAGTCCCTTAATTTTATTGCTATTGTGTCAATAACAGAACCAAATTAAGTCATTTGATAACACCTTTGAAGAGGGGAAACAATTTAGAACGTGTGCATAGGTAAGAATATAGTTATGCATCAGTGTCACATATAGATACCTGCATTCATCTGTTGTTATCTGCATGTGTTCTGTTTTGAGAATTACCTTTCCTAAGGAAATGGGCAGACAGTGATTAACACTTATCTAGAAATTTTACTAAAAAATTATAGTATGTTTTAGTGGTGGAACAGTGAGTCTAGGAAGCAACATGTAAGGATGATAAAGAAAATGATTTTTTTAATGAGAATACTAATTCAACAAAAACTGAGGTTTTGCTGATGTGATGGCATGCCTCTCTTGAAGATGATTTATTCTCTGAAACCAGCATGAGCCTCTGCATGTGACTATGTCTCACAGCAAGCAGCTTCAGAATTCTCTGGTAAGCTCTAGAGGCCCATGGTAATTTCAAAATTAGCTTGCCTTGATGCCACGAAGCAGGTCATATTGACTACCAGTTCACATGATCAGCAGGGACAAGGCAGTGAGATAGCGAAGGGAAGGTAAGAAAGAAGTAAGTGTATCTTACTGTAACTTTTAAACTTGGATTCATAACTCTCTAAAGTTACATTACAGTGGTCTATACTAACATGTATTTAAATTACCCATCACCTGAAATGCAGCTGTATCTTTTCTGCTGAAAATTACAGCTCAAAGTAGTAAAGCACACTTGTTCATAGGGATGAACATGGGCTAAGTTTCCGAAAGACTTGGAAGTAAAAGTCAGAAACTAATTTTTCAACCCCATAGCGAGTACAGTCAATGTGAAGTCACAGTCCAGTTTCCTTCTTTGTATTTTTATGGTTTTGATTATCAGTAGAACAGTGAACTTATCTATGATTGTTGAAGTTTAAATATTTTGTAATATCTGCCACTGGACCACAGACCTGCCAGTGTCCCAGACAATAGTGTTGTTAAAGTAGTACGGCTGCTAAAATGCAACGGTCATGGCAAATTGAGTTCTAGAAGGAAAGCCCACAACTTCCCAATGCAGAGAAATACTCACTCCCTCTTATTTGTAGGAATCTGTTGTATAGACATCTGAGGCTTAGCAATACAGAGTTAAGCAGCATTTTAAAGACTACAACAAAGCCCTTTTTTCTGTTCTCGCTTTCATTTTTCTTTAGGAAAAATAATTATTATCAATTGTTTTATGGGGAGAATATTATCCAACAACTTAATTTTCACACAGTGTGGAGAAACATGCAGTTTTGCATAGTAAATTGTGCAGTGCATTTCTTAAGGAAGAGTGCAACACGTGTTATCTGTACCTGTTTAGAGCCAAGTAAGTAGTCTTGATGTCTGATGAATAAACTCTGATGGCTTAACTCCACTGTGGACAGTTACGGGAGGCATAATTGTGTCTGTTTGATTAGTTTTTCACACTTCATTAAAAGCTTAAGTTCCAGCCTGTGTGGTGTCCCTACTCAGAGACAGTGGCGTGGAGCTGAAACCCTGGTGTTAAAGAGGCAGAATACTGAGGTATTTCTGGCTTCTGAAATATTAGGTCAGCCTAGTGTACCATTTTTCTTTGGCCTCTTATTTAATGAAGTTGCATGAAGATTTGTGCAAGAACCAAGCCAGTGGTAGGTTAGCTAAAAGCTTTTAGTTGCTTTAGGACTTCTCTCCATTTCTGAACCATTGTGAGAGTAGTGCCGACACTTGCTGCCAGCCGCTGCAGTGATTCGTAGTGCCTTAGGTTTCTTGCTGAGAATTAATGACAGCTCTGTTCAGAAGTTTGTGAAATTGAAGAGATCTGGCAAAGTACAAAAAGAAAGCAAGTAGGCTGTGCAGCGTGTATGCTTAAATCTAAAGAAATTTGTTAGCTGATGCAGGGTTAAAGTGTTACAATGTAAGATATGTCATATATTCATATGTTTTTTGAAAATGTAAAAGAGGTGAAAATAAATGCTTTGATTTGTTTCACCTGAGATGATGTAGCAGTGTATGCTGATTGCGTTATCATATGGAAGAAAACCTTCAAAAAAGAGAAAAAACTTATTTGAAGATAATTTGCATTTAAAGGGCAGTAAACATGAATCCTTCAGAAGATCATTTTCCTCTGCTACTCTCTTTGTTATTACCACAGAGTTCTAAACTGTGCTTACCTTATTTTTCTAATCCGTGGGCAATAAGGTGAATTCAGTTTAACAGTTTTGTTCCTCAGCTGTGAGAGTGCTGCAGTTTGGAAAGCCTGAATGCATTGGTTTTAAAACTGGTTTCTTCTTTCTTCCCCCATCCCTCTCTTCAATAAAGAGAAATCAAGAGTAACTTTTTGCAAAACAGTTTTAATTGCCAAATCTAAGCTTGGGTTGTAAATATGAATTAATTCTGTTGCTGTGTAGCACTGTTTATTATATTTTCACATCTTTGTAAGAAAATCATAGTCTTAACACCCTTTCCTTCACTTTGTATTCTATGATAGTGTCTTCCTTTGGTATTCTGTTTTGTAGACTTTTACCCACAATTACCTGTCACTGCTCAGCTTTTGTCTAGGTGAAATGTACTCCTTATGATAAAAAAAAACATAAAGAATGTATTCTTGAATTTTTGCATGAGGAAGTGTATCAGTGTGTACTTTTTTTTACTTTGGGGAGGTGGGGTGGAGATTGTTACCAGTGACACTGGTGAAAGACTGAGGTAGAGCAGGGCTAACATAAAGGAGCAAGAGGGATGTAATCTTGAAGTAACACCTTTTTTCTGCTTCTTTCCCCCCATAGTTAATTAAAAAATTATAATATTATCTTGCAGATATAGCATCCTTGAGTATGTATCATAACAGTACTTTTTTCCAGTGACAAGGAAGAGGTCATCTTTATTTCACTAAAAAATGTAAAGAAAGAAGTGGGCAGCAAACAAGTGCTTTTTAGCAATATCATGTCAAATACAGAGGAATTTCTACATCTGTCCTTACTACAATTTCTTGGAGAAGTTGGAGCATTCTGTCTTCAATATGGAAGAAAGCTTACAGAAATAGTCTTTTGACCTTATGGTAAAAAGGTGATGGTGGTAAGCATATACTAAAGAAATCATATGGCTCTTTCCGCTATATTTGAAAATAAAATGAAAATGTCTCTTACTGTAGTTGCACTGAAATTCATTGAATCTTCAGAAAACAGTCTTGTGAAAACTCGACTTGTATTCTAATGCATTTGCTCTTGACATGGAAAGAATAAAGTGGATCCCTTTGTTACTTTGAATTCTGAAGAGCTGTGTACACTTGTAGGGAAAAGTACTCAAAAATAGTTGTTATCATAGGGATACTTGTGGTTTTTATTTTTCAGGGGGAAAAAAGTTTAACATACTTTACTGTGAAGAATAGTTGAAACTGTAGAATATCATCAGAAAAAATGCACACTATAAAAGCAAGTTTATCTCTATTATGAATAGGCAAATCTAGTGACTTTTGCTTGCATTTAAAGTTTACAGCAAATTGTGGTGTTTGAGGTTATTCTAAATCCTGTATGTTCAGGGTGAGACTCCTTTTAATGTTGGCAGTAAATAGCAAGTAATGAGAAAGGGGATTTGGGGGGGGGGGGGAGATTAAGAATGGTAGCGTAGTGTAACCATGGCTTTGTGTAGTTGAATAAATGTAAATATGTGGTTTAGACTGACAAAGGAAACTTGTTATTTAAGTCTTCAAAAAAACCTGTCAGGAATGGGTTTAAGTATTAATGTTGCTGTATTTATTACAGGTACCATAACTGAGTAATGAAAAGATTGGTAATGTGCATAAATTCATCCTGTGAGACTGTTCTTCTTGAACGCTTGTCAATCATAGTAAAGGTGAATTTTTATGGAGGCTTTCTGAACACATTATCAGAAAATTGTACCCGAAACGTGTTCCATCTATTCTGTAAAGAGGAAAGGCAGTGTTTTGGTGAGAGGAAAATAAGCTCAGGAAAGCTAGAGAGCAGGAGGGAAACTGGGTACAGTTAAGGGATAGGAAGGAGCACTCTGAAATGCTTCTGCATGAGAAGGTAGGCAAGATATGCCTGTATGCTGTAGATACAGCAAATGAATACCATGAGAACTTTAGGGCTCAAAATCTGGAAATAAACAATGAAGTCAGTCACTTCTCACTCCTGCCAGTTTTGTCTGGAGTTTCTAATACCTCCTTTCTCCGAGATCCATCAAGGGCATATTAAAATGCCAGTTCTGTCAGTAATGGAGGAAGTGTGCAAATATGCCATATGAACGTGTAGCAACTAATAACTTGAGGCAGATAATGCTTAATTTCAGTTCCAGTTGTTTGTCCAGAACTGTATGTATTACTAAACACCTGTCTTTTTTAAGTAAATGGCATGAATGATAAAGATACGCTAATTTCCATGTAACTGCAAGCATCCATTTATGCCAGCTGTTCATAAAACAGTCTTAAAATACATGAGAAACAATTTTGCACTTTCCCAAAGTTTGGTTTTAATATTGAAAAGCTGTAGTGATACACTTGGCTCTGCCTCCATAGTTGACTATTTGTAGATTCCTTTCTTAGGTGGTTTGAAGTAGTCACCCATTTTTCCTGTGAAAAAGATACTGGTCTGTCTGGATGTAAGGAGGAGTAAGTTAACTGCCTCTGTGAATCGTCAGGGCCTTTTGAACCCTCTGATCAGTGTGAACAGCACCTGTTCAGAAGGTGAATGTTTGTTTGAGAAATCTGCATGAGCTTACTATTTTAATCTTTGGTATTTGTTTAATTTGCATCCAAATATTGTGTGAAAATGTGAATATAATGACTTCTCATTAAGTTATCATCTTCCATATTCTCAAGATATACTGGCTGAAGCAAATTTTGCATCTTGTACAGATGATTGTAGATAGGCAGAGTGCATGCATCTCTCCCTGCTGCCTCTTTTGCCTCAAACTCCTTTGCAAAACTGATGTTATAATTATTTGCATATGACTGAAATATTGCTAAGCTTTCTCAGACCTTTTGTAATGCTTAAATCATGATTAAACTCATTGTGGCATCTAAACTTGGATTTCCCGTTCTTCTCTTAATGTAACTCCACCTAGACTTCATGCTATGGGTTTGTGAACTTAGTTTTTGCATATCTAATATACATTAGCACTGGAGTAACTTAATTTAGGAAATGCAAGTGACAATTTCATTATATCATTAAAAAGAAGAAAAAACCTCCACACCTTCCCCCTGCTACCCTTCCTTTAGCACTGGCTCAACTTATAGTTTTTGAGTTCATGCTGTATTTAAGCCAGATTTGGATGCAGCTGGAGAACTTTTTTAATTGAGGCTAGTTGGATACATCTTTCATCTTCATATAAGCCAGGGTATAACTCCAAAATAGCCTGCTCTGCTTGAAAATCAACACTGTAGATAAAAAATGGGCAGTTAAACTACAGTATTTCCTTGAAAATCCCCTACTGATGGCGAGAGTTGGTTATTAGGTGCTCCTGCATGTTTTGACTTGCTGGATAACCTCACACATCAGTAGTTATTTTAAGGCCTGCTATTCCCTTTTCCCTTTTATATTTGGAGGAAAGACAGGCGAAACATCTGGGATTTAGGATGTTTTGTATAGCACCCTTAAAGGCGTCTTACTTGGAGGCTGGGAAAAGGGATTAAATCTACTAATGAATTTTTATAAGTGAAAACAGATTAAAATAGCCCATTCTGCTCTGTTCTGCATGCCTCAGTGGAACAACCTCATGGCCACAGAAGCAGTATTTTGATTTATTCCAAGTGTATCAGTGTTAGAAGGGGAATCAAATCCAGGGATCTGCTTTTCAGAGCCTTATGGATCTTTAGTTCCTATTGGAGTTGTTTTGTCCCCAGCTCTTCTGAAAACTGTGTTGAATTTTGGAAGGGAGAAGAGAGAGAGACAGTGCATCTAATGATTAGAATACAGGCAAAAACTTGTCTTTGCCATTTGTTCGCTGCTGCCTGATACTTGATTTGAAAATAAGCCACTTCCTGAGATTGTGCTTTTTTTGCACTATTTACCGAATGTAATACAGCTATGGGCTAAAATATTTTTATTAGTAAAGATTATCTTATGTAATGGTACTATGCCAAGAACAAGACCAACTAGGGTAGTCAGCGTTAGGTGGTATTTTCCAATGTATGGGTTGCGTGTTATACCCTTGTAGTGCAGTGTGGAACCGTTCAGTTCAACTCCTCATGTTCATTTTTGAAAAGAACCGAGGTGAATGTGATATATTACATTGCTTCTGTAGTGCCAGTTTGGAATTGGTTTCTGTTAATTGTAGTGGCCTTTACAGGTGGACTGGGGGTCCTTTGTGGTGGACACTGGACAAATAAAGAGGAAATACACTTCGTGGAAGTGATTTAGAGAGAAGATGGCATACTAAGGAAGCATGAGAGGGCCAAATGCATGTACAGTTTTTATAAAAGTTTATTTTAGGGATTGACTTTTCTATTTGAATAAATGTTCACTGCCCTTATTGCTCTAGTCACTATGAGGGTTTCTTTTTCATTTTATTGTGGAGACCATGATAGGCTTGGGCCTTGAAGGGCTTAAAGAGAGAACAAGCCTTAAGGATTAAAGGGAAAGAATGCCCTTGATGGGGTTTCACTAAATCTCTGTGCCGCCTTTTCTATGTTGACACTGTTGTAGGGAGACAATGCAGTCTTCATCCTTAGGAAACATTGATGTCCACTGACTTTATAACCTGGTATACATTTTTCTCTCCATAGAAATAATTGAGTGGTTTATTTTCTTCAAATGTGGGCCAAATAACTGTGAATTCTACTATTTGTGGGCATTATATATAATCAGTCTTTTTCAGTATTGTACTCATTTCTGGGTTAACTTTTAAAATACTTGTTCTGACTTTTAGAAACCCCCAAAAGCATATAATCTCTTTAGAGCAGCTTTTTCCTTGCTGTTGCATTGCAATAACTAGTTAGCAGAGACACTTGATGGGGCGTCAGAGAAGATAGGTGGTGGTGGAGCCCAGATAGCATGTAGGTTTTCTTGGGGTGTTTTTGTTTTAATTAGGTCCATTATATCTGAGTTTTTCTTATTTTCTCTCTCATTCTAAGTCTGTCAAAACTGGTATTGATGTGCAAGGTGTCTTTCTCAACTTTCCCCCCTTATTGTAATGTAACAGGTAGATTTAGGCAGTGGTGAGTGCAGAATTCTGACAGAAATTTTGCTGGAATGAAGTCTGAATTACGATGGGGATCAAGAGAGAGGTAGAGAGTACTTCCCAGGAGGGACTTCAGACAAGAGAACCTAATTCTTACTCTCCTGTGTTGCATTTGTGAGGGCCCGCCCCTCACTCCACTGGCTATAGAAAACTTGTAGGAAGATTAGGCTTCAGTTAACTCCTGTGAGTTTATTACCTCTTCCCTACAACATTTATCTGATGGAAGAGAGTTCTTGTTCTATTCTTTATTTTTTTAATAGCGAGAAATTCTAAGTGTCTTCTTACAGTAGACTTTTGAAAGCTCGCGGGAAGAAAGCCCTTGAGTTGCCACGAGCATTTCTTTTTTGTCCTGTAAGCTCCCTTCAAGGTTAGTTGAGGTGAGTTAGAAACAGTTAAGTAGTTGTGATTTCTTTTTTTTTTTTTTCCTCTTCTTTCTCAAGATTTCCTCAGTAAAATGTTGGCAGTGTGTCATAGTAAATGGACACTAGTGTGTAAGAGTTGGACCCAGGCTGCCCTGGGTAGCAAGGAGAAACAAGCCACTTTTTTCCTTACCCAATAAGTAAAACCTCAGTGATGGTGTTTGCACTGTTTATAGAAGGCAGAACTTGTTTACCTTATTTTTCCTTGAAAAATAAACAGAGAAAAATTACATAGGAACTCTAATATGTGATGTGAATTCTTGAGACACATGCTTTAGAACTGCTTAATGTCCTGCAGAACAGTGAGTGGCTATCCTTTTATTTTAGACTTCCGAAAAGTTGAATACTTGGCAGTATTTAAGCCTGTGGAGTCTTGCTCCATATCCATGCACTCTCTTTATAAAATGCTTCATTTTCGTTCTAGTATGGCAGCTTTTCAGAGCAGTGCTTTGTCCTTTAGAGTTGCAGCCAGCCCAGAGCAGCGTGGAAGTACCTGATTGTTAGCAGCTTTCTGCTGTCAAAAGCTCCACGCACACCTTTGGGCTGGTAACAAATGCTTCAGTGATCAGCTTGGACAAAACTACATTCTCGAATTCTCCAACTAATTCTAAAGTTTGTCATATATCTCAAGAAACAGAAGTATCCCATTCTTCGAGTAAATCATTTGGGGGAAGCAGTTTTACAGCAGCCCAGAACACTAAGCTCCTAACATTTGTCCGCTGGGCTATTAAAATTGTGTGGCCTAAAGGTACTATGTTCTCTGTTTGAAACTTGGAAACAGAAGCAGCTTTTCAATTTCTAAGTTTTTTTCAAATGAGAATGACTTACTGGCTGTCCAAGATTCAGTTCAACCTGCCATGTAAGAGCTACTTTCTTAACATCTTGTCTTCTGTAATATGCAGGAATCCTGCACTTGCAGGCTGGTTTCATAGGTGTTTCTTCCATACAGTGAGACTCTTCAGAAATGAGTTATTGGATTGGGATGCTTTAGTGTGTTGAAACTGTCGTCTTTAAATGGATGAAAAGTAGCAAAATCTTGCTCTGTCTAAATGTTAGAATTACTTCTGCTACCAGACCAGGACTGGTACTTTACCAGGTACTGGTATCTTAGGGAGAAAATGGCTCTCTGTAGGGGGACTGGGTGTCATCTAAGTGTCAAATAATTCTACTATTGTTTAGAGAACTGAATATTATTCCCTTCTTTTGAACTGCTACCCTATTGTTTGGTTACCGATCAAGGTACTGTCATGTGGGACAAAAATTCATTGTAGGTCTGCTTTTAACATAGCTTTACGAACTTCCGCAGTTACTGTGTAAAGGATTTTGGTGCACAATACAGTGCTGAAGTGGAGAAGATTCAATTTAATTGGATACTAGGCTTCTTTTTCAAAAGCAAATGAGACTAATTTATATTTATAGATACAGACAAATTATTTGAAAGATTTTGTCTTTAAATGCAACTTAGCATATGTTAATTTCCTTTAAATAGTCACTTAGACATGACTATCACAAAATAGATTTGGAGTTTATAACAGTTTTCTTTATGGAGAACTGGTGAGAGACTTGATAATTTCTCCCAAATTACTTTTAAATGCATTCAAGTAGTTGCATAGCTTTTGTCTGACAGTTTCAACAGTAAAGAATGAAATTTCTGTAAAGATCTTAATTTTTGAGCAAAATACAATACAATTAGATGAGAAATGCAGGTACTACAAATTCAATTTTGATCTGTTAATAGAAAGAGTTTTTTGAGAGGATTTTTAGATATGATATAAAGTTGTGTCTTCAGGAGGTATTACGAATTTGTAGATCACTTTGGATACTTGAATATTATCTACACCCTGGAGTTTAGAGCAATGTGGATCTCCTGTTAACAGGAGCATTGAGTCAGGCCCTCAGTGGGTGTCAATTCAGATGTTAAAATCTAAGGAAACCTATGGCTAGAATCCAGTTAACTTAAAATATGAAGCCCTTTTAATTTTTAGCCTTGTCTCTATTATTATTCTTAGTTTAGTAACCTGAAGGCATTTAAATCCTACTTAACATGGAGAACTATAAAGAGAAAACTCTTCAAGAACCCACAGAAATCAACACTTACGATGCAAACGTCTCTGGGCACTGCAAGATGTCAGGCAGACACACCAACTGCAGGCAAGCAAAATGAATGGTCTCTTGGGCAAGCTAGCCTGTGAGCTGGACAGATCAGCAAGCAGAATATTTTTCTTCTGAGGTCACCAAAAATTGCTAGACGTAATGTCAGTCATAAAACTAAAGCACTTAAAAGAGAGGAAATAAATAACCAAACATTTTTAGAAAGAGCTATGCTACCTGAGTTTACCTTACCGATGCTCTACAATGCATTTTTTCCTGGATAAACCAAGTAAAAACACAGCTGATAGTTGTGTTGTGTGTTTGTTTGTTTCTGTAATAAATGCCAAATGCATTGCTTCTATCCTTTGCATTAGGAAGGTGCATTATGGTAATATAAAAATGTGTCAGGTTCTGTATCCCTAAACCTTATTTTTTCTGCCAAGAACACCGGCAATAATCAAAGTGTTAAGTAGGATGGCCCTGCAGCTGCAGAGGTGAGGCACTATGTGGGACACTAATACACTGTACCTGGTTTTTATGTGGTAATATCACCTTGGACTGCAATATGGCAGTGCTAGGTTTAACTCCATGTATAATATGCTGGGGTTTACATTTGAATAGTAAAAGACAGTTATTGTCTTCATGTTCAAGAAGAAAGTTTAGAACTTGAAATATTGCATTGCTTTTATTCTGTTTTTTAGTTCTGAAAATAAGTGCTACTTTTAAACTAAATTCCTTCAGAACAACAGTATTTATCAGGCTTGTGCATCCTCTACAATAATTGGGCATGCTCTCAAAGCACTGGTGCTAGTGTACAGTGCATATTAAGTAATCTATGTAGCACTTTTAGAAGGTAGAGGGTAAATAAACAGGTCTTGCCCTTTCCTCTTTCTTTATCCTGCTTATCTCTTTCTGCTGTATTAAGTGATGTAAACACTTCTTATTCCATCATTTCATAATGGGTTTTACATCATTTGGATTTATCTACGTGGAATTAAACTTGATGTACTACTTCTCAAAATAATCTTTTTGGGTTCCAAATTATTCAAAAGTTGCTTGAATGAAAATTGCTGATCATTTGAAGCCTTGCAGGTGGTAGAATCTCCTTCACCTTCGTAGTTCACTTATTTATATCTTTGAATGGTGGCTATTTTGCTAGCTTTTAAAGTATCTATATCAGCTATGTGGTTTTTTTAAGCAGTATGTGTGTTATGGCATTTAGCAGATAGTTAGCTTCCCTTCTGACCTCTCCTGAGTTAGCGGGAGACCCACTTAACTGACACACATACAGTCATTTCGAGCCTTTGCTTTCAAAAATATTTTAGTGGGTCAGTTGTCTCCAAAATTTCATTACATCCTTTATTTGCCTTTAAAATATTAATGATCTGCTCATGCAATATGCTGATTAAGACTAGAAAATGCTGAGACAAAGTTCATTTTACTGCTTATGGTACTCAGGGTTTCTCTGTGTTTAGCTACATGTCTCAAACCGTATTAAATATTCTAAGACCTCCTGAGTTGAAGTCGGTTCCTTGAAAAGACAAGGTTTGACTAATTGGTCACGTAATCTCTCATAAACTTCTGTATGAGAGGAGAAATGGGTTGTGGACTTAAATTTGACGCCAGTCTGAGGCATGCAGTGGGGTGGGTGGTATTTTCTTTTTTTATTATTATTTTTTTATTACAATTGTACCTACAACCCACAGAACAGAGTGTCTGTACTCTCTTGGACTGGCTGGGATAGCCAGTAAATCTGTGAAAACAGAGCCCTTGCTCCCTCAGTCCCCACCTAATATTTTGAAAATTAGTTGTATACATTTCTATAAAGTTAAATTTTCCTCTGACAGTGTCTAATAAGAGCATCAAATTCTAAGGCCATGCAGAAATGCCAGGTGCTGTAGTAATCTTGGGCTCACCTGGTAAAACTCTACACTAAGGCTTGGTATCATTACTGCCACGTCAGGCTGAAAGATGAATGCAATTAAGTTGGACCAGAACAGGGACAGGAGTGTGTCTGAACCAAAAGTAAGAGTAAATGTACCTGCTGCTCCTGAATGGCAGAAAGGAAGGCAGGCTGTGTCTATCTTGCTTCTCCCACTGGAATAGGTAATCCACACAGTAGCCCTATGCATGAAGCAGGCACAACACATGTGACAGTGCACCTGAATGACAGGGATTTAAGTATAGAGGGTGGAGATTGTTACAGTTGCACATGGAAAATTTCTGTTAAAGCTTTGCATTTTCTTTGTCACCATTGATACTATTTCAGTATAACCTAACATAAGAAGTATGAAGATGAAGCACAAAAAGAAATCTAAAACAGTTCTTGAGTGTTCTTTGAAGAACTGAATTCATACAACTTGAGTTCTATGTAGGAAGAACGGCTGAGAAGGTGTTTTGGAAGCTGTTTGACAGCAGAGCAACCTGAATTCTAAGGCATTATGATTTTTGTTTAGCAAATTTCAAACTGAATTAGCTGGAGACAGAACTTTTAAATTCTGCCTGAGAACTTATGTTGCAAGTCCTGAGTGTTTCAATATAGATCACGTACACTGGGACCAAACAATGAGGTGTCTTCGAAATCTCATACAGTCAGAGCCTTTGTTGACGTGTTAATCTCTGGCTTTGAATAAAACTACGTACTTGGAGCTTGGTTAAAAAGTGTTGGGTTGTTTTTTATGCATGAATTAGAATAGAAGGTTTTTTTCCTTCTAAGTTCTGCAGAGTTGATTCAACATAAATAAAAAATAGTAAAATTATTTGTTTGGGTTTTTTGGTGGTTTGTTTTGTTTTTTTTTTTTTTTTTTTTTTTTTTAGACTTTAAATGTATGTAGTGATCGAGCTACTAAGGAAGACAACTTTTCTGCACTCATGTTTCAAAGTGTAGCTGAGTAACAGAAAGCTAGCAGTATGACTTACACAAAATCACTTTCAGAATCAAGAATTCTAGAGGGTAACTTCAGTCCAGTGCTGTAGGGTATCTTTATATTTTGGATCAATACATAGCAGTTACTCTTAAGAAGTTTATCACTTGATCATTTAAAAAAAAAAAAAAAGCTAAAGAAACTCAAAGAATGTTAGGGCATAAGACTATGAACATTTTGATTTCATTGGTCACAGGTGTGGATTTGAAAAAAAACAAAACCTACAAAAATTACCATTTGGGGCAGGCACTTGCGAGAGGTTTTCTGCTTTTTCCAAGCAGGGCAGCCTCTAATTTTTCTGCTCCTCGGCCCCCTGCAAATCTCCCATCATAATTGCTTTATATGGCAGCAGGGTGATGGGTAGGGATGTCTGAGAGGAAAGACATCTGTGAAACTTTAACATGCTGTTCAATAATTTTTCACCAGCGTGCTGATGCAGTCAGGTTGTTTCTGAATAAACCAGCAGCCAGGTCAGCCAGAAAGGAATTGTAAATGACAAAGACTAACATAATGGAGCTTAAAAACAAATAAATCCCCCCCCCCCCCCCCCCAAGCTACCACAACCACTAAAATGAAAAACGAAACTCCAAGAAAACTGTCTTTTCCTATCATCAGCCTCGATCCTCACAGTCTAAAGAGTGAGAAACTCTCAAGAGATGCTGACTGACAGTAGGCAGAGGTAGGCTCCTTTACATGGAGGAAGAAGGAAAACCCCTTTGGCTGTGGTTTACCTTTGTTATATTCCACCCCCCCTCAAAGCGCACTGATAATAGAGCACATAGTTCAGCTCTAGAGATGCAGACTCCTACAGGATGCTTCTCAGAAGTGAGTTATGCCTCTGATAAGAAATAAGGTTGTTATGGCACAGGAAAGTGAAAAAGATGGAGAAGTTCAGGCATGGGGTACACTCCAGAGCCTATAATGCAAGTTTTATTTTCATAATGTGCATTCAGGGCTGATACTGTAATTGGTGTTTTGATGGTGTGTGGTAAATGGAAAACTGTAGGTACAAAGGGAGCTCCCGAGGTCATCTAGTCCAACCTTCTGCTCAAAGCACATATGTACTTCATGAATACAGAGTGATACCAGTCTCCCAAAAGGGATTGATGGCTTGGACTTGCATTATTTGAATAGAAGTATAACAGTTGTTTTCCCATTTGTATTACTTAGTATCCCTGTCTGAACTCAATGCATGTGCCATCAGTCTTAGCATGTTCACTCATATAGTTGACAATTTATTTTCCCAGGCTGGAAGACTCCCTCCGTTGCAGCATTTTAGGAAGATGTTTTGAAAACACCATTTTTTTTCTAAAACTCTTCCAGGGCATTAACATTGCTGCAGCTCTGCTGGCACTAACACCAAGAGGAGTGGTGCTGTATGCAAACAGTTTTTGCTACTGTGTTGTCTGCTAACTCTTAATGTGAAAGTAAGCAACCAGTGCTTTTCTTTTGTGCATCCCAGCCATTATTAACTGCAGTTGATCTGAGCAGGCGCTATGACAAGGAGATAAATGTTTTCATTTGTTCATCTGCAAGGTCTTATTCCCGTCTGAAAAGAGTCTTAAACTGACTGTTCCAGTGTCAGTGTTTAAGATGAGATCCTTCTTATTCACATCTAGTCTAGAGCTGCTGCTAAACTTGTTTTGTTTTTATTTAAATTAGTGTCTTTTTATGAGGAAGTGAGGAGTGTAAAACTTACTGTATTTTCCCTTGAGCGTTAGCTCTGTTTATTCTCTGTATACACGTAAAAGAGAGCTCTAGAGCCAGCTCTGTTCCTTGTACAGTTAATTAACCCCCCTGCTGTGGGCCTAGATATGTGCTCTTGCTGTTTCAATGATGTGTAGGAATCAACTGGAGAACATACACTCCTGTGCAGGCATATGCAGAGAGAGAGAGAAAGCCTCCAAGAAACACAGAGAAAGATGATGGGGTAGCATGTGGCTTCATAATCTGTCATGCTAAATGCTAGCTAAAGCTTGCAAAAATTGGGGATTTCAGTTACAACAGATAACTACAGAAAGGCACAGCTTACCATTGTATGGTAACAACTAGTCAGTTTTTAAGGTGTTACTTTAGGAACAAACAATAATAAGTGATGGCATCAATAACCTAGAAATGTTCTGCAGTATTTCAAGTGTTTGAAAATTCTTGAGTGGCTATATAAATCTCATACAGGTAACTTAAAGGACTGACTTGTGCTCTTAAAACACAGATGCATACACTCCTAAAACAAGACAAGATGCAAACTCCGAGAAATCAGGTAAACTTCACAATAACAAACCTGCCTGTGAAGTTTAATGAAAGAGAAATAAAATTGTTCCTTTGGTGTGTATTTTTATTGCACAATTAACTCGGCTCATTCTCAGGAGTTTTCACACTCCTATTTCTATACAAACTTGTGTGCAAATGCACACACCAAACTTTCACTGAATTTGGCATGGTTTGAAGCTCACCTTTGCTGCTAGGAGTCTCTATTAAGCATGGGCAGTATCTTTTTACACTTATCCTTTTAATCAGCCACTTCTGAATAACGTTGTAGTCATTGCATTGTGGTAGTTTTCTAATGACTTTTTGTAGTTTCTTTCCATTGTGTATCTGGAAGGGTGGGCAAGTTCTAAAACTGGGAAAGACACACCACTTAATGCATACAACACAGAAGCAACCTGTGCTAGGGCCTGAAATCCTATGAGCGAATTGTAGGTGGTTTATTACCTATGAGAAGACAGTAACTTCTGTCTGTTACTGGGATATAGCAAGTGTCCCTACTCACACATCAGCTTGAATCTGGATGCCAGTCGTTCTAGCAAACTGCAGGGATAATATGCAAGGTGCGTATCTCACCTTCAGGGATGTGGTGGTGTGGAAATTAAAGCTCTTCTTATGTCCAGCTTGAGGTGTGAGTTTTAGCCTTGCTTCAAACTCCCACGAAAAACTTTCCCTTTGGTCTCTGCTGTGTTGATAGTGGGTCTATTGGATCATTCTTGCTGGGCAGCTGTGTCTGCTGATTGTATCGGTTCCTTTGTGTGCCTTTGGCTATAGGCACCGTCCTGCTGTAACAGGCCTTGTGACCTAGATATGGGTCGGCCCTTGAACTTAAAAGTTTATTCTGCGTCCTATTACAGTCCTTGTATATACATCTTATGTGACATAATTTAATTCTTGACTAGCTTGCTCACTGGAGATGTGGATTCAAATGTGAATTTTGCTTAACTGTGAGCTGGCAGATGCCAGCCTGTAGTTAAGGATGCACACTTAATAACGTAAGACCTCCAGTGTTTTCCTGTAACTTACATGCTTTTTTATCCCATCCGCAAATGCTTCCAGATTTTGCACAGTGTATTGAGGAGTCAAAAGAATTTCAGTAAAAAATGTCGGGAGGTATTCTCCCAGATGCTGTGAAAGAGGTCATGTAAGCACACTATGGCTGTGTACATAGATGCTCTGTAATGTGGACAACCTTCAGAGCAGGGTTACTCACATTTGAAAGTTTGATTTCTAGTGCTGTTGAAATGATAAAAATACAAAGGGAAATAGTGGGCTTTCCGTTTAACTAGACTCCCCAAAAGGCTGGTTTAAAATTTAATTGCACTTATGATACACTGATCTCTTGTTCACCCTAAAGCATCCCAGCTGCTCACAGGATGATTTTCAGTTGTTTGGGAGGAGGAAGGAACTGAGAGGGTACTTGTAGGGGAAGGGGGGGGGGGGGGGGGGGCTACAGTTTTGGTCATCTTCATTGTGAAGATTATCAAAAGAGGGAAAAAAAGATGTTTACTGTCTGTATTTTCCCCTTACTATTTCACCATAGTCTCTCTTCACAGAACACTTTTGCAGCACATTCTGTTCAGTGACTAGGTAAAAAAAAAAATCATAGTCTGGAAGTTAGGAACTGCTCTGAATTCTAATTCCTACTTGCCTGTCATTCACTGGGTGTACTTACAAAAGCCTTTTGCTTCTCTGTGCCAGATCCCTGATCAATTAAACATAGCTCAGAGTATTTCATCAAGTGACTAAGTAACTGAAGATACATTAATTTCTGTTTACAAACTACCTAGATTATGCAAAGAGCTACGTTACTATTAAATATAAGCGATCTGATACTACACACATGGGCATGGACATGGAAGCACCCTGCTGTCCATATAGCTATAGCTATGTATCAACATCACCCCAGTATGTATTTTAATTTTTCAAAAGATTTCTTTTTTAGGATTGTGTTTTTTAAATCCTTCCTGTATGCGGAGAAACTTTCAGATATATTCTGGTCTTCCAAGGGAAAACATGCACAAGGCAATAAAAGCTTTTTCATTAGGCAGTAATGTTTGTGCAAGTGCTGTGGAGTGGCATTGCTTAAATAGTGTATTTAAGGAAGGGAAGAACGAGAGCTTCTGCAGGACCCCTGCTCCTCTCCCCGCAAAAGCAGTCAAAACCAATTTTAAGCTAGTTGTAAATCTAAACATTGTAAAATGCAACATTTTAATAGTACATACTTTGCAAGCAAATGTGCCTTAGTATTAAACTGGGAGTTTTTAAGCTTGGTTGAAACTCCTTCCAGCAGAATGATCAGTTCAAAGAAGGCTGATCAAAGACTAGCAAACAGTTTTACTTTCTATTGAATTTAAAGGCAGCATAATCTAGATAGAAAGAATGTCTCGATGCAAGGGGGGTTTTGTGCAGATTTGGGTAGGATGTAATGTTTCTGGCTTGTTTTCTTCAAGTGTGCTGTATTAAGAGTTGTCAGAATCAATCTGTCCTTGAGCAACTGATCTCGGGCTTGAACTGGATTTCACTAAGTGTCATCATGATAAGTTTGTGCTGGCCCGAACCACAGTGCCCAATGAGAAAGCTTTGTTAATGTATGGGATGGAAACAGGTTTAAAGCTGTTAACCACAAACCCAAACTTGCCCAGTTGCCTTGATTTACTGCAAATTCAATTATTAAATGGCCTGATATAAATCATTAAATGCACATTTTAAGGTTCTAAAAGAGATTAATTTTTCATTGTTTCCCTCACACATAGCCACCTGATCTACAATATATAGTTCTGAGGGCTAGGAAAATTATTAGAGGATTGTCCTTCAGGATGCCAAAGTGAAATGCTCACATCGGTAATCCTGTTTGGAATGTTTGCTTCTGGCATCATCACTTTTAGATATAAATATTCATGATTCACCTGGAACAAAAAACTGCTGATTTTTGAAAGTGGGTCATTTTTCTTTAAAAATGAATCTTTTGGCAGTTTTCATTGTGTGTATGTAATGGTACATCAAAACAGGAATTATGTGCCAGTGTTTGTCTGTAGATGTATTCAGCTGAAACTTAGATACCTTGACAGCCCCCCACATGGAGAGGAGAGAGCTCGTTCACAGCCATGTGAAGGCGGCTGCAAATGGGAAAAGGCAAAGTATTGTGGTATGGACATCGTTTGCCTTGTTCTGCTGTTTTCTTATTCACTTTTACTGATTCATTCAGAAGTAATTGTGCTGGAAGTCACATAAATGAAGATTTTATTCCCCAGTGCATGAAATGAAAGCACAAAAATTGTTCCAACATGTAGAGTTGTAGAACGTAGAATTTCTACTTTGTAGAATTTACTTCTGTAGAATAACTTATAAAAGACTCTCCAGATCAATTTGTTAATGTTTGTGTGGTGCTTTGAAGTATTAAATTGCCTCATAAGCTATAGGGACAAAATAGTGTTATAACTACTTTGATTGCTCATACATAAGGAAGGCCAAGTTCTGTTATAATACCATTGGTTTGGTATAATGCCATAGTGTCTGGACACCATCTAGATGTGCGTAGGTGGAGAACCATCTGTGTAGACGAGCCTACAAATATAAACACCTATTTAGGACAAGGTCTCAGTGTTCAGTAATTTCACATGTGAATCTGGAATATACTTTCATGCTTCATTTTGCTATGAAATGAAGTGTGGAAGGGAAGAAAATAGAGTCAGATCTACTCCTGGTAATCTTCACTCTGACATACTTACTTAATCTTATTTAGAAAGTTCTGAGCTGCTTCAGAAAAAATTGCAGATTTTTATATCCTCCAGTGATTATTTTTGGTTTGTCTGTTTCTCTTTAATGATGGTTTTACTTTGCTTTGAGAGAAGCTCTTAGAAGACAATGGAAATCTAGTAATAGATTTTAATTATTTGCTAGTGAAAGAGTGCTCTCATCATTTTGTGTTGGAAGGACAGATAAAGAAGAGTGAGTGGCAGCTCTACAGGTAGGGCTCTGCCTTAAGGTAGCCAATGTATTTCTCTGTTTCAAGTTACTGCACTGTCAGTAGAGGGAAGGAACATATTGCATGCTTAGACTACACCAGTTCAGTCCTGTATCATATCTCAAACTCATGCTAATAAGTTATTATTTACAGCAAGATGTCAGACTGTGAACAGGCATGGTTGAGGAACAGAGTTATCTTCTGTTCTATTGACTGATTTATTTTTCCTAGACTAAATTCGGAAAAATAAGATTAACAGGTGGAGTGCATAGAATGGCTAACTTGCACATCAGTTTACACTATTCATTCAGGAAGTTTCAGCATATTCCAGACCACTCATGAACATCAGAAGAAAAATGGCACAGAAAATGACACTCAAAGTTTTTTTGATTAAAAGCCTGACCTGTTTACCTGTTGGTGTATACGATGGGAGAGCTAAATATACTGTACGGGTGTCACAATATGGGGGGGGGGGGGGGGGCGGGGGAGGCAGTTGCCACAAGCACCATTCTGTTACACTCTATCTGCTGCCCTTGTGTCATTGGTAACTATTGAACATTCATTCTGATCAATTGTAAGGATGGCTTTCTGTACTGCTACTGCAGAAATTAAGCTGAGATAATTTTGCAAAAGGACAGCCTAATTTATTTGTTAAAAACAGTTGTCTTAATTTCAATTTAGGAGGAGAAATTCTGGACCAAAAAAAAAAAAGTCCCAACAAATATTTTCCTGCTTTTTAAAGCAGGTTGAGTAAAATGACAGAAGATTAAAAAATTAGATCAAAATTAATGAACAGTATGTTTCAAAGTTTGTTTGAATTTGACTTGATATGAAGCAGAAATGCATAATTTTTATTGAATAAATTCCGCATGGATGGATTCAGCAGTATTTAACAGTAAAAGTTTACAAAACTTTTCTTTAACTTTTACAACTTACGAAAAGCCAGATCTGCTAAATGGACCAGAATATTTACATTACATTGCAAAAGTAATGTATCAAAGAGTTTATCTGTGGGTATTGCTAATTATTTAGTACAATGCGTGGCATATTCCAGCCCTTCCCTAGGCTCAATTCTCATCAGTTAAAATCAATAAATTTTCTGTTCACTTGAATTAGTACAGAATCAAGTCTCCCACAGAAAACTCTTGTATTTTCTGAATAAATCATTAAGAAATAAAATAATTGAACTCTAAGTCTCCCTTCATGTTTTAAACAGTAAATTTACCTCCATTGTCAGAGAAAATAATGTATCTTGAAATGGAAACAGGCCAGAGGAGAACCCAGAAACATGCTCCAGCCATGGACAGCCTGTGCAAAGCAGCCTTCAGAGCAGCATTCCCAGCAGTCATCGTGAACAATATTGATAGGTTACTCTTAAAGATACAGAATAGTAGAAAGGTGACTTGTGTTCATAACACTTACATTCAGTAAATCAACCACAGAACTTTATGAATATTTTAACATTATTATTGTTAATGATCTAAGATACACATGTAAGGCATGAATTAACTATGTAGTGCATTTCTTTCATTAATGTAAATGCAGGCTTTTAGTGGAAGTGGGTGTGTTCTTAACCTGTTTTATTGGTCCTGCTCTCAGTTTTCACCTATTCAGAAATGAAACTCTCAAGAACATTTGGAATGATGTCAGTTAGAAAATAGAGCCAATTCTTGAAGTGCTCTTTGGGGTGAATACCCACTGAATTGGTGAGAAATTGTCTTAGAATATTGGGAATGAGAAACAAGTGAGTAGCTCAGGGATTTAGTCCATATGTAAAAAAGAAAGTAAAAGAAAAATCCTTGAAACACACCATTAACAACAGCCCTAAGAGTAGTTAAACCAGGTGATTTATGAAATAACATAATTTGCTATTTTTTTGCCAACTTTTGTATTACATCCTTGTTGTGTAAAGATAATTTATGTTTCTGATCAGCTTTATTGATTCTAATATATTATATATGTTGCAAACGTGGGAACGGCTGTCCAAACAAAACTGCTTCTAATAGTGGGGTTTTTTTAAATTGTAGAACAAGTTGTTAATCTTGCTTTTTGTAGGTCTTAGTTCTCTCTCAAATATATTTTATTTGTAGTCAACCTGGTTTTGTCCATTTAATATTTGACAGGAGCCATGGAATAAATCTCCAAAATTAGGACTTGCTGACTTCTGTGAAGGTGCAGACTTTGAAGTGCCTACTCACCTTCTGCAAATGGAAAACAGACTTTGTAGTCATTTGGACCATTGTGGAAAATTTGTTTTTATTTAACTTTCAAATTATTTTTTAAAGCTTGCAGCAGGTGTAATGGAGTGTAAAACTATAGCCAATCTCTAGAGTTCTTTGGAATAGAATATAGAGCAGACCTTTTGCAAAATTTTTCAGTGTTCATATTTAAATCTTTTATTGGACTGATACAAATGCAGTCCTATGTGTTTCCAAACATTAGTAAAGTGGGTCAATTAAAACTGAGTAATCCTTCTTGAAATTAGAATGTGAATAGTGAAAATTGTCTGAGGTTTGGTACTCAGCTGATGGAAGGCAGAAAAAAAAATTTGGCTCCTTTCATAACCTCTCGAATCTCCCCCAGTTATTTAATGAGATCTTAGTAATATGAATATGTTCAGAAACTATGTTTTATTCTGATTCTCCATGATATCTCCAGATCCATTTTCCAGTATTAGGCAGTCATTCATATGATGTTTGTCAGATACCATGTAATCAGCTGAAAAATGGCCAAAAATTATCTCCTCCTGTAAAATCCAGACACCAATCAAGCTGGTGTACATTTTGCTGTTTATTTCAGTGGGGCCAAAGTTTCATCTCTTGCCCTCTTTCTGTCCCAGATTCTTAGTTTTCTGTCTCTTTCTGCTACTGACAGTAGAGTCTTCAATTTCTGTATTATTTAGGTGTGCAATTTTTAGATTTTTTTTTTTTTTAGTATGTTCATTCCATTGGTTGTAGTCATCTAGGTCAGCTATAAATCAGGTGCTTGCTTTCTTAGCATCTTAAAGACATGCTTTTTTTTTATTATTAATCCCTATGGGCAAGCCTCATTTCATGCCATGTCTTAACCACTGCACTATCTTCAGCTCTGTTCTAGACATGTCTATTATGACAGAAGGAATAGAGACTTCTTTCACTTCCTAACACGTAGCTGTTAAAATAATCCTTCCTGCTTGCTGATTTAATTGTCACTCTTATTTTTGTATTCCCCCTACTGTTCACCACCCATATTTGCATCAGATTTGAGCTCCTTTCAGTTCTTTCTAAGTTCTATGTAATTCTGCCCTTCCTTACTTCTGTTCCCTCGTTGAGTTTCCTGTCTCTCCCCCACTCGCTCCACTTCTTTAATGTTCCCACACATCCATCTGTCACTTCTTGAGCAGTTGCTTCCGTGTCATCTTCCATGTTACCATCTATGCATCCTGTGACCTCCCAGGACTCATCTGTAGAAGTGCTTAGCTTGGCCACATTTAAGTCCCATTTAAGAGCATACTTCTTCTCTGCTGCTTTTATGGAGCTGAGTTGGGTTTTATTTAAAAAAAAATAATCTTTCCTGTTTATTATTCATCCTTCTGTAACTTCTGTTGCTGTATCTATAAACTGTACACTGCTCATAGTAGCAACTCCCTTTAAGTGCCTAGACAGACATCCTTTTGCAAAAACGTGTAGAATTTTTTTAAGATGTTACCGGCAGCAGTTACGTGTTCTGCACCTAAGCTAATCAAATACTTCAAATGTTTTACAAGCTGATAGTGACAAAACTTGGGGCAAAGTGGCCTCACATTTCCATCTGCAGAACAGTAGAACATTGAAGTAAGAGTGGGGAAAAGTAACTTCTAAAAGGCTTGTAGGCAGACTTAGAAGATGATATCTGCTGGACTCCAAGCTGTCTGGAAAGCAACTAATATGTTATTTGTGTATCAGTGCTATACAGTGGGTTTAAACAGGTATAACTTCAGAACTTGCATTGTGCTTGCAAATTCTACTAATGAATTTCTGTATGATGTGTGGTATCAGTAAGCACCTGGGCAGGAATAGGAATCTGTACGTTAATACTGACAAAACTTGAAGGACAGGTGAAAAGCTCTGCATTTTATTTTTTTACATGTCTGTGTCACCTATATTGATAATGCAGTCATGGTAAAATTTAGGCATCTACTGAAAATTTTAGCTCAATATGATCTTGCTAACACTGTATTAAGAGTGCAGGTAGTTCGGTCTTGGGTTTGGGGTTTGGTTTTGTTTGGTTCATTTTTTTATCAGTATAACACTGTTTTGGCTCTAGGTGTAGGATCCTGTCTGAAAAAATCTGGAGCAAACATCTGTCTTGTGTTGCTCTAAAGGAAGGAAGATATAAGATTAACCCTGATCAATGTCAATGTTCTATAGCTTGATGTCTTTTGCTGAGAGCATCTGCTCCCAGCTTTCTTGAATTTACTTTAAGCACCAGTAGGTGCATTGTACGTGTTGATTTCAATACTTTAGAGGAAGTATGCAGTAGGAAAGGTAGTCTTTAATTGATCCCACTGAAATTTCTCAAATGCAAGCTGTGTAATAACATATGTGTGTATTGAAATAAAATTATGTGCCTTTGCTGGAAATAGCCACTAAACCAACAGGACTTTGAACTTTTTGGCCAAGGAGTGTGTAGAAGAATTGTGAATGCATTCCCAATTATTTGGAGCATTACAACCACTAACAGCCTTTCAAGAACATTTTCACTTGTGTACTTTGTCTTAAAAATACCTCTACTACTTGTAAGGATATAGTTTGATGTAGTGGTATCTGAACATACAGTGTTGCCAACAGGATGAGATAAAACTAATACTTATCTGACAAAGTAATTTTTCTATAGTCAAAAGACTTTAAAGACAGAAAGTAAAAGTGTTCAAGTGGGAACAGTGTCAAGACTTAATGTGTTGCAAATACAAAACCAGAGATCACTTCTTACAATTTTTGTAATAAGAATTGTACTCTGAAAGTCATCCTTTATAGAACCACTACAGAATATTAATTATGATAAAGTATTTTATGGCATTTCTGCGTATAACACCGACGTAAGTTGGCTTTAATTACAGTTTTGATTTTTAGTTTGTATGTAGTTTAATAATGAGGTGGCAGACTTCTGAGCGTGGTTTTCATTATGTTGGTGTTTGAGTAAGTACCTCAATGAGTTGGGTAGTTTGTGTTGCTTGCATGATAGAGGCAGAGACTGGTCTGTGTCTTGTGGTTGTTGCTGCAGGCTTCAATGTTCAGGTGCATATATTATTTCCCAGTGTCTAGTAGGACAGGCAGTTTAGTTGTTTTTCTGAAGACAGCTGAATTATAATACTAAACGTTTAATTTATAACAGACAATGCAAGTGTGCAGGCCAGTTAGTCTGTACACATATATAAATCAGGTAAACAGTAACAGGTTAGTATACAATTGCGTTCATTGTGAATGATCTTAAACACAAATGTGCTTGTGCCTGTCACACCTATTACAGAGCGTGGAGAAAATATGCAGAAATCACTATATCATGTTAGAAATCTGAAAGAAATGGAGGGGGGAAAGCAGAATGATGAGAGACAGCTGCTGCTGCTGCTGCCCAGATTGGCAGCCTATTTATAATTGGGCAGACTGGTAGCTAGATTACTGTGCTTGGCTGTAACACATCAGATACCAGTGATGATTGTTTATATATATATGCTAAGCATTTTATTTTTTAAAGCAATGCATATTTTTCACATTCTAAAGAAATTAAATAAATGGACCAAACCAAAATTTCAGTATTTTAAATAGTTTTGAATGGTGTAGTACTTTCACATCAGGAAATTCTAACAGTTTGTTACTGAATATTTGCATGACTCAAACAAGTTAAGGTAGTAGGCTTGTTTACATGTCCTGAATGCCATCTGAAATGATAATGTTAAGTGAGATTAAGCGTCGCGCAAATCTGGGCTGTGTATGAAAGTAAGTCTGTAACAGTTACCAGCCTGTTTCATGTTTTGCTTTTTTTCCTTATTTTTTAATTGACATTTTAAACACATGCAGTGGTATTACCTTAAAATTACCTTTTTAAATATTAGGGCAATTCTATTCATAAGTCACATGGGGGAATTATAAAGGCAGGCATTCATTCCGCTTGGAGGTGATTTCTGGCTAGATGTCTGCATAACATGCAAGGGCATAGAGCCTAAGTGACTTGTTTTGCTACTCAGGTGCAGGAGTTTTACCAATTGATTTGATTTCATCAAAATGAGAATTTCACCCTCTAGCCTCCTACCTTTCTCAGTATCCCTAGCTCCTTTACTCTGTATCTCTGGCAAGCTTCAGAAATCTTAAAAAAAATCTTAAATTTTTATATTAGGAATTGTTTTATGGTAAGACTATTCTAACCAGGCTGATGCACAACTAAGCAGTGCAGAGTACTGCATTACATCTTGACCTGATCTGCTGTTTGGAGTATTCCTGACAAGGAGATAGGTAAAATATTTTTACGTATTGAAATAATGTAGTTAACTTTCCTTCTTTATCAAAACGTGCTGTGAGATTGTAATTGATTTGGTACCTTAACGCTTGAGAAGAATTAGATTTTCTGTCTTTTGGGGGAGAAAAGGGGAAATAAAAGGGTAGGAGGAGTCTTTTCTTTACATAATGATGTCCTTACCTAAATAAATATGAATGTAAGGTCTTCACCATGCTACCTTGTGACTGTGAGTTCTAAAAGTTATTAAACAAAATCCATTTCTTTCCAATCAAAATTGTTTACTTTCAATTTTTTTAATATTCCTTTCCTCTTCAATTTTTAAAAGGACTAAAAGGGCTTTGTTTTTTCTGTAGCATTCATTCACTCACTTCATCTGAATCAATTATATAAGCCTAATTTTTTTTTTCCTCACAAGAAAATCTTTCTAAGCCTTTTATTTATTTGTGTTGTCTATTACTGAATTAATTATATTTTGGTTGTTTCTGAGAACAGAATTAGGGAAAATATATATTCAGGATCCTAGGCCTATTGCTAATTTATGTAGTGCCATATCATTTTTGTATTATATCTTCTTTACTTTGCTTTTTCAAAAATGATTCTTCACATTGTGTAAAACTGAGATTCCAAAAGAAGCATTCCAGGTTTTTAATTTCAAATATATTTATTGATTGATTTTGCTATGTCACTGCTGACCGGATTGTCTGTGGTAAGCACTCAAAGTGCCTTACATTGTGGTTCAGCTGTAATTTCTAAGATTTCTTTTTGCATCTTTAAGATACTTATAGTGTTTACATTTTAATATGCTGGTGTATATGAAATGCCTGTTTCTGTCACTTGATCAAGTCCTTCATACTTTCAAGATACTTTATATATATTCTCAGTGACTATTTCTCCTGTAATTTTATCATCTTGATACCAACATCATCTCTTTGGCGTCTGAGTTATCATACCAAGATATATGAAAAGTAAATTTAGAGGCTTATATTCATCTTCTGTGAAGAAGACCTGATACAAAGACATAATTTTATTTACCTGCAAATTTTCGACCTTAGCTGTCCATTGATTCTTCAGCAGTCCAGCAGACTAGTGGCTTCCTGCTTTGATACATTGCTAGAATGCTTTGGTACTGCTGTTATAGCTCTGTTATTTGCTGTTCACATTTCCTGTCGTGTCTCCTTATTTCCATCTTTCATTTCATCTGTCATAGTTGATACTTCCTGCTATTGGTTTGCTAGGGGTGAGTTTCCCTCTTTTGAAGGATACATGTTTGCCTCTAATGACCTCTTCAATCACACTATTAATGAAACTGGTTTATTTCTCACTTTTTTGCTTCCTATTCTGTATGGGTGTTTTTCTTTGCTTGTTTTATGGTTTCTGTGAGCCTTTTTGGCTTGGTAAAAGGCTTTCTGGTAAGTATTGGGGTTTTAGTTTCCCTGCTTTTATTTGTAAAGCCTTTTGACCCACGTCAGTTTTCTGAAGTTTTAAGTTAGCAGTTAGCACTTGGAATTCCAGTTGCACAGCACCTGCCCTTTCCCAAAGGGATCCTCTCTGGGCAGTATTCATACACATTTGTGTGTAAGTGTCCAGTTAGCTATCTTGTGTGTTTGTAGGAGCTTTCAAGCATAATTGGAGAAACTGGTGGAGCTCGTGAACTGAGCCAAGGGGATAGTTCTGGATATTTTTCCTCCCCTTTTGAAATCTAGAGTAACACAATGCAGGCAGCTGTGGCGATGCTTTTAAGTTTTTGGCTTAGATTCAAAGGGAGTGCTTTCCATTAGAGCATCCCCTGCCCGACAGTCAGATACCACAGTTGGAGCCAACATCCCCATTTCATGGCCTTCCCCACTCAGGCTTCCCGCTCCCTTCCCTTTCCTCCGTGCTTCAGTGACCACCACCTTGTGTCGGCTTTCTGCTACTGCGCTGTCTTTTCTCCTTGGAATTTGTGTCCCTGGCAGGAGTCTGTTCCAGCCCAGGAACAAAGACCAGACCAGCTCTGGCCAAGTACCTGTATTTTTCGTTTGCTTGTGCTTACATATGTCAGCTGCATGTTGCAATATATTTCCTTTCGCCGCTCCCCAGTCAGCACCCGCGACGAAGTGTTTCTTTTGTGATTATTTTCACAAACTTTTTGTTTGCGGGGGATGGAATAAGCAAAAGTCTTGGTGAAAATGCTGACCCAAAGCAATACCAGGTTTTGTTCCGAAAAATCAAAATGTACGTGTGAGTGAATTTAAGGGAAGCGAAGCCAAATTAAGAGCAACAATGTCCTACTAGGAAGTTACTTACCTTGAACTGATACGGCATAGTATATACAGTCCATTTTCCTGTGTTGAATAGTCAGAACAGCTGAAAGAGACAATGGTAGTCTTTCTACTTCTGTACGATAGAAATCCATGCAGGAAGGTGACCTCTCCGTGTAAGTTTGGAGCCCTTTGTCCCGCTTCTTGTTAAAACCAAAGCAAAATTGTGCCCAGGCTGGTGTTTGGTTGCCCTAATTCTGATGAAGGTGGCACTGACCAGTGTATGATTCTTCATTCTTTGTCGTATTAAATAAAGGCCTTTTTGTGTATCTGAAGAACTAACATGCATTCTCAGTTGAAATTAATTGTTATAAAAAGGTAGGTAAGATCATGGACTACAAGCTGTAAAAGGAGCTGGCTAATCTTGCTACAGAACTGGACTACCATTTCATTAATTATGGAAAATAATGTAACAAAATTTTAAAATATAATAAAAATGTTAGCCCAGACTGTCAAATGTCTAATGTTATACTCCTGGAGAAAACTTGTTTTCACAAGCTCAGAGCCCCATCTGCTTTTATTGATTTTAGTGCCTTTAAAATTAGTCTTTTTTTGCTTAGGCCTTGGCTTTACATTTGGGGGACCTACACTTGCATTTTTGTTTTTAAATTAGTCTCTCTGTTTCAGTTTTCCCATATGTGAAGTTAAAGAATAATGAATACTTTACTCCCTACCAACATTACAAGGTTATTGTGAAGATTAATTATGCTTGTAAACATTATATAAAGGCCTGAATATTGCCAGCAGTATTACTGTGCTTTATTAGGTATTTGCATGGTTCATCCTATAAATAAATGTGTAATGTTCAATGATGAGTAGTTAGCAGTTGATAGTTTAAAAAAGCAGAAGAAAAAAAAAAGATTGTTCATTTAAATTCCTCCTTTTATTTTAAAATGTACCTACTTAAAGTTATTGCAAATCAATGTCATGCCCTGTTTCAATTTGAATAAATCTAATATTAATAAAGATAATATTAAACAATACAAGGTTTTTTCTGACATCTTAAAGAACTCAAATGAACCACCTCATGGAAATCACTTGGTACACTGCTGGAATTAGTGTGTGTATGTTGAATTGAATTATGACAGTAGTAGTCCCTTCTGCAGGTAGAGAGCATATTTCCTCATTTATGCGTATTCAGTTAATTTAGTTTTATAATTGCTTCATAAAGAGCTGAAAAACAATGATGGAGAAACTGTTTTCTATCTTAATCTATAAGTAAAAAGCAGCTGAAGAAGGGCAAGATCTACTAATTCTAAAATCTTGAAGGACATGTTCCCTAAAAACAGTTCAATTTTGTCTTATCAGATGGCCCTTCTCTAACACATCTGTTTTAAATGCAAATCATGCCTTGATAAACTTCCATTCCCCTCAGATACACAACACATTCAATATATTTGTACTGATCTTCTTTAAAATGTATAGTGTTCTGGTACAATATTGATACTCTTCTTGCCACAAATTATAGTAAGAGATTAAAAGAATAAAACCTAGTAACATGAAATAACTGGTTTTGAACATAGTAATCTATATGTGAATAATTTGAATGAATGTATGTTTAGCTTTATTTTCACCTTAAAATTATATTGATCTGAGCTACTTTCTGGTTAGCAAAGATAGGTAAAAAACTTAGAGACTGTTTTTGTTACATTGTTTTATAGATTCACTGCCAGTGGGAACCAGCTTTTTTTCTAAAAAAAAAATTAAAAAGAAATACAAATTCAGAAAAGATTAAAACCCAGCTGTTGAAATTAATTTTTCTGTTCAAAGGAAAAATCAAAATCAAAGCTCACTAACTTCCCTGGGCACCCTAATGGATAAAATGTACCCTTAGATTTTAATTGATTTAACTCACCTGATAATGTAGGGGAACCTATAGATCTTTGTGTCTGGGAGTCACAGAGGGCAACAGCATTGTCTTGAGTCTTTCTCTTTGTATCCATATGATCTGTTTTGTTTATAACATCACTAGTGGATGTTCGCTTCTTTATCCGAATACCTGGAGAGAGAGGTATGTTAGAAGCAGAGGTCAGCAGCATTGTGCTGGTTGTAGGTACCAGTTTCTTGTTACTATTCTGTTGGTTGTTAGATTCCCTCCTTTCCTTCCCCTCACCACGTGTGTTTTATTCCAGCCACAGTTGAACCAGCAGGGCTGGTTCTTCAGGACTGAAGAAATGAGTAGCCTCCAGAAAGGCTGAATTTATCAGTAATGTAGTAGTGTATAATAGTAGCATGTAACCACAGCCTTGCCATCAGCATCCAGATGTGAATGTGTAACTCTCCATATGTGAATTACGCTAACCTCATAGTTTATGTTTTGCTGTTTGATTTTTTCAAGAGGGTGATTCTATAGTGCACGACTGTTTTAGTGAACAATTCTGTCGTTTCAATGTGTTCAATAGGTTTTTGTGTCTTTTTAATGGAGGGACTGAAATGAAGACTCTTTTGGGGGCTTGATAGGAATTAGAATTCCACATTTTAGTCACAACATGTTTTTGTCACACCTGTTTGTGCATGCAACCCTGATTAATATTCAGCTGATGTCATTTTGATGTAACTTGATTTGAAGCTGAAGTCCTGAGCTCATCAGAAAGAGCTTCTAGTGGCAAATGAGAATGCTGACACCCTAGAAATGCTTTAGAAGGCTTTAAAAAACATGAGAAGTAGCTTTTCTCTGTATATTCAAGAAGTTAAAGCAAAAGCCAACTATTTAAAATGAGAAATTACAGGCTCTTGGACAATATAATGTCTATCTCACAGTGTGCACATGAAGGAAATACATTAATTTTTAATCGTCAAGGACATAGCTGATACCATGTGAAGAACTTCGAAAACAGGTATTATAAAAAATGATATTGTGTCAATGTATCCCAGGTCAAACTTCAGAAAATGTCTCGATACCCATCGATAGGACTAGACTTTCAAAACATAATGATTTCCCTCTAGGGGCTGACTTTCAAATAGGTAATACTGGCCTCTGTATATTTCTAAAAGTCTAGTTTTCAGTTGTTGCTTAGTCTCCCTGTTCCTTCGTAGCTTTAACTGAGATCCTGTCACAGTGAAGATGTGCTTTTGCTACAGATACGTGGGATATGTGTTAGTTTTGCGGTTGTCATGGCAAGTCTTGTAACTTTTGCCAGTGCCCTGCACTGAGCCATGTTACTGTAATTGGTCATCTCTGTAAGAAGCAGGCTTGGATGCCTGCAGGTTATTAGAGATGAAGAAAAGGAAAGTGTTACGTTATCCTGCCCTCATGCATTTGGTTACTGTTCCTATTGCTTTCACATTGTCTACCTGAAGTTAACAGAGTATCTACATAGGTAGACAAACATTCATTGTCATTATCTGGAGAACCGTAGTCATTTCTGCTGCAACTGAAACTAATGACACAGTTTCTACTCTTTCTAGCCTCAGCTGGCAGCAGTTAAACCCAGGTAAAGCTGTTCAAGTTGGTGACAGCATTGGCCAAGTTGACCATACAGCTGAATCCTTGAGGTTACAGTTTTGTGTGGTATTACAGTGTTCAGAATCCAAAACATGCACTATAAATAATCAAAAGGCAGCATTTGGATTTTTCCTAGTCCACATACAGGTTTGAGAGTTTTGTAGCTGATTGAAATGGATTCTGTATGCTGTGCTGTATGGACCTGATAATGGAGTTCACTTTAATGTGAAAATGATCTTGACAAGCTACTTTTAGAAGAGGTTTAAAAAACATTAATGAACGTGATAGACATTTCAGAACAAGTTTTGTACAGATTGAGAAGGGACAGCAACTGCTGCTCCTCAGCTTGAATGGCAGAGGGAATTGTGACCTGCTAGTCAGCCACCCTGTACAGAGAGGCCTCCTAATTTTATCAGTAGCTTCTCCTTAAAGCTAGTGCTTATACTTCGGGTCTCTGCACTTGAAAAGAAGGTTTTTGGTGGGGGGGAAGCAGCAGTTAGCAGTGTGTGTTACGTGAGAGTGCTCAGTGGCCCTGTTACAGGCAAAATGCAATTGAGAAAGCCCATTGGACTCATCTGACAGCGCTTATTTGCTGGAAGCTGTCATCTTTGGTAGCATTTTTTCTTCTCCTTAAAAAGCAGGCGGAAGAATATTTATAGAAATAGGGTATAGTTACACCCAAATAACAACGTCATTTCTGTTTTCTAACTGAGGGTAGAAAATGTTTTTAAGGAAAAAGGCTGTGAGACCAATTTGAACAGCTTTAAACAATTTAATGCCGCACATATTGCAACACAGTCTTCTCCTGCCTGTAGTTTGTAGAGAGTGGATTTTGCAGACCAGAATTTCTGAGTTGCAATGTTAGAGAAGAACTCAGTTCTCAGTACACTCTGTACGCATTTTTTTCATTACTTTGTATACAGTGTTTCAAGAGGAAAGTAAAATAAACATGCCAGAAATATTTGATACAGAAGTTAATAAATGAATCCAAACAAGACCTAGGAATAATATTGACTTAATTGGTTCTTCTAATGGAGCAGATGGAACCTGTAGGTAACATGTATCTTTTCCAGGTAGAGGCTCAACACACAGTCCTCCCACTAAATTGAAAGGCAGCAGAAGCCCTTGTGTGTGATTCTTGGTGGAATCTGGGTAGCAGTATGCCCCTGGGATGTCTTGCAGAGCTTTGCTCGCTTCGAGGGAGGAGACATGACAGTGACTGAATGATTGTAGAAGATGGAATTTTATGGTTTGTGTGCAGTGGAGTGGAAGAGAGGGGGGGTCCTGATAAGGCAGACTATATGGGAATACTTCATATGCATGGTATCTGGTGGCTTCAAACGCAAAATTAAAATAAACAGATGCTGGTGCAGGGACTAGCTTTCTGTCTCGGGGGACATCCATCCTCTTTATTCTCCCTCTTCCCTTCTTGATCTATCCATGGCAATCCTGGGTTCTTCTCTACATTGTGGCTAAGAAGGGGAGATAACAAGTGTCCCTGGCCCAACTTCACATACTACCAGGCGCTTAGAAATCTCTTGGGAGAAGGGGATGTACTTCTGTATTATCTCCAGCTGAAAGGGGAAATGAATGTCAT